>NW_028301578.1:747500-1085000 GCF_042242905.1 Orbicella faveolata | reverse complement strand
ATATATGGTGAAGTTATTGGAAGCGCTGTACCAAGGTCTTGTACTGTAAACACCTCAAAGGGACCAGTTTGAAGGAATCACACACAGATTAGAGAGGCAAAGACTGAACAAGAGGACCGCTTGGAAACTGTATCCTTGCCTGAAAGTGAGCTTACAGAAACGGATCAACCAGTGGAGCGGGAACCTGCACCCCAAAGTGGCCAAGAGCCTATTTCTACGTTACGCCGTTCAATGAGACAGCGAAGGACTTCCTCAAGATTCAGGGACTTTGTCATGGACTAAAAAAAGAACTGTGTACTGAGTGTACTGTCGACATGGAATTTCTTGAGACATAAACTTTGATGAACAGGTCTGATGGATTTTCTATTTTAACTTAAGCTCTCAAAAGGGGAAAGGTGTTACACTGTAAATATGTCACACCTTCGCACCAGAACCTATTGCACAGCACGCACGACCACGTAATTAGTACAAAGTACAACCACCACACATTTGTATAAATTAGGCAGTTATTTAAATCAAAACGTTCCGTTTTCCACATCCTAAACCGAGTAAATAACAATACACGAACCATTGTACTTTTAAAAGCCAATATTCATAGTTTTGAACCGTCAGACGTTTAAAATGTCTCCATCGGTGACCACAAATTCAACGACAGTACCGCTTGAGTTTGAAAACAATATAAATCACAGACGCCTTCTCGAGACTTTCGGAAACAAGAGGGTAATAAATTTCATCGCTTTACATTTGGATGGAATTAGTGGAATTACTTGTTTACAAATGTAAGTCATAGAAGAGGTCATTCAACGATCAGGTGGAATATATTTTTGCCCTTTTGAGTAAGTACGCTTCTTCGCCTTAGTTTGAATATGAACTGTGACCTTTTCTCTTTTTCAAAATTAGATATTCAAAAGTGAAATAAATTACAATATTAGAGTTGATTTGCATTTGTTTACTGTACCTAGAAATCACAATCACATTGTTCGAAAAGTAAGCGTATTATATTTGGAGATTTAGACAATGATTTCTTTGCTATTTTTTAAAATTAACATTGTTGACCATACATTAATGTACATGTGATGTCTCATATCCAACCTACACTCATGAAATAACCATTAATTATTTGCGGACTTCATAAAAAGAGCTAGGCTTTCTTGGGAATCCCCTCAATTTAGAGCTATTGTGGTTATGCTTTGATATGGTGTGAGCTTGCACTTTGTGGTATAAATGAAGCTAAAATATTATTGATTGAATGATTGACTGTTTGATTGATTGATTGATTGATTGATTGATTGATTGTTTGATTGAAAGATACTTACACTCCAGTAACAAATGTTTCATCTCATCAGCTAGCACAAAAAATGGCAAATGCTCCCAATTAACCGATTGCCTACATTTTAAAGGGCTTACTTTGCAGCAGGAAATAATACAATGAATGTATAATACAATAAAACAGTTAATCTTTTGCTGACTTTCACAAATAGCGTGCTAAACCCTTTCGAAAAATTCATGTTTCTTGTGTTTTTTTTAAAGTTTGGTTTGGGATATATTTATCAAGGCCTATTGATCTTTTTAGTGTATTACTCGAAAATTAGAAAATGCATTTACAATACAGCATCATCTCATTTACCATATCATAACTACTAGTACGAGAAAACTAAATAATTGAAAGCCCCATACAAGCACACTTTGTGATTCTCACCAATAACATGATGTTGTGGACATGGCAGGACATTCAAATTAAAAACAGCTGTTAAATACAAACACCAAAGGGGTACAGCTGACTGTCTGTATTATGGAAAGTGCCTGCATTATAGAGTTAGAGATTGTTTGAGTTATGGTTTCTTTGGACCAAGACCAGGTTTGACTGCAGGAACCTGGGGCTGACAGGTGCAGCGAGCATCGTCATGATCACAAGTTACAACTTCAGTAAGAAATGTATTGGGCGCTCCACATGGGTGGTGAACTGGTCAATTTACATTAGAGGTGCTCATAACAAGATCCCAATAGCCTAACAACCTTTTAATGCCTTCCCACTCATCTTTCCCAGCCAAAAAATGCTCTTGCAGCACACCTCCATTGGATATTCCTGAATGTTCAGGTTTACAAGGTCTCGTGGCTTGAAATTTGAAACACATTCATCTTACTTGGACTGAAGCTAAATGTATAGTGGCTGTGGGGTAACTAGGGGTTGGTACATTGCATATTAACTTAGTGATTCAGACCTAATAGATATATCTAATCCTGTTCAGAGTGTTTGCCGTGGGAGTCAAACTTTTTCTTGTGAAAGCACAAGAAAATATTAATGACAGGGGACAGGCAGTTGCAACCCATTACAAGAATGCAATCAAAAAACACACGAAGGTCTACATGTATCAATAGTATTTATTGCAATCAACTACAACAGCGACAATCAAGCCAGCTACGCTGTAGGTAATGGCACTTGAAATTTTTCCATTTTTCTTGCTCACTCTGAAACGTGCACAGAAGAAAACAAATTTAAAGAAAGGAAACACTGTTAAAGATCGCGTTGAAGTTCTGAAAGTTGCAGGCATCAGTACTAAAAACAAAATATAAGTTCAGTTTTGACTCTAAGTTGTTTTCATTGCTGCATGTAATTTGACGAGAAAGTTTGCAAAAAGGCTCCTGACTGTAACACCTCATTTAATAAGCTTATTAGTCTTGATAGATTTTGTGCTCAGAATATTGGGCAAAATGAGAATAATTGCAATTTTTCAGCAGAGCGAGCTAAAACATCAGCAATTTATAATAATACGAAAATCAGACAGCAATATAACGGCTGTGTACCAAAATGAATGGAAGTAGTGCGGGAAATTTTCAATTAACCAAAGAATTGAGGGAAAGCTAAAATCGACTCGCCAATAAACAAGCCACTATTTTACGATACCTTGGATCGGTCGAAACGAAAAATTTCCCGGCGAATCGTGGAGTATCTTTCTTGCTAACAACCGAAATGAATTCTCAAATTTCTATGGCTCTCTGAAGTAAATTAAGTGAAAGTTTTCCTCGCAAGTACGATCCAGAAAAGTATGGCCGATGTAACAATGGCTGTGTAAGAACGCACCAAAGTACATCAGAAGCTGCTGTACGCCGATTGGGCAGAATAATACAAAGGATTTTTCTGCCCAATCAGGAGCCACCATTCGTCGAAGACAAACAATAGACTGCAAGGCTGATACTACGTGAAAAACGTTTCGAGACACCAACATGACAAGAACCGATAAAGTAGGATCGCAACAGTGGACAGCTGTTTCGCCCTTCTTGGGGCTCGTCAGCACTGTGTAGCGAAGATATGTAACGCCAGCCCAACAGCCAACGCACATAAATTGCAAAATGACCCGTTCACTACATCAAGTTCCGTACTTTGAACTCACTTGCGCCCCGAAACCCGCGTTGCCACATCACGTGTTTTCGGGGCGCAAGGAGACAAAGTGTCAAGATTGCTGTCTCGAAAAGCAAAAGAATCAATGTGCCTGGACAAGGCCAGCCTAAACATTTAAACATTCAACCGCATGGCCAGTACTATGCTTTAAACACTGCGTTAAAGAAAAAAATAAAAAAAATAGAAATAAAATAAAATTTGAAAGGGAAATGAGAGAATAATTAAATACATATATAAACTAAAAATAGAAATTTTTCACGTTTAGGAAAAACTAAAGAACAGTCCAGTTTTTACCGTTTCTAGATAATGCGACAAATCAGGACTCCAACTTAAAATAACCTTATCTACCTTCGGTTGTCTTGGGCGAAAGCCGTGTTGCGTCGAAACATATAAACTGTGAACCCTTGAACCATTCAACAACTTGTCAATTCCGCCTCCTAAAGTTCTCGCAATTTGATTGATGAAGTTCAAACCAAAACCGTAAAATATTTTCAGCCCTGAAAAACAGTAGGATAAAAATGGATATAGACTGACTAATAAAGAATTAAATAAATTAACCATACATTACCTTATAGAGCGCTCAAATTCTCAACAGCCTGATTTGTAACACAACGCGGCGTACGTCGTCGTCACGTTCCACTCGATACGCTTACATAAACAATTTCGTTTCTGGGAAAATATTATTTTTAGAATTTGTTTTGTGAAAGTGCAACTTGACCTACTTAATGTCGAGGAAAAGGTTGTTGTTATTCATCATAGTAGATGCAATAATAAATAGAGGATATTACACGGTGGCTCGAAGATATGAATTTTATGTTCTCGTGGCATGAACAATATCTCACTCGTTCGCTTCGCTCACTCGTGAGATATTGTTCTTGCCACGAGAACATAAAATTCATATCTTCGAGCCAACGTGTAATGTTCTTTTTATTATATGAAGAAACCAATTCAACAAAAGCAAAAGGCGGGAATCGTGACGTCATTGAACGATACGACACTCACAAAGGTGACATACGGAAAATACGCCACTCGGGTCCCGGATGAAGTGGCGTATGGAATCTACGAGTGGTTTAGTTCCCAGTAAAACACTCTTCTCCATATAATAAAGTGTATTATCGTTTGTCACACGATGTAGTCACTTTAGATGTAGATCGCGACGTTTCGACTGCTTACTGCTAGTCTTCTTCAGGCGATAAGGTCGACTGATTGCACGGTATCATTTATATCACAAAGGTCGGCTGTGATTGGTGCATTTCGATCCTCCTATTGTTCCATTCTTCCGACGAGTAGCTGTTCCCTCAGTGGTCCGCTGTTGTACCGTTCTCCTGTTGTTGTGTTTTTGATCGTGGGCATCCATGCTTCAGGAATTTCAATTCCACTATCCCTGTTGATGTTATTAGGGTGAAGTCTTATGTTAATAGCTTCCTTGACCCTACGTGTGTACCAGTGAGGATCTCGATCAATAAACTTGACCTCGTTCCAAATAGGATAGTGGCCGGCCTCGTGGGTGTGTTTAGAAACGGCGGAGGTCTGGGTACGGGCTAGTCGTATTTCCCTGTCGTGTTCTTTGATCCTCTCCTGCATAGATCTCCCTCTTTCTCCGATGTTGACTTTGTCGCACTCACAGGGAATCCTGTAGACAACACTATCATGTTTAGCCGGGTTGACGGTGTCCTTTGGTCGCACTAAGTGTGACCGAAGTGTCGTGTCGGACTTGAAGACGGTGCGAATGTCTTGTTGTTCTAGGCAGGGGCGGAGAAATTCCGAAACTCCTTGGACATAAGGTAAAACGGCGGTGGATTTAAATTCCGGAACGGGCTCTCTTCTTGGGGTTGTTCGTGCCTTTGTGATCTTCTGTACAAACGAGGAGGGGTATCCGTTAGAAACAAGTACAGATGACAGATGTTTCTTCTCTCCAGCGATTACTGATCACTGATTACTGATCACTCACGATTACTGATTACTCACGAGACGTTTAGCCCGGGCGTACAGACACTTCACAATGCCGCGCTTTACTGACTGAGGGTGGTGTGAATCATACGTTAGGCACTGATCAGTATGTGTTGGTTTCCTGTGGACACTGGTGGTAAGGCGGCCATCAGGTTCTCTATGAACTGACGTGTCGAGAAAGGCGATCTTGCTGTTATTCTCGATCTCCATGGTTAAACGGATTGATGGTTGTTGACTGTTTAGGTGTTGCAGGAACTCGTTAACTCTGTCCCGATCCAGGATGGTGAAAGTATCATCTACGTAGCGTTTCCAGATCTTAGGCTTGCAAGGTGCGGACTCTATTGCTTGTTCTTCAAATATCTTTGTGTAGAGATTAGCAATAACCGCTGATACAGGGCTCCCCATGGCTGCTCCGTCTCGTTGTTCGTAAATCGATCCGTTGTACTGGAAGTACGTAGATCTTAATACGAGATCCAAGAAGTCCGCGATTTGAACTGGTGTAAGTGTCGTGCGGTCAGCCAGGCCTGCGTCGTTCTCCATTTTTTGTAGCGCGGCTTGTACGGCGCCCTCGATCGGTATGTTGGTAAACAGTGACTCTGCGTCGAAAGACACCATGATCTCGTGGTCCTGGATCTCTTCACTGGCGATGGTGGAGGCGAAGTCAGTTGAGTTTTTCACTGTGAGTTTTTGACCTGTTTATTTATTCGTTTCTTTATTTGTCAGTCAAAATCTTTTTTTTATCTTGCTATTTTTCAGTCCTGAAAAAGTTTCAAGGTTTTGGTTTGAAATGCGAGAACTTTTAGGAGGCGGAGTTGACAAGTTGTTAAATGGTTCAAGGGTTCACAGTTTAACTTTGGAAAGCAAAGCATATTTGCTTCGAGGCAACAAGGCTATCTTTAAAACGAGGAACGGGAAATCGGAAAATGGGAATAGGATTGGGGAAGGGGGAATCTTTAAAAGCGGGAATCTTTAAAATCGGAATCTTTAAAAGTGGGAATTTTTAAAATGGGGAATCTTTGAAAGCGGGAATCTTTAAAATACGGAATCTTTAAATGCGAGAATCTTTAAAAAGGGGAATTTTTAAAAGCGGGAATCTTTATAATGGGGAATCTTTAAAATGGGGAATCTTTAAAAGCGGGAATCTTTAAAACGGGTAATCTTTAAAAGCGGGAATCTTTAAAATGAGGAATCTTGTTTAAGCGGGAATCTTTAAAAGCGGCTGATTTTTTGACAACCACTGTTTCGACTTTCCGTCCTTGTTCCTGGTTTTTGTGATCAAATGGCTCCAAACGACCCTTGCCCTATCACATCTTTTTCGCTGAGAACATTCCACTTAAATTGTGGAAGACCTTCAAGGCGACCGATTCTTTCTTCTTTAAAATGAATGCAATGGGCACTTTGAAATTGTCTTCGCATGACCTCATGGCGTAGAAAGAGGTATCATGAGGCACATCATGACGGATTATACGCGAAATTATACGCGAAATTCGCCGCACATCGTTTGGGCATCGAATTACTTTATTGCTAGTTTTTAGTGTCACGTCGTTCAAAATAAGTCAAAATGAAAATCAAAACAGTTCAGTAGATAAAGTCCAGAATCTTGAAAAGCAAGAAGGTAAATATGCAAAAACTCTCCCCAAGATTCAGCTCGTCGCAACAATGTTTCTTAAGCAAGATATGCGGAGAAGTTTTTTTGCTCAAATTTATAGAGATTTTTATGGAGACGCCCTGCTGGTGCTCACTCGGATGGCGGCCGAAAACCAACAGAAACATCTGTCACTGGGTTTTGCTAAAAAAGCGTGAATTTTCCTCTCCAGGAACTCAAAAACATTTTAAAATAATGCTTTTTCTAATACGTGAACTGTTCAGATAGCCAAATACCCAGAAGTAAGTTACTTTTTAACCAACATGACAGCTCTCTTGCCCGTCATGTGAATGCCGGATCACGCAAAAGCTTAAAAATTCAAGCGTAGTCTATTACAAAACCAAGAACCCACTTGGAGCGAAAATTTGTATGAATATTAGTTTTCCGCTGCTCTTATACATCATGAAAGTAAAATCTCAGGGGGTTCAATAATGACGTCGACATGTCAAAACCAGATTTAAGGGACTGTTGATTTATCGATTACATAACCAAAAATTTGTTTTCCTTGCCATATATTTGTAGTTAATTCGTAAGTCCTCCCATTAGTACATGATAAGGCTAAGACAAATATCTATCGCTGCGAAACTCAATGCATTGAAAAACGTCACAGTCCGGAGTTAAGATAAATCCAGGCGGTTCGATTCTTCGGTCGGTGTAGTGGATCTCAAAGAGTGAGAATCGAGATTTGAACCGTTCCACTATCCCACTAAAGCGATGTGCTTTAATAGCGTGCAATATAATTACAATGAATAAATTTCACAACTGTATTTGTACCTGTTGAGTTGATACATGTGACAGAATAAATAGCTTCCGGTGCGAAACTGAGAGATTCTCGCCCACTTTTCAGTAAAGATTAGCGCTATTAAATATTCCCCGTTTTAAAGATTCCCGCTTTTAAAGATTCCCCCTTTTTTAAAGATTCCCCGTGTTAAAGATTCCCGCTTCTAAAGATTCCCCATTTTAAAGAAACCCGCTTTTAAAGATTCCCCCGTTTTAAAGATTCCCCGTTCCCCGTTCCCCCTTCCCATTTCCGTTTCCGATTCCGCCTTCCTCGTTTTTAAGAAAGTCGAGGCAACACGACTTTCGCCCAAGGTACCCGAAGGTAGATTAGGTTAAATGAAGTTCGAGTCCTGATTTGCAACCTTTTCTAGACACGGTAAAAACTGGACTTTTCTTTATTTTTTCCTTATAAACGTGAACTGCTAACTATGAAAATCGTGCTGAATGAAATGACCACGATATGAATGTCCCACTTCAGGCGGCTTGAATTTTTTATTAATATTTCTTACATTTCTATTATGGTTTTTTTTTATGTATTAAACTATTCTTTAATGATCAGTTTCCTCTCAAATTTTATTTTATTCCTATTTTTTTAGTTCTTTTTATTTATTTATTTATTTATTTATTTATTTATTTAGTTAGTTAGTTAGTTAGTTAGTTAGTTAGTCAGTTATTTAGTTATTTTTTTTACACTCCGAGCTCCGCACTCCGCACTCCGCACTCCGCACTCCGCACTCCGCACTCCGCACTCCGCACTCCGCACTCCGCACTCCGCACTCCGCACTCCGCACTCCGCACTCCGCACTCCGCACTCCGCACTCCGCACTCCGCACTCCGCACTCCGCACTCCGCACTCCGCACTCCGCACTCCGCACTCCGCACTCCGCACTCCGCACTCCGCGTTTTCGGAACAACCTTCTAAGTTGTTCTGTTTCTCTGTGAATTCAAAGTTATTTCTGTCCCGGTTTCTGTCGCTGATCGCTTCGCTCCAAGCTACAGCAGTTTTTTTTTTTTTTTTTAGCTGTATCAGTATTCACAACTAGAAGAGGAAGAGGAAGAAGAAGAAGAAGAAGAAGAAGAAGAAGAAGAAGAAGAAGAAGAAGAAGAAGAAGAAGAAGATACTTTATTTATGTGTCAGTTGATCATTTCCTGAAACAGTCTTGAACAATTAACACTACGAGAAGACATACAATAAATAATTTAGTCTCGATTTCTAATGCACACAATCACTCGATGGCACTGAAGTGGAAATAGGCCAGACAACAAACAGACTGGTTAAAAAAATAAAAGCGAGGAAGCTCAGTAGTCTTGACCGACATAGAGACACCGATATTCCTGGAGAAATGATTGGAAAGAATTAATTTACGGATCATTGAGGTTCCACAAAGCCATCAACAACTAAAGAAGTGGATTTTTTTTTTACCCTGACCGTGAACTAATTGGATCATTTCAGAACATCTGTTACGGTAAAAATTAGTGGCTTTCTCCTTAGTTAAGACGGGGCTATCAACGATTGGTCATGCATTGTACTGAAATTATTAAATCGAACAAAAGCCAACCTAAAGATATGATGTTGCTCCATGGAAAAAGCGTTCAACATGGCTTAAATTACAGCCCATGGAATTTACAATGCCATCCAGTAACTAAGATGATATCTTTCCACATCGAATGAAGGCTTACTGGATTATAACTCAACTTCAAATAAGAAAAAAACGATCAAAGAAACAAACCAAGAAAGCAACAACAGCAAAAAGAATCAGTTATTCCATTGTAAAACTTAACCATTTGTTAAAACATACAAATAAAAACCAAAAATCTCTCCTTATAAAAAATACTTGACTCATGTGGAACAAGACATTCAAATCTTGAAATTGAAACTGCTGTAAACGGGATTCAAACCCATTCAAAGATGCAATTCTCAGCTGGGTCAGTGGAGACTTTCACATGTTCCACTTAACATGAACGGGATTCAAAGGCATTCGAAAATGCATTCGCCAGCTGAGTGAGGAGTTTCACACGCTCCACAAAAATTGAACGGGACTCAAACCAATTCGAAGATGTAATTTTCAGCTGGATCAGTGGAGAGTTTCACGCGCTCCACTTAACATGAAGGGGACTCAACTCCATTCGAAGATGCACTCCCCAGCTGGGTGGAGAGTTTCGCGCGCTTCACTTGGTGCTTGTTTACGTTCACGTCCCGAGGTAACTAAAGGTTGGTCAATGAACTCGGTGCTTCTGTACCATTTGTTAGAAACCACGCCACGTAGGTAGCACGAGTACTATGCGTCCATCCTTTGGAAACATTAGTCCAGATGGTCTCTATAATGTGGTACGTTCAAGAATTCTGGCAGGGTCAGTACTCATCGTAGATGATTTGTACTCAACTGACCCAGAGGATTGTGGCTGTTTTTAAGCAGGGGCTGCATACCTTCATGCTCTTTCGCGCTTGAGCCAAAAGACATCATACTTTAAAAATAAATTACTTAAAGACCTTAGCACATGCCCACGAAAGAAATGTACCTTTCATATCCGTGATGGATAAAGGATAGGATATAGGTAATAAACATGGCGACATCAATAGTGTTGAGCCATGAATGATTTAATTAAAAATTTGCTGTACGGGAGGGAGAAAGTATTACGTAAGAGTCAGGAGATGGAATACCTCTTGTTAAGAAGACGGGGACATTAATGGTGTAAAAAATTCTCCTCTCACGAAAACACTTGACCTGTGTAGGAAAAGACATTCATATCTTGAAATTGAAATTGCTGTAAGCGGGATTCAAACTCATTCAAAGATGCAATTCCCAGCTGGGTCAGTGGAGAGTTTCACGCGCTCCACTTAACATGAACGGGAGGATTGTGGCAGTTTTCAAGCAGGGGTTGCATACTGTTACGCTATTTCGCGCGCGAGCGAAAAGACGTTGTAACTTAAAAAAATTAATTTCTTATAGAACCTAGCATTTGCCCGTGAAAGAAATGTACCTACAATGTCCGTGAAGTAGAAAGGGTAGGATATCTGTGATAAAGATAGGTAGTGACATCAATAGTGTTTAGCCATGAAGGATTTAATTAAGAGAGAGAGAGAGAGAGAGAGAGAGAGAGAGAGAGAGAGAGAGAGAGAGAGAGAGAGAGAGAGAGAGAGAGAGAGAGAGAGAGAGTATTACCTAAAGAGTCGAGAGATACCCCTGGTTAAGAAGACGGGGACATCAATTATGTAAAGCCAGTCTGAATTTAGTTGAGCGTTACTCCACGTCTTCTGTTAGCTTGGCGACTCCTTATCCTTTTCGCGGAAATAATATAATAATATAATAATATAGATACAGCAATAATGATCATTTTTTACTGATAGTTTGATATCTTTTTTCGAGAGTTTCGAGAGACGCGAAGAAACGTGTTTCCCAGGTTAATGAAGGACTGGATACTATCAAGAGTTTCTCTTGATACTATATGAAAGGTGCCAACGATGAGATGCCGACGGTGAGTCGAAAACTTTCATTACCCGTTGATTTAAGTGTACCTCAAATTTGATCATTTTCCAAAAAAAATGTTGCTCGCTTTGTCAGAGAGATCTTACTGCAATCTTTCATTTAAACAAAATGATATGAAAATAGATTGATTCTCAGCAAAGTTATTAACGAAAAACGTTTCTTACCATTAATTATCTCTAATTGATAGCTGTTAACATGTTGTCACGAGAAGTAACTTTGCACAAAAATCACTTGACCGACGCGGTGTTGTGCGAATTTCAGACGTTTGTGTTTGTGTTTTAAAATTGGTCGTCCACGTGCTGCTTCGAGTGTTTTGCTTTTGTAGATTATAGATTTAAGAGGGGCCCTCTGTAAATTTCAACTATGGCCATTTGGACCAGAAAAAATCAAATTCCTCAAACTTTCTTTGATGAATGGTCTAGATAAGTGATTCACAAAAATATAACTTTCAGTTCAATTCGATTCGTATTTTAGCGCTGGGGCCACCATCTTGGTTTTGCCCCTCTGAGAGGGCTTTCAGCGGCCATTTTAGGGCACATTTTTAACAATTTGCCATACAAAGAAAACGATATAAATCCGGGTAAAAACCCTTTATTCGAGACAAGCAAATGTTTCTTGTTACATTGAGAGGCTGTTTTGGCAATTTGATCATCACCTGAATTTTTTCCAGAATTTTAAATTTCTTCCCTTTCGGACTACTCATGAAGCGCTATAAAAAAGGCGAAGTTTGAAGGAAAATATCGCCAAAAGTACATCACTTGAGATCCCAAAACTACCCTCCACTTAAAGAGCAATGTCTCACCTGTAAAAACATGCAATAACATTTTGGGGCAGTTAAAACTGTAAAATGTTAGAAGAAGAAGAATTATTTATGATCAGTTGTATCATTACCTCAATGAAAATAATCTTCTCAGTAGACACCGATCCGGTTTTCGCTCGCTTCATTCTACAGTTACTGCATTGATTGAAGCGACTGATAATTGGTCTTCAAACATCGATCGTGGCTTTATTAATGCCGTTGTATTTTTAGATCTTAAGAAGGCTTTCGATACTGTGGATCACTCTATTCTTCTCTCAAAATTACAAGCTTATGGTATTCAGGGTTCCACAAACCAATGGTTCTCCTCTTATTTAAAAAACCGAACCCAAACGTGTTTTGTAAACGGGAATAAATCGTCCAAAATGTTCCTTCGCTGTGGTGTTCCACAGGGAACGATTCTTGGGCCCCTTTTATTTCTATTGTATATAAATGATTTGCCTAATTGCCTCCAGCATTCCCAACCAAGGATGTACGCCGATGACACTAGTATTACTTTTGCTGGTAGTGACGTTGATGAAATAAATAGTTCTATTAATCTTGATTTGGAGAGAATTCGTGTGTGGCTTGCAGCCAACAAACTAACTTTAAATATGACAAAGACAGAATTCCTTCTGATTGGTTCCAAGCAAAGGCTTTCAAATTTTACAGTGAATCCTACTGCTAATATCAACCAGTTTCCGATAAAACGAGTCTCGACTGTTAAATACTTAGGTGTACACATTGATGAAAATCTTACTTGGGAGTGTCATATCAATGAGCTTTCCAAAAGGATTGCTTCTGGCATTTGCGTCATTAAACGTATTAGGTATTCGGTCCCATATAAGACTTTACTTTCCGTTTACAATTCATTAGTCCAACCTCATCTCGATTACTGCAGTTCGGTGTGGGGATCCTGTTCTAAAACTCTTTCTCAAAAGTTACAAAAATTACAAAATCGGGCAGCACGCGTCAAAACTTTTTCAAATTACGATCGTAATACTGATGAATTGTTGAGGATGGTCAACTGGGTTAAACTGGACCGTCAACGCCTTGTTAATAAATCAATAATGATGTACAAGATTGTAAATAATATGGTTCCGGAATATCTTTGTTCACGCTTTGTCTTCCGTTCCGATACTTTGACTTATAAGCTAAGAGATAGTGATGGTAAGCTTGCTATCCCACAGCCCCACACTAATTACAGTAAAAGAAGTCTTTCTTACAGCGGAGTTGTACTATGGAATAGTCTGCCCTTGAATATTAGACAATCGCTCTCCCTTAATCAATTTAAATCTAAGTTGAAGAACTATGATTTTGACAGTGGTCTTATATAAATTTTATTTTGTTTTTATACACGGCTTCCTTGTAAAGCAGGTTTTTATCATTTCTCTTATTCTAGTAGTTATTTACAATATTAAATTAGTTAGGTAGTTAGATTTATTTAAATTAAATATTGTATAGTCCTGAAGGAAATACCGTGTCTAAATAAAGATTTTACCTTTACCTTACCTTACCCGCCATTATTCCACAGATTGCGTTACATTTGACAAATGCACATTCCAACGGGTAGGGATAGGGTGGGTAGGAAGTGAAAATGCAACCGACATTAAAGCCATTTTACGCATTTCTGTGGCTAAACTAGTAACTGACTTTCCCAGAATGATTTGAACATGAGCTTCTGCTTGCAGGCATCTTCTAGGTTATTTTTGTAGGGTAGGTTGGGGTGGGGGGTCGTGTATTAAAAAAAAAAAAAAAAAAAAAAACGAGAAAAAGAAAACGATAGACAGTAGCAGGTAGCATGATCTGTGTATCTTGATTAGCTTTATCAGTTCATCAGTAAGGCCCTATTAGGGGTTTTCAGGATACTGGATTTTTGGGTAAAAAATTAATAGGATGCAAGAAATTTAGGGGAAAATTAATGGGGTAGAGCATGTTTAAGTCAGATAAAGGGGGACAGTTGTGTCTTTCGCTGCAGAAGTGCCATGAAATTTTGCAAAAGACAACAGACTGACGAATAGTGCGCAGGAAGTAATGGTAAGCGACGTTTCATTGAAACTCCTTACATTTTCTTAGCCGTTTCACTTTTTCATCAGAAAAGAAAATACTCAGAAAATTACTGAAGGGCAGTTAAGGACGGTGCCTTCTTTTTTGTGGGCACACGGTCTGTGCATTACGTAAGGCATGGTTTAAACGCCAGGCGCGCGCTTGGGTTGGAACTAGTGACGTAATTAACTACCCTACCAAGCGTGCATTCTCGTCCCCAGAGCCCACGATCCTTCTGGCCTGCTGCAGGGATCGAGAGCTCTGGGCTGCTCCAACACCGGAAGTCAGCGATTCACGGACTTCCCGTCAAATCTGGCAAATCTGATTGGCTGAGAATACGAAACAAATACTCTGCGTATGCTCAGAAAATCGGGTCTGGCCAGAGCTCTCGATTCCTGCCGCAGGCCAGAAGGATCGTGGGCTCAGGGGACGAGAATGACCAGGCTTTTATCGTATCCGTAGAAAAAATCATACTGAAATTCAACTGTAGATGGTATAATACGCGCGCAAAACAACTGCGAGAGACGTCAATGTTTAACTTACTTGGGAAGTAACAGGAAAAAATGTAACGGACACCGACAAAGTTTTCGAAAGGATGAAACAACTCATTTAACTTTTGAAAAAGGGGTGATTACAGCTACATTTTATGGTATGAATTGGAAGTGGCAAGCCTATTCAACAATGCATTAGCTAGTTTTTGGCTGTGAGGAAAAGTTAGGTAGATTGTATTTTGGCTAAGCCAGAGGAGTGCTGTCCAGGGACGTTCAAAGCGCTGTGGCGACGATTCCGTTATTAAATACATATCAAAAGTGTTTTTTATGCTACCACTTACCACGTAGTTTAAAGATGTTTTTTAATATGTTTAGTTTTCTGCACGTAAAGGCGAACCTTAGGAGAATCTGTGAAGAAATATCTTTATCTTTCTTTCAGAAAAATGCTACCGTCCGCAGTAGCTAATTATCTCGGAAAAATTAATGACTACCCCAAGTTTTCTTTGTGGATTCTAATAACCCTGGCTAAGATCTACTTTTTCCACGTTTTCTTAATCTGGCGGAAACACGTTTGTATTTTGTAGGGACCATTCGTTATTAGCCTAAGGCACCCCACAGCCGCTAATGTCGTTCAGTTCTGTGATGGAGCACAGCTTCATGTCTGCACAAGACTAGTTTTCAACCCTATGCAGGGCGCTTTAAGATACCCGCATCTATCAAGCGAAGCACTAATGTTGACGCTTAGCTTTTTAAAGACATTATAGATGCGTTTAAGGAATGAGTCATAAGCAATTGGATGAGTTAACTGACACTTGTCAAAAGTATCTGCAGCTTGATTCTCAGCGGCTGTTGTGTCTTCTTGGAGGACCTTCTCCTGTCTGTTTCTGAGCTTTGAAGCCATTCTCGAGAGGAAGGATTAAACGTGGCAAGGAGTCAGGAACTCATCACAGGTGAACCGCCTTATTCTGGCCTCATCTTTTGAGCGCCTCATCTTTTGTGCTACAGTAATTGCTTCGACTTTCATGGCCGTCTCCTGACCCGAGAAAAACTTTTCTTCAAGGAAGT
Organism: Orbicella faveolata; assembly: GCF_042242905.1. Lineage (NCBI taxonomy): Eukaryota > Metazoa > Cnidaria > Anthozoa > Scleractinia > Merulinidae > Orbicella > Orbicella faveolata. The sequence goes on along the minus strand of NW_028301578.1, from coordinate 1,069,339 downwards.
TTTTTTTTTGTTTTTCATTGAAACGAGTTGCCTTTTTGGTCACTTTCAGGGCCCAGCCTTAAGGTTTAATTTCTTCAGCAGGGACTGGAAGAGTAGAATTTGCTAGGACAGAGTGAACACCACGATCGTCGCTATATCATATTTTGGCCTTGTCAAATAGGGTTTCCCTTTCAGGAACAAGTCAACATGAACCGTACTGTAAATTGTTCTTCAGTACTTTTCTGAGCATTTCCTTATCTTAGGGAAAAGTGGAAGCGCTTAGAAAAAGGAGTTTCAATATAACGCCGCTTATCACTACTTGTCAGTCTGTTGCCTTTCGCAGCATTTGATGGCATTTCCGGCAGCGAAAGACACAAGTATAATGCTGAACAAAAACAAAACAAAACAAAAAAAAAACAAGTAAGAGGCTTTTTATTGGAGATCTATCCGTATTCTATTTGTAATAAATGAAAATTCTCGTCAAAAACTAATGGCTGTCAATGAGATTAGGATAGTTGTTTACAAATATAGTGTGGAATATTGTGCCTCGATCTCTTTGCAGACACAAAGATTGTCATGTAAGAAATTCGTGTTAAACGGTACAGAATTCGGGACACATTTAATTCTCTGTTTATTTCTCCAGCCCCGTCTTTATCTATCTATTCAGTGTAACAAGTGTGGACTTCGAAATCACTAACAAGAAGCTGCGTTACCTAACCTCAAAGCCCCTAAAATCTGATACAAAACTTTCATATTCCACCGTGATATAAGTACTAACAGTCCAGAATAAATGTTAATAGCAGTTGACTTTCCTCTATTTTATCCAAAATAGCAGACCATTGTCGAGGCCCCATAGTGGGAGGGGGGAGGGGGGGGGGGAGTGTCGGTGTATCCCTTATCCTATTAATTTTTGTCCTAAATATCTTGTATCCTGTTAAATCCAGCTCAACGATTTCCTACTCAATTAATATCCTGTTTTATCTGATCTAAACATGCTCTACCCCATTAATATTTCCCCTAAATTTCTTGCATCCTATTAACTTTTTACCCAAGTATTGAGTATCCTGAAAACCCCTAATAGGGCCTCACTGATGAACTGACAAAGCTGATCAAGATACACAGATCATAATCTTTTGACCTGATACTGTCTATCGTTTTCTTTTTTTTTCCTTTTTTTTTTTTTTAATACACGACCGCCCCCCCCCTACCCCAACCTATCCTGCAAAAATAACCTAGAAAATGCCTGCAAGCAGAAGCTCATGTTCAAATCATTCTGGGAAAGCCAGTTACTAGTTTAGCCACAGAAATGCGTAAAATGGCTTTAATGTCGGTTGCATTTTCACTTCCTACCCACCCTATCCCTACTCGTTGGAATGTGCATTTGTCAAATGTAACGCAATCTGCGGAATAATGGCGGGTTCACAACAGATCAAAACAGAACTGAGATTAAACGAGTTCTTGATGAGACTCCTCGATTAAGAGGAGGATTTTAAAGGCTGCTAACAGACTTCTGGATGAGTTAGGATCTCAGCGAATTGTTAAACTTCTTGTAAACGGCGGCTTATGAGACGAAAGGCAAATAATATTGATGTAATGAAGCGGGCTTCGGAGAGTTGAAATCTGCTTAACCGTGGCGATGTCTGAGAGTGATTTCGTACACTAACCACCGAAAATGTGGCTGACACATACTGGAAATATAACATGAGGCATTGTGGAACATCCAGTTGTCGACATGTCGCGAGGTAAGTGGAATATATCATTATGTTCTCTGTGCATCGTTATTTTCACGTCATTATGCTAATTAGGACGGCGGTCTTTGTTGACAGAAGCACAGCTTAAACTTCTTCTTCTAACATTTTACAGTTTTAACTGCCCCAAAATGTTATTACATGTTTTTACAGGTGAGACGTTGCTCTTTAAGTGGAGGGTAGTTTTGGGATCTCAAGTGATGTACTTTTGGCGATATTTTCCTTTAAACTTCGCCCTTTTTATAGCGCTTCATGAGTAGTCCGAAAGGGAAGAAATTTAAAATTCTGGAAAAAATTCAGGTGATGATCAAATTGCCAAAACAGCCTCTCAATGTAACAAGAAACATTTGCTTGTCTCGAATAAAGGGTTTTTACCCGGATTTATATCGTTTTCTTTGTATGGCAAATTGTTAAAAATGTGCCCTAAAATAGCCGCTGAAAGCCCTCTCAGAGGGGCAAAACCAAGATGGTGGCCCCAGCGCTAAAATACGAATCGAATTGAACTGAAAGTTATATTTTTGTGAATCACTTATCTAGACCATTTATCTGAAAAAGTTTGAGGAATTTGATTTTTTCTGGTCCAAATGGCCATAGTTGAAATTTACAGAGGGCGACTCTTAAAAGCTTATGGTATATCTATTCCATGTCGTCGAAGGAAAAACGCAGTGCGAACAAAACCTTCAAAGAGTGAAAAACTTTCGATTTAATTCAATAAGGATCGAGCTGCTGTTTTAGTTGCAAGCGATCGAGGCTCCTACTTTGAGCAGGAGAAGTTGATTGCTCTAATCATAAGTTCCTTGGCGCTTTCGCCGTTCGAAGTGGTAACTTCTTGATCTGCATCCGTATGTCCCCGTGGGTTTCCTTTCCCTCGTTTACACGAGCGCTTTTTACCTGTCTTCGGCATCTCTCGACCTGATTCGTTAGATGGAATGTGAATCCACATTAGCTAGGGCATTCAAAAATAGAAAACGAAAAATTGACCGAAAATAATTTCCTTACTAACTTTGTTACGCGAGGGGCGGAATTCAGTTCCTGCAAAGGATATTTGCCGCTAGGAGCAACATTTGGGCCCGCTTAAAGTAAAATAAACCTTCACTTGGTCGATCAACCGGTCATTAATTTTCACACGTTTTGTGTAATTATCTCATTACATCCGAAGAACGCCTCAAAGTATATTTTCCTTCATATCTTGAAACGAAAATTTCAGCGAGCAAAGCGCATATTATTCCGGCGAGTTTTCAACGTTTTTCGCTGAAATTGGGAGAGAACGTTGCCCGATAATAAGGCAAAAAAAAAAAAAAAAAACGGTGTCGGTGAACTTTTATTGTTTTGCTTCTTTCAAAAGTTATGACTATTTTAGTGAAGAGACGGCATGTTTAATCAACTCTCAAAGTTTAATGCGTGTCAAAAACAAACCAGACAAGTAATCAAAATTTCCCGACACCGTTTTTTTTTTAGAGAAAGGTGTCAAGAACACATAGCGATGTTGATCGCGCTCTCCTGCTCAAATTCGACCAGAAACGAACTTGATTAGTGAACCTCTGTACTTTGAGAAATAGCGCGCTATATTTGAGAAACCTTAATTTTTTTATGTTACTGAATATGCCTTCGTAATCTACAATTATTAAGCTTTCAGAAAATATACAGTTTACTGGGGTTTGCGTCATACGTCCGACCGTAAAGCGACACCAAAGAATGATGGTCATTTGGGGTATATTGATACATTAAGGAAGATTACGTCGACACATCCACACATCAACCCATCAACACATCAGCACATCAGTACATCAACACATCAACACATCAACACATCAACACATCAACACATCAACACATCAACACATCAACACATCAACACATCAACACATCAACACATCAACACATCAACACATCAACACATCAACACATCAACACATCAACACATCAACACATCAATACACGAATACACGAATGCACGAATACACGAATACACGAATACACGAACACCTGAATACATGAATACATGAATACATGAATACATGAATGCATGAATGCATGAATGCATGAATGCATGGATGCATGAATGCATGGATGCATGGATGCATGGATGCATGGATGCATGGATGCATGGATGCATGGATGCATGGATGCATGGATGCATGGATGCATGGATGCATGGATGCATGGATGCATGGATGCATGGATGCATGGATGCATGGATGCATGGATGCATGGATGCATGGATGCATGGATGCATGGATGCATGGATGCATGGATGCATGGATGCATGGATGCATGGATGCATGGATGCATGGATGCATGGATGCATGGATGCATGGATGCATGGATGCATGGATGCATGGATGCATGGATGCATGGATGCATGGATGCATGGATGCATGGATGCATGGATGCATGGATGCATGGATGCATGGATGCATGGATGCATGGATGCATGGATGCATGGATGCATGGATGCATGGATGCATGGATGCATGGATGCATGGATGCATGGATGCATGGATGCATGGATGCATGGATGCATGGATGCATGGATGCATGGATGCATGGATGCATGGATGCATGAAAACATGAATACATAAATACATAAACGGCTGCCATCATCCATTCGAAAGGCTGTACTGTAAGTGACTTTTTCTTCTCGCTTGGAAATTTGCATTTCTGTTCTATGTATTTTATAGGCTTACCTGCATTTCACTTCCACCCGCACCCTATTGAGAGGTTACCTGTGGTCCCTTTGAAAAGAAAAATTGCGTACAGGCAGATGCCCATATAAAAGAATTTGGGAAGAAAGAAAGAAAACAAACAAACAAGAACAACAAAACAACAACAATCCCCTAAGATCAATTATAGAGTCCTTACTCCTCTCCCTACTTCAAAGACTTTCACACCCAACATCCCCCCGTCCTCTCCAGCCCTGCTCTTGTCTATTTCTACTACGATATTTTTTCTCGAAATATGTGCACCCCCCACTAATGGTCTGGGAAGGGTTGTTGGTTTGATCTCCTTTACCTGCCCAAGAAATAACTGTTTACTTACTTACTGCTACTTACTGCTCTCTCTGGAATATTTCTTTTGACCCTACGAGATACATGGTACGGATCAGAGGGACTTTATGAAAACCACAAAGGACACTTGAATGCCACTGAACAAACGGTTTAAAGAGCAACACAATGGCTGTGCACCCGCAATATAATTCTTGGTACATTTCTTTGCCATCTTTTACAAAACAACAACGGGAAATCGCCAAAAATCTATGTTTTCTGGAGGAGGTGAGCCACAACGGCTATTTTTTTTTAAATGTCTATTTGGAATTTAACACTGTATTCCATCTTCAGTTTCAAGATAGTTTTGACAGCAAGAAACAAACTAATTAACTTAAGAGTATTGCAAGATGTGTCGACCTGCAATATGAAAATTCAGTTTTAATCGATGTTGTCCTCGGTGTTCCCTCAGTCCAAAGAAGAATTACATGCTGTATAAATAATGTGAGTGCAATTTAAACTACATGTATCAACAGGAAAAAAAAAATGCTATTTTACTGGGGTAGGGTTTATCAAGCAGCAAAGATGATGAGATTACAGGGAAACAAAAGCCCAAAGAAAGCCAGAAAAAGAAGGCAAGAAAATGCATTGACTCAGGTAATAGTTCAGAATAGTGGAATGCCAATTAATTTTGTCAAACCCATGATTTTTTAAAAACCATTTAATAACTTGAACCAAAAGCTGTTTCCTTCCTCCAGTCAACACTGCAATATCTTACCCCTAAAGTAATTTTCAACACATCTTGTCATGCAGTTACTAATTCCCTGGGACATTTAGTGTAATTAGTCAAAGATCAATATGCGTATTTCACGTTGTGTACAATGTATAGACAGTGTGTAATGTACATCAATTTACTAACGTCGACAGCCAATTGTGAATTTTTCCTGAATTTTTCAATGCATTAACTGTAGTTTATCAATTTATTTACTTAGTGATCTTATGGCTGTCAAGTCTGTGTGCTAATATATATTTTTTCTTATCAGATTCTTATGGAGATCCTCTTCCACCTACAATAAGGAACTATACTCAGTCCGAAATATCCCGATATATTAGGACAGCCGTGACTCGCATTTGAACCAATGAGAATTCGCGCTGCGATTCGAGTGTCACGTTTCAAAACAAAGCAGTAGTTTGAAGATGGCGGACGAAGGGAGATTCGGCGAATCGTTATCTGTCCGCTTATTTTATTCGAACGGTAAGGTAAATAATTGTGACATTGTACATTTTGTATAAATTAAAGAAGGATTTCAAAGGCAACTCTGTTTTTGAGTTCCTTGAAAGGGTCTTGAAAGAGTTTGAAGAAGGCTAGCAATTAGCTTGATCAAATCACCACATCGGAATTAAAGGCGCAGCCAGCGCGATTTAATAGAGCTTAAGAGAGACTACTTTGAAGAATTATGGGTTTATTTCCGTTTTTGTTCCTTAATTAGTGGAATCACTTACCCTTACATATTGAACTGATTCGACTTAATCTTAATGAAGGGGGCGTTGTTCGATCGATCGAGGATTGCAAGTTTTGATGTTCCGCCATAACTCCGAAATTCAAAATGCGTTGCATTGGCCTATTTCAACTGTTAGAAAGCGGGGAGAATTAACATATAACTCACTTTCTGGTTAATTTTCAAAACGATTCAAGCAAGAGAGACTTTTTTGCGACATACAAACACATATGAAACCACCAATGAATTTCTGTAACCCATACGCCAAAAAGTGAAATATCATACAAGGGCAGGTATTTTTGTTTTAAGAAAATCCCACAAAGAATATTCAAGTAATTCAAAGATATGAATTTATTGAATACCAAAACGGGTACACTTTTCTATGTTTATGTTTCAACTTTTATGTCATTCAACTTTTATGTTCCACAGATATTCAAAACCATGCAATAAATTTGTACTCGATTCAGTAATTCCTTTTAATTTACACCTTTTCACGTTCTGTTGTTACTATTTGTCTTAATTAGCATTTTTGCCTACTTATTATTCACCTTGCTTTGTAATCATTCATTCAACTGAAGATGACAGAAGTTCTGTCGAAACATGTCTTTTAAACTTAAAAAAGTGGTCGTTTTCCTTAAAATCTTTACATGTCTGCTGCTATCTAGACCTTTTGAAATGTAGAAAGACTATTGGATAATAACAAAGGGGGAGCAGGGGTAGTAATTCATAAGCCCTTAGTTTAGCAGGATGAAAGCAACCAACTCATCACAAGAATTACATATAAGTACTACTTGGAAACCTGCACTTCCATCGTCTCATGGCCCTCAACATCTGGCAGACGAGACCTTACGATGCCCTCAACCCTATCTGCAAATTCCTTTGTCACTTTTAAAACCCACGTACATGGGATTACAATCCCTCCGCCAGTCTGTCTGTTTTTTTACCACTTCTGGGTGGTGGGCGGTTTTTCACTGACTGTTGGTTCACCAGTGACACGACTGTAACAAAGAAACACAAGCTCGTTAACCACAGAACAAGACTTTAAGATTTCCAGGGAAATATCAATTTTGATGTATGCCAATGTCAGTAAAAAATAGGTTTCCAAAAGAAAGATGACGGGCTAAAAATATTGAATAATGATGCAGAACTAAAGAAAAGATCACCTCTTGGCAAGATCATCAGCAACTGGGGATTTTCCCGTCCGTATACAACAAAAAACTGTTCTCAGCGTACTAACCCGTGAACTGATTTGATTCGTCTCTCCTCGAGTAGCTGGACGAAAGTTTTATTAAGAAAATATTGGACACGGCCGACAGGCTTTCCCACTACTTCTCTCACTTTGTATTCCATTCGCCTTGATTTACTTTTCATGATCGTGTTCAATATTTCATCATCCAAAGCATGTGTCACTTTGCAGAGAAGTGCATAGGAATCTCTGGCCGTGTCTGCATCTTCCCGTTCGACTGTCACTGTGCAGTCAACGGACAGCTTAATTCCAAATTCGTGGTACCTAAAATAGAATAGTCCTGGCTTACTATTGCAATTCTATTTAACCGAAAGATAACATCTGAAGTCTATGAAAGAGTGGTGTCTTACCCTTTAATCACACCATTCGTAATTTGTATCTCCACGTCGCTGAATTCGTCGCCTTCTTCAAGGACACTGCGATCTAGTAGTTCATGGAAACATGCAGAGATCTATGCATTCGGTAGCACTGAATATTAACAAACAGGGAATAACTGTTTCTTACCTCGTTTCGCCATATTGTACCAAAATACTCAAATAATTTAGCGCGAATGCTACTGTGGCGGTCGAGCAAGATAGCAAGACGCAACCCGAGTTCCCGCGACGTTTTCCCGGCAGCAAATTTGGCCTTCTAATTGGCTTACAAACTAAGCTGTTGTCACGTCTGGAATCGTGATTGGTTGAAATAACCGTATGTTTACATGCTGCGATAAGCAGCGATAAGCGACATGCTCAAGTAGCCACGTTTGAAAATGGATTCAGAAGTAAATTATACTGCCAACAACAAGAGCAATGCTTCAGACCAAGCGCGCAAATCCAAGTAAGGATAAAAACCTATAACTCATATTGCTTAACTACAACATTTAATTAGAGCGTAGCCCAGTTGTACAACACGAAAACTCGATTCAACACTCATACCCCACGCGTCCTGCATCCAACATATCATTTCATTTCTTTCTATTTCACAGGCAAGACATAAATCAAGATAAAGGTCTAAAAAGGTCAACAAAGGGAAAGGAGAACGTTACATTTAAAGAAGACCCTCGCCAGCGATCTAAAGTTTTGAACCAGCGACGCAAAGGCTTATTTCAATCGGGGTTTAAGCTTAACAAAATGACTGGCGTAGAGGTACTCATTTTAGTTTAAAACCAAAGAGAAAGGAGGTTTTTTGGAACAGGATTCTTACGAGAGGAATATTTGTCTGGCAAATTACACGGCAGTGGTAAAGCAGAAACGCGAGGCAGGTGTGGGGAAAATTGCGCGAACGGTGCAGTAGTTTGTCCTCTAGAACAAACACCTAGTCCAGCTGCTGGCCAAAGTACAGGTAGACTTTTAGCCTTAGTTGGTAGAGCCAGATCTAAAAGATTTCTCGAGATGCCCACCGCAGGTCCGGTAAAAAAAGTATTGTTGGATAAACCAATACCAGTTGTTCTGAGTCAGGACAAGGGCTGAGTACAGGAAAAATAATTTCCATAGCTACAAGCCCCCTCCCCCCTTCCCCTTTACCACCACCCCCTAAAACCTTAAAATTCCAGGCAGAGTGAATGTCATGGGCAATGCTTAAAATTATTTCATCCCCATAGTCGTCTGCACGATATAATGTTTTTGTTCTTGTTTCCTGAAACCTTATTTACATAAATTTACATTGCTAAACAGTGACAAAATACCTTCAATTTGCAAAGATCTTTCAAATAAAGTGTACAATCTTAAAATTGATAAATTATATTCATGGCCCTCATTTAGAGAAGGAAAAATAGACTTTGTATTTGAAAGATCATTACTGTTCACTGTTAAATATAAATAAAGGACACCACCATTCACATGTCATTCAGCTGTTGTTGTGTTTTCCTGATTCTTCACGTTGAGTAGTTCTTCTTGCTGCTCAATCTCTTCACAGAGGGCAATAATGATTTCTTTCTTGGTGGATGCCAACTTCTTTTGGTCTTACCTAACTGCTCTGTATGAAATCTGATTGTCGATTCGTCTGAAAATTTGGATACAAGGTTTTCAATCCTTTTGACTAAATCAGCTTTCTTCATGTTCTTTAGTTGAGATGCTACCTCCCTCTCTCCTTTAGTTACATAAAAAGGAGTCAAGGGCAGGTCTACTCTCTGCTTGCCATTAATGAGCACTTCCTTGAATACCATTTCTCGGTTGGCAGAGGCTACTTCCGTGACATCCACAAGACTCGGGTCAAGAGCCTTGTCATCAACAGATGCATGCGATTTCTCATCAAACGGTCTGCTCAAATACCTGTGGGTATATTGGGAGGGGAGTCTATGGAAGTTTATAGAATGAGGACATAATAAGAAAGATGTAATGGACGACAGCATCTATTTTAAAACGAGCCTTTTTCTATGGCACTGCAGGAAACACAAGGCAAACTTAATGTGCTACAAAAGTTCCTCTTCATTCTTCAAAATACACAGAATCCAATTTTGCAAAACGGGTTATTTACCCGACTTACTGTGTTAGTTAATTATTTTGAGCTGCTGAATTGCTTTTTAAATTTTCATTTTGTCTTGGAGATAAGGGTAGGGGTAACCACGTGAAACAAAGAAGCAATATTTTCTTTTGGCAGCAAACCCCGCATAACTGAGAGGCTTGATCAATAACTATTCCAATTACTGGCTATGTGTGATGCAGATTGTCTGTAATACATGTCGCTATTAATATCTACAATCCAGGAACAACAAAGTCACCTTTCGCGTTGCAGTGTTACTCGCCAAGCCACAATTTCTTTACTGAGATCCTCCCTCCTCCTGGATAACTGGGCCTCATCTTTGGGATCGTTCATGCCAAACCATGAGAATGTTGTACCACGCAGCTGAAGTATAAATCAATTGAAATAATGACCCTTAAGGAATAAAATAATGTATAAAATAATGTCATGCCCATTATGATTACAAACATTCACCTAGTCCTGCATCTCCATTGTGAAAATCCACTTGACAGGGGATTATCTATAATGGACCTGGGTCTACAACCACAACCAAACAAAATTTTAAAATATGCCATTTTACCTGACAGCCATGTTTGGCATATTCCTGCAACAAGCCGCTGTGAATTAATACAATTTTACCACCATCGTATTTAGACAAAATACCTTAGTAAGTTGGTCATGATTCTTAAATATTGTTAACCACTCTCTTGCAGTCATTGCTCCATTTTCCCAGCATTTTGAAGATTTGTTCACTTCTTCAAGTTGAGCATTAAGGCCTTCACCTTTAGATTGGTTTCCACTACTGCTCACAGATTCGTGTTTCTCAATGAAATTCTTGAGGTCCACAGGGTACAAGTTACGATCACATCTACATGTGGGCAATAAAAAAAAAAATTTTGTACACACATTAAAACAGTTATTTAAGTACTGCATTGAGCACCCTGATGATTTGTAAATCACTATGTTGTTGAAATAATTGTTCTTCTGTTTTAAAAAATTTAAAGCAGTTATATTTATGTGAACTTGATTTAAAAGTACAGAAACCCAAACAGCAAACTCAGTAATGTTCTTTTCCATGAGTGACATGAAGATTACAACTATTGAATGAAAATTTTTCGGCCAAAGAAAACTTATATCAACAGCTATCAACATAGCAAGGGACTATCTTGTATCACATTTACCTATCATGTAACTCAATCAGCTGGTATTTGGAAGTGAAGGGCTTGAAACTGAACAGAAGAGCAAATCCTGACTGACCAGTGTTAACATAGGCACTGTTGTTTCTTCTGATGCCAACATGGTACATTCTAATTGATCCAATGTAGCGCCAAGTTTGCTCAAACAAGTAGTGGTAGTTGTGGCATTTGACACCTGGTAACCACTCATATAGGTAGTCATTCACTGACAGAGGCAACTTCTTTCCCATTCTGTCCCGTACATACGGCAACAGCAATTCGCACCAGTTTCCTTTCTCCATGACATTAAGGATGGTCATAGAATGATGGTGGTTCTTGGCTCCCCTTGCATAGTTGAGGGCACTTTCAGATGTAAAACCAAGTTCTTTTGCCGAGCTCCTAATGAAGACATCCCATTTGATATCAAAGAATACCCTCACCATGTTCATCTCCACATGGAGGGGCCCGTTATACAAAACAACCCAGTCGAACTCTCTAACACAAGCAACACATTCTTCACCATTGTGGCATGCATTCAAGTGCTCATACCATTCTTTTCCATAGAGGGAAACATTTTCAGCACCAGAGCCCTCCTTCTGGCCGCACTCAACACAAATCAATGTGTCCTCTAAAATGCTGACTGCAATAAGATAAGGAAGACAATCCATTGTAACTGTTAACTACTCCCGGAAATTAGGTCCATGAAGTCCATACCGAGTTACACGTGCAGTCTGACCAACTCGGCGCAGCACTTCAGTAACTGTCTTATGTGAGTTAGGATTCACAAAAACAGGATCAGAAACAGAAATTCTCACAGCACCAGGTTGGTGGTTGGATGGGACATGGCTCCATTCAATCAAACTCTCTTCATGCACTTTTTTTAGCTAAGGTTACACATCGAAATCACCAACACTCATGACAACCTCATTTTCTTTGAATCTATACAAATACTTTTTTACTGGCTCCACAAGTGCCGTACCTAGGACATCTTCACCAGTTAGCTTTCTCTCCGCTGCTTTTAGATCCACCCTGCATTCTTTGTTTACACACTTCCGTTTCTGTTTTGGCATAACCGTTTTACAGTTTGGACACACCCGGCTATTTTCTCTGATGTTAATTTCCTCCACTCGCAAATCAACATCATCCTTAAATGTTCCCCCTTTGGTCATCTGGTCTGAGACAAAATCCTTCAAACATTCCTGAATCATGAGTAGGCAATCACAATCCAGTTTGGAAATGTTTTTGTGTTCGAAAGAAATCATTCAGATATGAGTGGACTGAAAGCTTCTGAAAATAATTTTTGTTTTTATTTTTTCCGTGTGTTGTGATTGCTGACAGGAAAATGAACATTGCATAAATAATTCTTACTGCTTTTTTTTTTTGTTTATCGTAGTAAATGCACAGTACACGAAGCATGTCTTTTTGGACAATAACATGTGATATACAAGAATCACACAACAACCAGTTTTAAAATGGCACTTAACGTTACATCTGTGGTAGTGATAATATGTTCTGATGATAATAGATCATACCTCTCTTCTGAGAAGTTCCTGCATCTCATCTCAGTGAGAATTGGAGTCCCAGCTGAAACTTGTCATGTAACATCTTGTCATCTTTGGCTTTGTTCAGATTGTCCTGCCAGCACCTAAAATTAAATTGTTTTTAGAATAATATTTTTAAAAAAGGATAACGAAAAAACCTTTTCAGGCAGCATTTAAAATTCAATATCGGGATGGAGATAGAAGGCCATACTTTAAAGGAGACAAAAGGCTTACAATCTAGCTAAGAGCTAAGAGCTTGTCCATGTTAAATAAAATAATAATTTTATTTATCAAAACTCATAATAACAACAACAATAATATTATTATTGTTGTTGTTGTTATTATGAGTTTGCTTCTTTCCTATGAGCATAGAAGTAAGGGAAAAGAAATGGACTGCATGAAAAATAAAAAAAAAGCGTAATGCTTATTTGCCTCTCTTATGGTCAAAGGTGCCATTTAACACTATCTACCAAAAAATAAAAGGAGATTTTCTTTTGTAAGCTAGTGCGCCATACCCTAGCCCCCAGCCAGTGATATAATTTACTATAAATGAAAATTGTCATTACAATGTACCTGGGAGCCAGATCACTTCTAATTTGTAGAGAACCCTGGCTTACACTGGTCACTACGCTCACCCTTGACTTCTGACCCACTTTCACTTTCCATTTACGCTGGACAATCTGGTCATTGTCAATTGCCACCATGCAGTCACCAGGAGAAAATTATTTTTGGTCCGACGCAAGGTCTCTGGTCCACAACTTCAAAGTAGAGTAGGACCCACCAGGAAGGGCTTTTCCAAACATGTTAACTACTAGCTTTGAATTGGTGATAGCAAGAAGGCTAATGTTAGTCATAAAACTAGATGGCCCAACAAATGTCATACCATGGATATGGTATAAGTGTTCCGGGGCTAAACAACGTTGAAAATAGTTCTTCTCTTTGGAAGCTAGTCCCTCTATGATTGATTTAATGATAGGGCTGCGCCGTGAAAACCACTCTTCTGCATCAAAACTCTGCAACATTTCCAGCTCTTTGTACGTCTGGGCAAAGGTGTGGCAGTCCACCTGCAGCTTCGGTTTTTGCTCATGAATAATTCGTTGAACAATATTGACCTGCATATCCTCAGGTAACTTGGCTATGCAGTCACCCAGCTCATCCTCCTGAAGAACAGAAACTCCCTTGAGGCTGTTCAGCAGAAGTTCCAACAGCTGTGCCTTAGGAATGACAGAGCATAGCTCCTGAAAAAAAGCACACTGGTCTGTGTAGGGTACCTTGGTGCTAGAGTCGCTAATTGTATCCATAGACATGCAGTAAACTCTAGGAGGCATTTGATCATCCTCGTGTTCTGAGGCCGAGTCTGTGTCACTGCCATGTAAATGTTTGCCTTCCTTCTTCGCCACCTCTACTCTTCTTCTCTTTGAGGGCCTGCCTCGAGCCACTTGGCGTTTACAGGTGGCGCAGTCATCACTGTGTGGAGACCACAATTTTGCTCCTTGTGAAGACTTAAACTTTCCTGCCAAATAGTCCTTGTTGCTGCATTTAACTCTGCATTTCATGCAAATAAACCTGGGGTGCACATTCGCTGAATCCACAAACACAGAGACCTTCCAAATTTGTTTGACTTCGTCCGCGTACTTAGCGACGTCTTCTTTCCTCTCCTTTTCCTTTGTTTTTTTCCCCACAAATTCGGCAAAGTGCCTGAAGCATTCGAATATGCTCTTCCATGTACTTAAGGGAGAAAACTTGAAAACAACTGTCACAAAAATGAAGGAACGATGCCTTATTCATGACGCCTTATGACAACAGCGGTTCAGGTACACTTGTAAACACACATAGAGACTACTGGTTCTGTGACAGATGTGTAAACAGAACTGTTTTCAGCTGTTGAAACGACTCCCACCGTTAAAACCTCGCTTAATTGCTCGGTTTTAACGGCGGGAGTCGTTTCAACAGCTGAAAACGGTTCTGTTTACACATGCTGTGCACAGAACCAGTAGTCTCTATGTGTGTGTGTGTGTGTGTGTGCGTGTGTTTGTGTGTGTGTACACACATGAAAGAAAACAAATCGCGGATCGGATATGCAGGGTCAAGCAGGATATTGTTTTGATTCCGAAGAATTGACGTCATGCGATAGAAGGGTCATGCGTGTCACAGAAATATTTCCTATTGAAGAAGTATCTGCACAAGTATATACGCCAGGATGGCAGCCGCAAGATATTCGTCCGATGTTCTGCAAACAAGCAACTGTCAACTTTCCGAGGCCATTCAAAACCTCCCTCCAGAGCTTCGTGACAATTTACAAGGAGTATCTCGCAATAAAAAGAACGGAAAAAAAGAAAATGGGTTGGGATGAGGTACATTACGATATTGAAGAGGCGCCCTTCTACGAAAAACGATCAAGAATTGTAAAGGTCATGTTTTGCAGTAAATGCAACTCCTGTCGCCTAAAAGAACTCTGTTACGAGTGTTATAAAAATGGAGTAAAACACTATCTTGGCTATCCCGTGTATGACGAGAACGAATACGACGAAATCTTTCAGAAATTTTACTGAGCGGCGACGATATTAACCTTCGTTCGAATCAATGGTTTTGTTTGAATTCTGTGAGTTGCGTGACATTTTCTCGGAAAGACTGGAACCAAATATTTCCCAGGCCCTTGGACGAGCAGTACTGAAAACATGGAGGACAACTCAAGATTTTTTGTCTGGGCCGAAAAAACGAACCAGAACAGAATTTACAAAAAAAATACGCTCAGTCAACGCGCTGTAAGTTATTTTTTCGCCACAGAAGCTGCCGAAGTGAAGCGAGCAGGAGGAAACGAGAAAATAGCAAGATTTGATCACAGCGTCCGATCGATCGTAACATGAAATATTCTTGAACAAGGGGCTCAATCGAGCCCGTTTAAGTTTTCTCTGCTTCTCGCCTGGCTTCAACGACTTGATATGTTATCTGTCTGGCCTCTTTCTGCCAAACGGATGTAGAAAGTTCCGTGAAAATAAAGCGAATTGCGTGGAAAAGCACAATCATTTTGGCCTTCAGAAGTACTGTTGGGATATAATTTATTCACCCAATCTCTAATTATAGCAAAAAAGCCATCATCTCGCCGCCCAAAAGCGCATGTGTATGTCTGAAAATACTGCGAAATTTAGGCAAAGGACAGAGAAGCTACACCACAAGTGATAGGAGAGGCAAATGGATCAATATATAAAGCTTGCGGCATTATTCTTGTAATTAGCAAGCAAATGAAGGTGCTTTTGGATGTGAGGTTGGCCCCTTCTGATTCCTAATACGGCACGTACAGGCGCTTGTCAGTATGGGGTGAGGCCGTCCACGGCGATAACCCCGGGTGAACCCGCCCCGGCCCAGTGGAGACTGGGGGGTGCTCAGAGGTCCCTCGGGATCTCAAACCTCGTTCCTAGAGGTAAAATGGGAATCGACAGCCGCCTTGTAAGCGGCGGGAAAGTCCTAGCCGGGGCTAGGCAAGAACAGCCCACGAGCACCCCCCCCCCGACGGGGTTTTTACCCTTTTGTGTGACCTGTCACGCAACGTCACGCGTGAAAGTCACGTAATCCAGTCACGCAACGTCACGTGTGGAGGTAACGCGGTGTAACACAATCATCTGTTTTTTATAAGACTTAGAGAGAATTTTGTGTTTTTTCGCTCAAAATTTTGTTTAAATTTGTGCTGGACTCCGCAAGTTTTTTTCTAAATTCTTGCCGAATCTGGTTTTTTTATTTTTTCAAGATCTGGCTGGCGAGAATTTGTTTGTTTTTGCGCAAAGTTTGAGCGTAAAGTCTCTTTAAGTTAGCGATATTTCTGCATTTCACGTGTGATCAGTTGAAACTCCGTGTCAGAAACACGATTATCATTCAGAGCTAGTGAGACAGAGCAGTTTATCGAGTCATGTTTTGCAATAGCTAGAGAATGGATTCTCGAGTGCTTTTTAACTTTGCGTTCAAGCTTCTTGTTGACAACGGACAGGCCAGTGGAAGCTGCGCCAGATAAAGCTGCTATCGCGGCAACAGGCGCGCCGATAACAATTCCAACACCAGTGAGTGATGTTGCAACAGCCCCAGAAGACAGAGCTGCCGTGACGGCGCCAAGGCCAACCACGGAATAGTGAAGCGCTTTCCGGGCTTTTTTATATTTTTCAACACAAGTCTGTAATGCTCCACCTCAACAGATATTTCTTTTTCAATTTTACTTATTTCAGTTAGCCGGAAACTCTCGGCATTTGTCGTTTCGGGAAGGTTAGGATAGATTCTTCTTTCAATCTTGGCAGGCGGCGCGCTTGGAAGTAACAGATTTGCTGAAGACATTGTGTATATAGAAAGAAATTTAATTTAACTCTAATTCAAAAAGAAGCGGGAAGCCCTTGAAATCAAAGGGTTCGCCATTTTCATCTTTGACGCTAATAGTGATGCTATTTATAAACTTGTCTGTAGAGCAGTCACGCAAAACCTGTTGCGGAGAACCATGGTAGCTTACCTTTTCAAAAGGCTTCCCTTTCACATCAAACAGGGCTAAGACATCTGACTTTTTGCTATTGAACAGATTCTTTTCTTTGTCGATCAAATCACAATGAATAAAATATGTCGTTGGAGATGTAAGCCGTTTTACGAAAGTTATAGTTATAGGCTTCAACTTTCGCCCAATACCAAGCAAATTGACTAAATCGCGATCAAGTTCAATCGGTTTTGTCCCAAAATTTTTTATTACAAGCTGGCCAACAGGTTGATTTATTTCTGTTTCCAACTCTTTGTAGCCATATTTGCCGAACAGACCGTCTATTTCTTTTGCCAAGCTTTCTAAATTGTAATGCCCTGGGAGTAATTTACTAATTGATAAAGCTTTATCTTTGTCTTTGTCTCCCAAGGAGGCTGAACCTTCGTTTTTCAAAGTGTCCCAGCTGTTGAATAAACTACAAGATATGAGTTTCATGAAATGTACTTTCGGTATCGGGTTCTCAAAATAGATAGTCTCTCCGTTCTCGTGTGTGACAATAGTGAGAGCAGCCATTTTTATATTTAACAAACATAATTGTGTTCAAATACAATGACGAATATGTGGGAAGATCCTGAGTTTTTGAAAAAAGCGGCAATCGCAAAGGAAAAGGCGTGGACAAATTTTTTAAACCACTTTCCAAAAGCGGGAAAAAGCTGGTTCGTTTCACAAGAAAGCATCGACGAGAAAAATAACGCAACCGCGGAGGTGTTTTTCAAATAAAGCGAAGGCTCGTTACAAAGCGTCTTCGGTTCAGACAGGCGGTATTGGAGTGCGGAAATGAAACAAGCGCTCGGTTTGGGAGACAGCGGTGGTTTTCCTTATCAATTGTCGCCACTTGGTTCAAAAGCTTCTTTACCCATCCCCGCGGAACCTTTCGACGATAAAGCGCCAAGCTTGAAGAAAATATTCAACGCCGAAATAAAAATCTAAGTCACGCCTAGGCAATATTTAACGACAAAATTCAGAGAAATATTTCAAAAAAACAAACTCAGGCATACTTCTGGAGCCGAATCAAAACACTAGTTAGGAGGGCCTGACATGAAATATTGGCCGCAACAGCTCAACTTCGCGGTTTTCTGCGCGACACAAGGGTGTGGAATTTCTCGCGAAATCTTTGACAACGGAATAAATCTCCCCCCGCAAATAAGAGCTTTTTACACCTTCCACGTGTGTTTCACGGTCAGGCGCATTTCGTACCAGCTAGGGGGTATTCAGAGCATGAGCGCGTTGCAAGGAGATCCGCCTTTCAACCAATTCAATAATCATTATGACGTTGCTTCGTACAAAAGGCTATGCAACGAGTTCGGTATAGACCCCTCGAGTGATTTTCGCTTCACGCACGGGGCAAACCACGGGCTAGGAACGGTTTACGTTTACGCGTCCGGCGCGGCGAAAACCGACTATCAATACCCAGGATGGAACAAATTCAGTGATGAAGGTGGGAAAGCTATTCAAGGAGACCTGATTTATTACATCGAGCCGGCTGCTTCTGGAGATACTCAAGCGGACTGGTTCGTGCCAAACACAGCATCTGGTTTGACGCAGGCGGGGTTGTCGAGAATCAACCAGTCAATCGAGGCTTTCGTTTATTGCATTCTGGGATCGCAAGTCAACGTGAGAAGTAGCATTCTGGGCTCTGGTGGCCGAGCAAAAGCAGCCCAAAGCGAGTTCCTGATGCTGATGGAAAACGCAATCAGACAGCCCGACCTGGCCGAGAGCGTGCAAAGGTACCAGCTCGCGGTGGATCAAGCGAAGGTTAGGCTAAATCCTGCTGTAGCCCCCATGGCCTGGCTTATGCCCGCGTAAATGATAATAAATTAACACCGAAAGCACGGTCGGTTATAACAACAAGCTGAAACAGGCGGTCTCCGGGATGAAACTAGGGGTCAACAACGAGGTAAACCCGGAGACAAAAAAAGCTGCGCTCAAACTAATGGCAGGCGGCCCGTCAAAAATTAACCCTCCCAACAGCCATCCTTCCAACCCGATACACAAAGCCGCAACAGCCGAATCAAGGAAATCAGCTTCAACCGAAACTCAGCAAGCACAGCCAACGGCGCAAAAAATAGAGCCCAAGGCTCCAGATAAAACACCGCAACACGAAATAAACAAAACATCGGTAATTGTCGATGTAGTAGGATTATCGGCTTTGCTGTTCATGGTTTGGCGGTAAAGTTAACGCCGCTTCTTAACATACTTTTCGAACAAAAAGGCCACCGCGGCAAGAATAAGCAGCCAGGTGTGCTCGGCCAGAAACCCGACGACTTGGCCAGCAGCTTTGAATAGAAAATTCACAATCGATCCAATCAGCCCGGGCAGAAGAAAAGCAAGTTTCGCGCCAATATCTTTTAGGCCTTTCCCCAAAGCTTTGCCGGTGGCTTTCAAAGCGTTTGTGATTGAACCGACGACAGCCCCTATTGTGACCCCCGCGGCGAGAAGAATAGGAGTGACCGTCACGCCGTATTTTTTGAAGATCTCTTTGACCCTTTCCGAGAGAGGCCGCGCCCTTTCCCTTTCCGCAATCTGAGTTTGCAAACGCGCGAGCTCCTCGTTTCTTTCTTCCACTCTCTCTCTCTTGCCGCTTCTTTGTCGGAGGGCGAGGCATTCTCATCTTGGATGATCACCTGATCTTCCTCGTTTTGGCGCTGTAGCTCGCTTTCCTGCTCTTTTAGATCATCCAAAGGCTTTGTGCTGTTCAGCCTTTCTTCCATGTCGTTTGTTTCACTTTCTTTTGCTGCGAGGCTGGCCCTGAGTCTGTCAACCTTGGCTTGTTCTTTTTCTCTGTTTCTCGCTTGTTTTGTAAGCGAGTCCAATTCTTTTTTCTTGTTTTCAAGATCGGTTTGATAGTTCTTTTAAAGCTGTTTCAGCCTACGCAGCTCTACTTCACTTTCAAGATTCGAACCTTGTTTATCCTGAATGGTATCAATCTGAGCATTAGTTTGCTCGATTTTACGTCTCAGAACTTCCACTTCTTTCTTTTCTTCTTCTCTTTGCGAAGAGAGTGTTTCCGCCTGTTGTAGTTGGATCTCTGCCTCTCTTAAACTTTGGCGTTGTTCTCTGATGGTGGCGCGGTCTTTATCTATCATGTCTTCAGCTCTTGGCCCCAGAGCTGCTTTTTTTTGCGTCTGTGAAAGTTTTTCGTAACCCTTCGTCGCCAATCTTGAAAATTTTGGACTCACCCCCCCTGAGGCCAAATGAAACGATCTCAGATTCATTACCTTTTTTGCTGAAACCAATTGGGCCCAATTTTTTGAAGTCTACCTTCGGGAACCATTTTCTGATTTTTTCGTTTGCCCTTTCAAGCGTGGCCGGTTTGTCATCGGGATGTATGAAATCACCGAGCAAAGGGTTATCTTCCAGAAAAAAAGTGTCAGGCGGGCCGGACTGCTAAAGTTATCTTATTTTGTGTTCTCGCTTCACCACCCCTTCGGAGTAAAGTTATTTTGAATAAAAAAATGAAAGTTGTATATATTGTTGCACTATGGCTGAAGAAGAGACTGCGTTTGCAGAAGTTATGAACCTACTGGAAGCCGAGCCGTCGAGTGAGCCAGCCGGTGGTATAGTGCCAGACTAAACCGCCCCAGGACCTGATGTTCCTGCTCTTCGTGAGCAGCTGACCGTGCTGGTATCTACAGGAAAAGCCAAAGAGGCTATCGGAGTGCAGTTAACCCACGAGCAGGTGAAGCGCCTGAGCGACAAAGATGTCGAGAAATACACCAAACGCTACGAGACATACGTGGGCTCAAAGACAACAGAAAGCTTGATCGACAGCTTCATTTTTCTTGTAACCAAAGCGATCGGAATGACCGTTAACATCAAAGACATCGACGCTTATCAAAAAGAACTCAGAAACGACTACATCTTAAACAAAGAGCTCTCCAATCTGGCCGGCAACCTTGCTTTGAAGTGCGGCCGGTTTCTTGCTGCTGCCAACGCGACGCTGATCACCACAAAACAAATTGATTTTAACTCGCATTTGAAGAGAAAGGACGAAGCAAAATTGGAAGAAATTCCACAGCGATCCTCAACAACTGCTGAGGAATTGCAGAACGAGTAATTTCTAAGCATTTTTTTCATTTGCTTAGCATACACATTTGTTTCAGAATGTCTACCGAACAATCCGAGAGCGCACCTGCCGTCACGGCGCATTCTCAGGGCTATGTCACACAGCAAGCGACAACTGCAACTGCAACCACGCAGCGCACAAAAAATCCCAAACGTGTGGCTGCTGGCAAAATGGTTGCTGAAAGAACGCGGCTGGCCCGGGAACAGCAGTAAAAAGCAGCTGAGGCTTATATCTCATGCCCCTCGCTTCGAAGAATGTTCATTCCATGCCATTGCTGCTTCGCACTGAAAAGCGTTTCCTTGTACTGTTCATGCATTATTTGTTTCCGGACAACGTTCTTTTTCACGCCCTTTGCTTTTTTGATATTTTTTTCGTCCGCCTTCAAGATAGAGTACATTTTCGGACTCAGACACACACACGCTGCTATGGCGGTTCCGGCACATTCGTCTTTCATTTTGCCCAAGACCTTTTTGTTGGTGTTTGAGAGGAGTTGATGCTCCTTCGGGTAGTCGCTCGTATCATAAAGATTTTTGTTCGTTTCGATGTCTTTGTAGACGTCATCCGTTTCAATCTCAAGCAGGAGGCTGTCGGTGTCTGTGTACAAGAGCTCGCACCTTGAGCCGTATTGTTTTTTTAGCTCGTTGTAAAAGAAGTCGTACATCAGGATCTTGCTGTTGTCAAGGATCGTCATCCCCGTGTAGACTGGCTTGTTGAGAAGCAGCTTGCTTTTTCGCATGTCTATTCCGACCAGGTCGTTTGAAAAGAAAACGTGCCTTGAGAACAAAGGGCTGGCAACCAATTTCCTAATTATTTTCGTCTCATTGGTGCGTACTATTTTTATGTCAACACGGTTACGCAGGTTTTCCATGGTTATGCCGAAAACTGAGTTATTCATGAGCTTGTAAAAGTTCTTTTCAAAGTCGCACTTTGCGTTTTCCCTGAATTCTGTGTTCATCCGGATGTACGGCTCCATCCAGCATTCTTGTTCGAACTCCAACACCCTGTGCACGCGCTCCAGCTTCATACCCTGCTTCAGATAAAACTGCAAGTTCCTGTAATGCACGACATAGTTCTTTTTGTCCTCAAGCATCAGCAGCAGCTTCTTGCTGTCCGGGGGTTTCAGCTCCAGGTCTTCCATCAACCTCTTTTGGTAGGCCGACATCCACTCCTTTTTCATGGCCTTTTTCTCCGGCGCCAGGGGATAGCCGTTGTGTTCCTCATGCAGTTCTGCAGGATATTCAAGATCGACCTCAAGAATCCAACCATTCTTTGCGTTTTCTTTTTTCTTAAGGATCTGCTCCTCTGTGGGCATGACACGTTTCCATTTGAAATCTCTTTTCGGGAGGAGCTTGCTCATTGCCCATCCGTAAAGGTTGTTTGCGTCGAGATACATGATGAATTTTTTGGGCTTGCTCGGGTCATAGTCCGGTACTAGCGGGTTGTTTGCCTTTGCGTATCTCTTGCTTACCATGGAGATTCCGCCCCGCATTCCCCTTTCCACGAAGAGATGCATTTCAAGGTCTGTGAATAACTCAAGCTCGACCCCTGTCTTTTTCAGGAGCGCGTCCCAGGAGAGGCCTGGCGACGTGAAATAATGCGCCGG
Organism: Orbicella faveolata; assembly: GCF_042242905.1. NCBI lineage: Eukaryota > Metazoa > Cnidaria > Anthozoa > Scleractinia > Merulinidae > Orbicella > Orbicella faveolata. The sequence goes on along the minus strand of NW_028301578.1, from coordinate 1,046,549 downwards.
ATCTAACCCGTACTGCTTTTGGCATAGGTTTCGGAAGTTCTCAAAAACATCCGCCAAAACTGCGACATCCGTTTTCACGTAAAGATCGTGATAATCGCCCAGCATTTTGCATTCAAAAGCCTCCCAGACAGCCTGCGCGTGCGCGTACTCTTCGTCTGTTATGTGCTCGTCGTTCAGCTTGCTGTAAAACTTCTCTTTGTCCGGAAGCCTTGTCTCGCTAAATCTCCCCCGTGAGTCCATGTACTCGTAAGGGTAGATCCATTTTTTGTAAAGCAGGTCGCTGCCTTTTGAAATCGTTGATGTTATTTTCAATGTCTCCTTCGGTGCTGCGCTTACAAGTGAATCAAGGCTTCCTTGCAAAAAGTTCAAGCTGTCGATGAAACGCAGACCTCCGACTGAAAATGTAATGTATTTCTCCATGTTGTTTGCGACGTATTTCACCTCTTTCTGCAGCTGCGACATCGCTTGCATTAAATGGTGTGCGTCGTAGCCCCTAAGGTTGTGTAATACAACTGGTATTTGGTCCGTCTTGGGATTTATTCGCAATTTCTTGTTGCATTCGCTGTGCGCGGCTCCGCGGTACCTGCCTGTTATGTGGCAATGGTCCTTTACTGCGTCTCTGAAGTTTTTCTAAAGTAAAGGGTTTCCGCAATACTTACAATTTTCCTGTGATTTTGCTTTCAACTGGTCTTTTTTGTCTGTCAATCTTTTTAGCCTTTGAACCCCCCGTTGCTGTTCTTTCTGTGCTATGTAAAAACATTTTTTGTGGCCTTGGCCCCAATAACTGCATTTTTCACTGCCTTCTTCACCGGCTTCTTCAATGTTCCAAACAGGCAAAGAATCTAAGAATTCGTCTTTTATCAGACTTTTGTTACAAATGTGGCAATCTGTTGCTTTTTTGAACTTTTCCCAGTCTTCATCCGTCATTACAATCGGCTTTGGTGCGGCCAAACTCTCTCTTATTTTCACCTCTTCCTGCAGAATGTCACTTAGAAACGTTCCACCGCGTTTTCGCCTCTGTAAACCTTTGACCCTGAAACTTCACCGTCGCTTCTCACAATCATGTAAGAATATCCACATGCCTCATGCCTTTCGGTTTTCTGTGTGTAGCTTTTTTGCTCTCTCTCTGGCCCACGCTCGCAGCCTGGAATCTTTCTGACTAGAGCCTCAAAGTCCGCATAAATCACGTAGGGCATGTTCATCTGTTTGTGATGATTTTGGAAGGAAAGGGTGTTTTTCCCCTCCTCTGGCATCTCGATCCTTCTCGGCCTGCCGTTCACACCGTTGCAATATTTTTTGTGGTCCTCGAGCAAGTTAGCTTTTGTGAAACGCGACAAGCACATCAAGCAATAGTGAGTTTTATTGTTCAATGCCTTATCAAACAGCAGAGCGCTCACCCGTTTTACACAATAATAGCGTTGTACTTCCCCTGACTCGATTAATGTCAGGTTTACCTGCTTCACATTTTTTTCTTCTCTCCTGTCGCTAAGCCTGAGCGGGAACACATTATTGTTTTTATAGCCAAATAAGGTTATTGCGAGTTTTTTGTTTTGTGCCTCAAGCTTGTCTATCTGTTTTACCGGTGTTGGGAAAACGATGCCTTCGTAGTTAATACCGTCGTTAACCGGATAGCTGCTTGGTCTATTTGGGTTCTTCCCTTTCGGTGCAGGAAATAAAGCAGCTCTGAGAGCCCACTTCAGGCATTCGTTGTCTCTGTTTTTCACGTTGATTATTGCCTTCTTATTTGCCAGCCAAGCTGGAAGAGGCAAATAGGTTCCTCCAGGAATTGGATGATAGATTTTGACATCTACGTACGCAATCGTTATTCTTTCAACTTCCCATCCTGATCCCTTCTCTGACCAATGCTCTATTTCTCCTTTTGTGTTTTCAATAAATTCGTCAAATTTTTGCTCTATCTGGGCCTTATCAGGCCTCATGAAAAGGTGCGGTTGGTTATTTTTGTCACGAAAAAAGTGCCTTATGTCTTGCTTTTTTCCGTCTCTTTCTCTTGAAAACTTTACTTCTAACGCAAAACTTACTTTTGCGCTTTTTAACCTTTGGACTTCTTGTTCAGCCAAATCGGTGAACTTTTCTTTATTTTCTCTTGCGAACATCAAGAGATCTTTTTTGTTTGGATTTCTTTCGGATACATCCATTCTCCATGTACGAAGATCTGGGGAATATTATATTGATATGTTTGGAACCCGTCGAATAATGGGTGTTTTTCTGGTTCTAATGGTTCACGTTGGTTTCTGTTTTCCCCCGTAGGTATTGGGCCGTAAAACATTTGCAGAACATCGGACGAATATCTTGCGGCTGCCATCTCGGCGTATATACTTGTGCAGATACTTCTTCAATAGGAAATATTTCTGTGACACGCGTGACCCTTCTATCGCATGACGTCAATTCTTCGGAATCAAAACAATACCCTGCTTGACCCTGCATATCCGATCCGCGCTTTGTTTTCTTTCATGTGTGTACACACACACACACACACACACACACATACATACATACATACATACATACATACATACATACATACATACATACATACATACATACATACATACGCTACACTCCTGGGTGTGCCACCTTAAAGTGTAGCCGAATAATACTATTGCGGGTATCTTCTGGTTTTATCTTTTAATATAAGTTATTACAGGTAATATTAGCCTGCATGCTTACATCAACACGGGATTGACAGAAGGTTACAGTACTCTGTTTAAAATGAGATTTTGTGATGTATTTAAATCTGCATAGCCCTTCTTCAGTTTATCCAGTGGAAGTGCTTGTTCGACAATGTCCTCAATGTTATTTAAAATCTCCTGTTCAGTTGGACCTATATATATAATTATTTGTAATTTGTTGTCAGTAACCACATAACAAACAATGATACTATACATTATGTCATAGCCAGTGGTGTCTACTTTTGATACCTGGCAGGACACGTTTTAGTAAGAGCTGCATTAACAAATTGTCTATTTCAACATGGTGAAAAAATAGACGTAAAATCCGCAGTATCATCTGAATTGATCAAAGCACTATTACAGAATTAACATATCATCATTATTACTGATTTCTTTTTAAAGCTGTGGTTGAAAATGAAAATTAGATATTGAAAGTTGCCATAAAACATTAGGGCAATCTAAATGAAACACATTTCAACAATCCAAACTGGACTGACCTGACATGGAACGGACATGCATATCATGCCTGGAAATGGCAGACTGCTGCTCTGACTTCTTTTTCACAGGTAGTTTATCTCCACGAAACGACTCAGGACCATAATATTTCAGGGCACTGTGGCTTTCTTTAAAGAATCAATCTTGTGAGCAAGGAGGCAAACAGAGTAAACAGAAGCCAACAACCGCTCTGTGTTGCGCATTTCCATGTGTAATGCACACAACTGAATGCTGTTTAACTCCTCGTCCAAGAGGAATAAAAGGTCGTCCCTAATTCCAGTTGATCTATGCAAAACATAATACAAACAGCGTCAGTTTCAATACAGTTCATTGACAGTGTGAGAGAGTTTTGGGTAAAATTGTTCAGGGGCCACTTTACATGATTACACAGCAAGTGGTTACATTTTAAATCTGCATTTTGTAGCATATACATGAACACCATCTGAGGATTACTATTGTACTTGATTCTCACAGTTACACAGTGCAACCTCAATTTGATGAACCTCTACAAAACAAAGTCCTTGGTATAGCAAACGATATTCCTGGCTCCAGCAATAGTAAAATGTATGGAAACGTACCAAAATACAACAAAACCTTGTTTTAGAGAACATATTTTGCCTATCCCTTGGCCCTTTGTTATATCCAGGTTCCACTGTAGATGCCCGTGTTGAAAAATTCAAACTGCTCAGGAAAACAACCAGAATGATTATTTTCATAACAAGACCAGGTAACATCATAAAAACTTCTAAAAAGACTGAAATTCTGGTCCAGTGCTGGAACAATTCATCCATTATACTTTCCTCACCTTTCAGTCAGTAGCTGTATAGTTCGTATAGTGTGATAGTCTGGGTGAGAGTAGCTCTGAAAAGAGCTGTTGTTGGTGACTGACGTTTCGACTGGTCGTCTGGTCTGTGAAACGTGATTGGTTAGTTTTGCCATGATGGTACTGGCTGAAAGACTCGTGCAAAGTTTGTCATCGGTCATTGGTTGGTTTCGATCCGTCTATAGTTAGTCAAATTGGTCGGTTTTGGCCCGTCTATTGTTAGTCAAATTAAGTCGGTCTGTTAGAAGTCCGCTTGTCGGTTTCGCTTCCGTCATGAATAAGTCGTTTGTAAGGCGCCGGTAGTTGTTGACATCTGTTAAGAGGCGTTTGTTCTAGGTTAGTATACCAGCTTTCCAGAGTCAGTCGTTGAAAATAGTTTGTACTGTAGGTTAAGCACTGAGCAGTCAATGTTATGGTTTGTCAGTTGATGATGTACAGCAATGCGATTGTTGGCATCACCATTTCTCGTGGCTCGTTTGTGTTCAGTCAGTCTCGTGTTAAGGTTTCTGCCAGTCTCACCAATGTAGGAAGCCTTAAACCAACGTTAAATACAGGGATGAACCTAACAACAAACAGGGAGCAGTTTAGAAGATCAAATGCTCCGACTGCCAGGCTTCCTACATCGGTGACTGATGACTTCCGCTATGGTTGTCGAAACGTCAGTCACCAACAACAGTTCTTTTCAGAACTACCCTCACCCGGACGATCACACTAGCCGAACTACTTACTCCTGGGTTCAAACCATTTACTATATTGACTGTATAGTTCCATACCTTCCAATGCTTCATTTGGTGCGGAGGCAGTCTGTGCAGGTCTCATCTGGTGCCACATCATGACAAGAACAGCCCTAATACAATGTACAAGAAAACTTTCATAGCAAGAACTACAATGAGGCTGGGTACTTTACAGTATGTATGAGAAAGGTGCTTTTCACTGAAATACTTTTGCAGGGAACTAAATCTGTAAGCTTAGGGGCCAGTTGGCCCCAAGGTTTTTTCCTGAAAGTCAAGCTCTGTCAGAGGGTTATGTAGTTTAATTTAATCTTAGATTTGAAGTCTTTGAATTAATTTTCATAAATGAAACAAAAGGGATTAAAAATCAAAATGTTTTCAATTTTTCAAAACAAAAAAATAATAATGACAAGTTGAGTCCATAATTTGGGGGAGTGGATTTCTCATGTTCTGAAATAACAAAAACAAATGGGTAAACTGAATGTAAGAGATAAAGCCATAAGCCCATAAATTCCTTAAGGTGCAACCTAAAGAGAACTTTGAAGATTCTTCACATACAGGGTTACAGACAAATATTGAGACCACTTGACAAACGTTTTAAATTCAAAAATTGCAGGCATGTGTCTGACATAAATACTTCTTTTTTGATGCCTAAAAGCATGAACATGAATTGGTTAGAAATTAGTAAATAGTACTGCTGAATGCATATTATTCTGAGTTTGTACTATCTTAATGGTGCCATGCATGTAATCATTAATACCAGTAGTGTAACAAATTAAGCAGTTTATCACCTTACCAACAAATTGTACTCCATGATGTGTTCCGTCAACAATAGTCCCATTCTCTTTGATACACCTCTTTTGTTCATTAACATCTTTTAAAGTGCTTATGAACTAAAAATAATTGCTGCTTATTTGAAATGCTTTTCAAAGCAAAGAAGAATGCTGTTTTCCTCTTTGGAATATCTTTTTTCGTTTTAGAGATATTTATGTTTTTGTATTTTGCAAATGAGGAAAGTGATGATGTCATAGGTGGTTCCACTAAAACAGTACAACACTCAATCAAGAATACCTCCAGAAATAATGGAGAACTGTTCTTCAAACTTAACAAAAAAATTGCCAGTTTCATAGTTAAACAGTCTTTCAGCTGTTTACATCGCATGTCGAAAAATCGTTGAAAGATGTCTCCCATGCATGTAACACTGAAAGCGGATTTAACACTGCTAGTAGTAACAATCTTTTATTAGGAAGCTCCATCACTAAAAGTGGTTTACATAGAGGTCCTAATACTAGATATATACTATATAATGATACAATTAAAATCTATAAATTAGAGCTAAAACCGAAATAAATAAGTATTTACAACATATACACTACAGAGATTAAAAAAAAAAAAATTAAAAAAATAATAATTTTTTATTGCTAATTAATGAAGGGGATGCTTAAATACACCCCTGCAGCCTCAATGTGTACACAAGCTGTGTACAGGCACAAAATTACTAATATATACATTTTTTAAAACTCAATTCAATTAAAACAAGGTTTTCAATTGAAAATTATTTTATTTTCATATTAAAGGAGATTTTTTTTAAATTTTGATGTGCTAAAAAATGCAGAAACAAATTTGACTGTTTAGTATACAAAATGTTTTTTATGTGAGCTTTATTTAAAGCCAAATCCTAACGTACAATCAGACTCCACTCATGCGAAAGTATTTTCATAATCCTTTTAGGTTAATTCTTCGCGCCAAAATCACTTTAAATGCTGTAATTTGCATGATCGGATATATTTTTCTTTAATAATGGAGTCATGACTACCCCAACACGTCGAATTTTATCGTCGTTTTTACAGTTTTATATTTCATTTTCAGCTCCTAAATTGCCAGAACATGGTTCTTGGAAGGATGGAACAGTTAAACAAGATTGATGAAATTAACAGTCCTATAAAAATTCAAGCTAAACATTATTACTGAAAAATCGAATAAGTAAGGTTTGAGGGAATATTTCAACACAAAAATTAGCAAAAGAAATATACAAAGGTTTGACATCCTCGAATGTCATTATCAAGTAAATGCGTAGCTTACTTTAAGAGCCTTAAATATTACTAATTACCCCCAAAATGGTCTACCATCAATCTTAATCATTAACTGTAAAACTGGCGAGGACATCTTTTGGAGCTTCTGCTCTCTGACAATCATTTCAAGAGCAGAAAACATATTAACTGCAAATCCTTCGAGAGGAAGCACCACTCACACAGAATTGAGATACAAGGTACTGGGCGGTCAGGCTGGATAATAGACCATTTTACAGTTGTCTGTTCAGTGACCTGGCTTTGAATGGCAGCGAGGTTGCAGGTGACCTTTTGATACAGACCTTACTGTTTTTGTTGTGTAAATCAAGTTGTTCTTATCCTAACTAGTTGGCATTTACACGAGAAAAGCAGAAGCAAGGTCACCTCCAGACTCGCTTGCAGTCATAGGCCAGGTAACTAAGTACGCAACTGTGACCCATTCCTCTAAACTTGAAAAAATTTGTTCGCAGACTTACCCCTGTCCTTCCAAACTTCGTAATGTTTAACACAGTTTGCTGCGTGTTGCCTGAAATTCTGGCCTTTGTTTTAGAACATAAGAGGACCCAATCCAGCACCCACAAGCTCTCCACGTACTGTGAAAAGGTTTCTTCCCCAATCAAATCTTCTACGGCTCTCTTAACTCCTTTCCTTACTGAAACCTTTTCTATGACCTCATTGAGGACTGCCGTTGCCTCTGTATCACCAAAGGTACACAGATACGATAAAACAGTGGCCAGGGATTCTCTGTGTCTCTCACAGACTCCTCGTCGTCGTTAATGAAAAGTTTACCACGTTTTTCGACCATCAATGTCTTCTCCGGCGTATCTAACTCACTGTCGTTGCATATTTCAGCTAAATTCGGCGAACTTTTCGCCGGGAGATGGGATTTTATGCGGCTGGAAGACGGTGTCTTCAGTATATCGCTGAAAGCATATGAGGTGGTGCTGCCCGTTTCATTACTCGGGGTATCAGGTGTTGGCTGCAAATTTAATCGAAGAGCCACGGGGGACAACCACGTGCTTCACCAACCTTCAAACTTGTGACGATTCCTTTGATCGCAATACAGCTTAAATCAAGCCCGTTTAAGTACTCCTCCAATCGAGAAAGATCTCCATCCTCTTGGACGGCATTCTTGTCTGGATGTTGCCGTAATAAAACGGCCAACGAACTGGGCGAGGGGCCACTACTTCCATTTCCGAGCAAGCTTTGCCTCGATAAACTGAGCCGTCAGCAAGGCGCAACGATATCATACCTACTTGGGCAAATTCTTCGGGATATGGTAAAACTACCACACTTTTCTCGAAATAACGCATGGGGCTCATCGAACAAATACGGCGGCTCAGTACGTACCATTTATTTTCTTCGGAAAGGTCAGGACCGATGACGCGAGTGAAGGGACCAAATCCCTTCCTCGGCGCCATCTTCAACGGTGAACTGACAGTGAACTGACGGTGAACCATGTTTGTCAACTCGCGAGGTCGAGGCAAGACACGAGGTGAAATATAAAACTGGTTTTTCACTGTAACAGGAAACCATGCTAAGTTACGATACGCGAGATGACAGATGACTACACCACATAAGACAGATTATAATGCCTGCCGCAACCGCACCAGAAAAATCTCAGCAGGAGGAGATACTTACAGTAGAGGTCACTTACGTCCCCTCATGTTAGTACTTCAATCTTTCATGGCTTGTCCATTGTTATTTTCCTTAGGCAACCAGGCCTTTAATTTTAGAGAACAATCGTTGCCCAGACCATTTTTTAGTCATCTCAGACGACCAGACGACCGCTAATTTCGAGCACTGCTACAGTACTTGTCCAGTATGAAAATCTACTTGTCCGGGGATGAGCAGACGGCACTTTTCTCAAGCCCTGTGACTACTAAATTATTAGTGGAGATGACTGGCAGCCGTAATGTCGTCTTTTTTCCTTTTCATCTCACAGCAAATTTCTTTGCCTTTGAGTGAGTGACTGTGTTTAACTTCATTTTGAAATAAACTTGATTGACCCATGTAGGAGTATGAACTGTGGGTCTGTTTAGCAGATTTTTATTATTATTATTGTTATTATTATTATTATTATTATTGATACAACATGGACTACAATAGGACAATTAAAGGAGATACAGAAGATAATACAGAAGGTAATGGTGTGTGGTACAAAAAAAAATACAAAAAAGACGAGAATTACAAACTCATTCAAAGTTCAACATTTTGAGTAGGAAACAATCACCAATTAAGAATTAATTAAATTAATTAATAACTTAACTAAGTAAGTAAAATGAAAAAAGGAAAAAGAAAAAACTCAAATAAAGTCTTTCCACTTTTTGTTGAAATTTTCGGAGGTTTTAATTTTAACTGCTATTTGTTGTAAAATATTTAATTTTTTCTAAAGTAAAGAAGGAAAGCCGTCAAAGGGTACATCATCGCTGTCTTGGATAGTGCAAAAGATATAATGCCTGGCTACCAAGGTGACATAATTTAAAATGTCTTCTGATTCTGTGGTGTTATCATGCCAACCAAAAAGGATATTACGTTGGGTGAGAGTTATTATGTTTTCATGTTTTTCAAACCGCCAATTTTGAAATGCAGACCAGAAATTAGAAATTACAGAACAAAGGTAAAATAAGTGAGGCAATGTTTGCGGTTGCATTTTGCATAGCTGACAGATTTCAGAATCGCATAGCTTCATACGGAAAAGGGAATGCCTAGTCGGAAGTATGTTGTGGATGATATTATATTGAAAAATTTGAAGCTTTGTTTCGAGCGTGGTAACAAAGGGAAGGTTATAAACTTTCTTTAAGCATTCTTTCGAGAAACCATATTGAAGTAATTTTGGTTCAGCAGTTGGGGGTTAGAAGTAGTGGTCTATAATTGCTGCATAGACAGCACGGGTGGTGAGATTCTTAGACAGAGGTTCTTGTGACGCGTTGTCATTTTCAATTGCGATTTCTGTGCGTTTGATTGTGCGTCTCCAGCTTGGTGGAATGGCGCTTATTAAACCATAGTAGGCTGTAAACGGACACGTAGCGGAAAGATTCGTTGAAATTTGTCATGTGATAAGAAGTTAAAATTTTCGTCAACCAGGTCAATTATGTTCATGATTCCAGATTGATGCCATTGTTTTAAATAGATCATCTGTTTATCTATTAAAATGTTTTTATTGTTCCAGATAATTTCGTTTTGCTTGTGTGTATTGTCTTCTAATATAATGGATTTGTTTTCTTGCCAGTGAGTGAGAACTTTATTAAAGTGTCAAAAACCTTATAGCCTGTGAATAAAAACACCATACTAATTAGGGGACACTGCTAAAAAACTATACTAATACTAATATTAATACAATAAATAAATAAATGACTTGAAGGGCATTATGTGCAGCATAGGATGCAACCCTTACAGCCGGTGTCTTTAATATTGCGTGATAGAAGGGTGGTACATTATTCAAATTCAGTAACTTAACATCATATCTACAATTTAGTAAGAAAGAAAGACGGCCGCGTTCCCTGAAGAAGTGTTGGATAAGAGATTTCCAGGAGGAGTCAAAGTTTTGGCATATTCTTTTAATCCAGACAATTTTGAGCGCGTTGTTCATTACTTCAAAGTCGATCATTTTTAATCTGCCTTTATTTTTTTCACCAACTATTGTCATTCTCTTAATTTTAGGGGGTTTACCCTGCCAAATGAAGTTGAAGATCATGCTGTTAATCGTGTAAGAAAAGTTTTTAGGTAAATTAAGATTGGAGCTGTTGAAAATTAATTTTGATAAAGCTAGGGTTTTGACGATGTTTATTTTGCCAATTAAGGTTAGTTTCCTATTTTTCCAGATATTTGAAATCCTATTCATATTGCGCAGCTTTTCATCGAAGTTAAGCTTATCAGCTTTGGTGGTGTCGTAGGAGAAGAATACACCTAAGGCACAGATGGGATCGACAGGCCAGTTGAATCCTTTTAAAAAAGGATTGTCGGATCTGTTTTTCCACTTGCCAAGCCACATGGCTTCGGTTTTGGAGGTATTGACTTCCAGTCCAGACACAACTTTGAATTGGCTTAGCAGCTTAAGTAAATGACTAATAGCTTTCGTATCACTGAGAACAACTGTGGTATCATCCGCATACATGGTCGTTTTAATTTCGTGGTTTCCTAATGTTATTCCTTTGATGAGATTGTGATTTTTGATGGCTCTTGCGAGAAGGTCGAGATCGATAACAAATAGAAGGCCTGATACAGGACAACGTTGCCTTACCCCACGCGTTAAAGAAAAGAAGTGAGACGCGCGCCCATTGTTCAGAACACAGCTGGAAGTGTTGGAGTATATAGTCCTGAACCATTGTAGAAAATTTGGCCCAAAGTTGAGGAGCGTGAGTGCTTCCACTCAGTGGTATCGGAAGCTTTCCGGAAACCCACAAAAACTGCCAGGCCAGGAGAATTTTCTTTTTCCAAATAAAACATTAGATCTTGAATTAATCGGATATTTTCACCAATGTAGCGTCCTTTTACATGGCAAGTTTGGTCGGGATTTATTATTTTTGGCTATACTTTTTCTAAGCGATTTGCTAAAACTTTAGTGAGAATTTTGTAATCAACGTTCAAAAGAGATATTGGTCGAAGATTTTCAAGAATGGTTTTATCGTTATTTTTTTGGGAATAAGAGAGATTATGCCTCGTCGTTGGGATATCCACAAGGAGCCATTTGTGAACGCGTAGTTAAAACTTCCAACAATCAGCGATTTTAGCTCTGGCCAGAAAAATTTAAAAAACTCAGTTGTTAAGCCGTTGGTACCGGGAGATTTAGCTACAGCGAATTCTTTTAGGGCTTTAAAGGCCTCAATTTCTGTGATCAAACCTTCACATAAAGCTTGCTCGTAGTCGGACAAAGTAGAAATGTTGTTGGCATTAAAGAACACATCATCATCAGGTTCATCGGCGCTATCAGATTTTTGCGAATTGTATAAAGATTGGTAAAATTTGCTTTGTTCTTCGAAAATATCGAACTGGTTAGTTAGGATTGAATCATTTTGAAGTTTCAGTTTGGAGACTAGTTTTTTTAGAATAATTTCGTTTTTCAAGGTTTAAAAAAATATTTGTTGTTGCGTTCCCCTTGCTTATGCCATCTTGTACGGCTCCTAAGGATAGTGCCGCGAGTTTTGAGAGCCGTTATTTTTTCGAGACGAGCTCGAGTAGAATTGAGTTCACATATTATATGCCTGTTGTTTTTACCTTTTTCAGCTTTTAAAAACAATTCATTAATTCTTTTTTGAAGGAAGGTTTCTTCATCTCGTCTCTTTCTTGCTTTAGTCTTAGAAAATTTGACGGTAAAACCTCGGATTTCCATTTTGACGAGGTCCCATTTTAAGCCTAAATCTTCAATGTCACGGTATTTCTCTACAAAGTGTGTTAAGTTAGAAATATATTGCTTGCTTCGGGAAGGGAGGAATTAAATTTCCAGAAACCGGGTCCTCTTTGTTGTTTCAAATCATCACTCAAGAAATGTATTTGTATAGCAGAATGATCTGTGTTTGGTGCGAAAAAGTTATCACAGCTAGTCGTAATGCTGCTAAGCTGCTTTGAGACTAAAAAGTGATCAAGCCGACACTGGACTTTTTACTGTTTAGCAGATTACGATGCAGAATATAACCTTGTTAACCTTAACCTTAATTGTGTGAGAACTAGTGAGCTGACCAAAACCAAGCTACAGTGTACATGTACATATATGTCTAACCGAATTCGCAAAAACATGCCCGCAGTGACTCAAAGACAGTCCCAGCGGCCAGAAGTCCTCTGACCACCCCACTGGCAAGGAGATTGGCCAATCACACATGCACTTGGCATGGACCACTCCAGCAAGAGTGCCAGGTCAACACAGAAGCCTCAAACAAGGTCAAACAACTGAGTAAAATACCCAGAAACACAGTCAACATCAAGCTTATTTAACACTGAAAACTCAAATTCTAGCTAGTTGGAGGTGTCAGTAAAAGACACCCTCCCCTCCCCTCTGCTTTTGACAGCTGGTCCCCAGCAAGCCACCAGCAGATAGGCCAGTCATTGGGCCATGTGCCCAGCCTAGCCTTGGCGGAGCCCTCCCTGGGTTAAAGGTCGCTGGCTTAGCCTGGATTCGGGCTCCGCCCGAATCCAGGCGAAAACCTAGCGGGCATGTTTTTGCGAATTCTCTTAGATGTATTAATGCTGTTATCCTATGCTTAAAAAAGGAAAGATACAGGAAAGACAGACATGTCCTATACAATATCCTCTCCCAAAAATGATACAAAGCAAGTAACATGTGCATCAAAAGAAACAGATGTACAAATTTGTTGTATAAGTATCAGTCCGGAATATCCCGATATATTAGGACAGCCGTGACGTCATGAAGCTATTGTTAGCAGGGAAAATGGCGGACCTTTCATGGGGACGAAGAAAATATGTTGTTTCCCGTCTCGCATAGAGCCTAGCCAGCATTATTCGGGACGTTTTGCGACCAAACGTTGAGAAGGAGAATAAACGGCCATGTTGGTAGTGGGAGAACGTGAACTGTCCCCTAATCATTGAGTTTTTTTGGTGTTAAGCGACGATGCAGACGCGATTTTGTGGTCAAATATTAAGGTTAGTAAAGAGCACGCGTTATTTTCTAGTATTTGCGTATTTTTCATCGAGCTCTGTATATTTTTTACTGGTTCTAGTGGTGTTGAAGGTTCATCATGCCAAATTCCACGGTTGTAAACAACGCCGATATTTTGTAAACTCTCTTTGAATTTGAGGCCTTACAACACACATAGAGACTACTGGTTGTGTGCACAGCATGTGTAAACAGAACTGTTTTCAGCTGTTGAAACGGCTCCCACCGTTAAAACCGAGCGATTAAGCGAGATTTTAACGGTGGGAGTCGTTTCAGCAGCTGAAAACAGTTCTGTTTACACATCTGTCACAGAACCAGTAGTCTCTATGTGTGTGTGTGTGTGTGTACACACATGAAAGAAAACAAAGCGCGGATCGGATATGCAGGGTCAAGCAGGGTATTGTTTTGATTCCGAAGAATTGACGTCATGCGATAGAAGGGTCACGCGTGTCACAGAAATATTTCCTATTGAAGAAGTATCTGCACAAGTATATACGCCGAGATGGCAGCCGCAAGATATTCGTCCGATGTTCTGCAAATGTTTTACGGCCCAATACCTACGGGGGAAAACAGAAACCAACGTGAACCATTAGAAACAGAAAAACACCCATTATTCGATGGGTTCCAAACATATCAATATCATTCCCCAGATCTTTGTACATGGAGAATGGATGTATCCGAAAGAAATCCAAACAAAAAAGATCTCTTGATGTTCGCAAGAGAAAATAAAGAAAAGTTCACCGATTTGGCTGAACAAGAAGTCCAAAGGTTAAAAAGCGCAAAAGTAAGTTTTGCGTTAGAAGTAAAGTTTTCAAGAGAAAGAGACGGAAAAACGCAAGACATAAGGCACTTTTTTCGTGGCAAAAATAACCAACCGCACCTTTTCATGAGGCCTGATAAGGCCCAGATAGAGCAAAAATTTGACGAATTTATTGAAAGCACAAAAGGAGAAATAGAGCACTGGTCAGAAAAGGGGTCAGGATGGGAAGTTGAAAGAATAACGATTGCGTACGTAGATGTCGAAATCTATCATCCAATTCCTGGAGGAACCTATTTGCCTCTTCCAGTTTGGCTGGCAAATAAGAAGGCAATAATCAACGTGAAAAACAGAGACAACGAATGCCCGAAGTGGGCTCTCAGAGCTGCTTTATTTCCTGCACCGAAAGGGAAGAACCCAAACAGACCAAGCAGCTATCCGGTTAACGACGGTATTAACTACGAAGGCATCGTTTTCCCAACACCGGTAAAACAGATAGACAAGCTTGAGGCACAAAACAAAAAACTCGCAATAACCTTATTTGGCTATAAAAACAATAATGTGTTCCCGCTCAGGCTTAGCGACAGGAGAGAAGAAAAAAATGTGAAGCAGGTAAACCTGATATTAATTGAGTCAGGGGAAGTACAACACTATTATTGTGTAAACCGGGTGAGCGCTCTGCTGTTTGATAAGGCATTGAACAATAAAACTCACTATTGCTTGATGTGCTTGTCGCGTTTCACAAAAGCTAACTTGCTCGAGGACCACAAAAAATATTGCAACGGTGTGAACGGCAGGCCGACAAGGATCGAGATGCCTGTGGAGGGGAAAAACACCCTTTCCTTCCAAAATCATCACAAACAGATGAACATGCCCTACGTGATTTATGCGGACTTTGAGGCTCTAGTCAGAAAGATTCCAGGCTGCGAACGTGGGCCAGAGAGAGAGCAAAAAAGCTACACAGAGAAAACCTAAAGGCATAAGGCATGTGGGTATTCTTACATGGTTGTGAGAAGCGACGGTGAAGTTTCAGGGTCAAAGGTTTACAGGGGGGAAAACGCGGTGGGAACGTTTCTAAGTGACATTCTGCAGGAAGAGGTGAAAATAAGAGAGTTTGGCCGCACCAAAGCCGATTGTGATGACGAATGAAGACTGGGAAAAATTCAAAAAAGGAACAGATTGCCACATTTGTAACAAAAGTCTGATAAAAGACGAATTCTTAGATTCTTTGCCCGTTTGGAACATTGAAGAAGCCGGTGAAGAAGGCAGTGAAAAATGCAGTTATTGGGGCCAAGGCCACAAAAAATGTTTTTACATAGCACAGAAAGAACAGCAGCGGGGGGTTCAAAGACAAAAAAGACCAATTGGAAGCAAGATCACAGGAAAATTGTAAGTACTGCGGAAACCCTTTACTTCAGAAAAACTTCAGAGACGCAGTAAAGGACCATTGCCACATAACAGGCAGGTACCGCGGAGCCGCGCACAGCGAATGCAATAAGAAATTGCGAATAAATCCCAAGACGGACCAAATACCAGTTGTATTCCACAACTTTAGGGGCTACGACGCACACCATTTAATGCAAGCGATGTCGCAGCTGCAGAAAGAGGTGAAATACGTCGCAAACAACATGGAGAAATACATCACATTTTCAGTCGGAGGTCTGCGTTTCATCGACAGCTTGAACTTTTTGCAAGGAAGCCTTGATTCACTTGTAAGCGCAGCACCGAAGGAGACATTGAAAATAACATCAACGATTTCAAAAGGCAGCGACCTGCTTTACGAAAGAGGGATCTACCCTTACGAGTACATGGACTCATGGGGGAGATTTAGCGAGACAAGGCTTCCGGACAAAGAGAAGTTTTACAGCAAGCTGAACGACGAGCACATAACAGACGAAGAGTACGCGCACGCGCAGGCTGTCTGGGAGGCTTTCGAATGCAAAACGCTGGGCGATTATCACGATCTTTACGTGAAAACGGATGTCGCAGTTTTGGCGGATGTTTTTGAGAACCTCCGAAACCTATGCCAAAAGCAGTACGGGTTAGATCCGGCGCATTATTTCACGTCGCCAGGCCTCTCCTGGGACGCGCTCTTGAAAAAGATAGGGGTCGAGCTTGCTTATTCACAGACCTTGAAATGCATCTCTTCGTGGAAAGGGGAATGCGGGGCGGAATCTCCATGGTAAGCAAGAGATACGCAAAGGCAAACAACCCGCTAGTACCAGACTATGACCCGAGCAAGCCCAAAAAATTCATCATGTATCTCGACGCAAACAATCTTTACGGATGGGCAATGAGCAAGCCCCTCCCGAAAAGAGATTTCAAATGGAAACGTGTCATGCCCACAGAGGAGCAGATCCTTAAGAAAAAAGAAAACGCAAAGAATGGTTGGATTCTTGAAGTCGATCTTGAATATCCTGCAGAACTGCATGAGGAACACAACGGCTATCCCCTGGCGCCGGAGAAAAAGGCCGTGAAAAAGGAGTGGATGTCGGCCTACCAAAAGAGGTTGATGGAAGACCTGGAGCTGAAACCCCCGGACAGCAAGAAGCTGCTGCTGATGCTTGAGGACAAAAAGAACTATGTCGTGCATTACAGGAACTTGCAGTTTTATCTGAAGCAGGGGATGAAGCTGAAGCGCGTGCACAGGGTGTTGGAGTTCGAACAAGAATGCTGCATGGAGCCGTACATCCGGATGAACACAGAATTCAGGGAAAACGCAAAGAGCGACTTTGAAAAGAACTTTTACAAGCTCATGAATAACTCAGTTTTCGGTAAAACCATGGAAAACCTGCGTAACCGTGTTGACATAAAAATAGTACGCACCAATGAGACGAAAAAAATAAGGAAATTGGTTGCCAGCCCTTTGTTCTCAAGGCACGTTTTCTTTTCAAACGACCTGGTCGGAATAGACATGCGAAAAAGCAAGCTGCTTCACAACAAGACAGTCTACACGGGGATGACGATCCTTGACAACAGCAAGATCCTGATGTACGACTTCTTTTACAACGAACTAAAAAAGCAATACGGCTCAAGGTGCGAGCTCTTGTACACAGACACCGACAGCCTCCTGCTTGAGATTGAAACGGATGACGTCTACAAAGACATCGAAACGAACAAATATCTGTATGAAACGAGCGACTACCCGAAGGAGCATCAACTCCACTCAAACACCAACAAAAAGGTCTTGGGCAAAATGAAAGACGAATGTGCCGGAACCCCCATAGCAGCGTGTGTGTGTCTGAGTCCGAAAATGTACTCTATCTTGAAGGCGGACGAAAAAAATATCAAAAAAGCAAAGGGCGCGAAAAAGAACTTTGTCAGGAAACAAATAATGCATGAACAGTGCAAGGAAACGCTTTTCAGTGCGAAGCAGCAATGGCATGGAATGAACATTCTTCGAAGCGAGAGGCATGAGATCTACGGCATGCATCTAAACAAAATTTCGCTTTCGCCATATGATTCAAAGCGATGGATAGGTGACGATGGTATCCATACAAAAGCTTACGGGTACACCAGCATGCACATATTGCCTGAATTAACGGATGATGAACTTAGAGAGTTAGAAGCCGAAATTTCAAAGTTGCTCTGGGGGTAATTGTGTGTTTGGAGGGACAACGAGCAGTTACTCACGCACGAAGCCGCGCTTGGGACCGTCGCGCAAATAGTAGAGAACAGGTTGATCCGGTTTGGTGAAAGATCTTTCAATGCTGTAAACTTTCAAAGACCAGATTGGATCTGTGGCGCTTTTTACACCGCCTTCGAGCTCTCCGGGTTGATAGAGATAACGAACTTGGACAAGGGAGGGGAGTATTTTTTTCGCCTTTTCCAACAGGCCTTGAATAAGGTGTCGATGGCCTTGCATAAACAGCTCTTTCGTTGATGGCAACGGGGGGTTTCTTGCCGATAAGGCTTGTTACCTCGTTGTTCAGGAAGTCTTTTGACCCAGGCAGTGGACCGCTGGCCCTCAGGGAGTCGCATTTCCACGGCGTACTGGTGGCCGAACAAGCGCTCAGCCAGGGTGCGGTTGAAACGTTCAACAATGGCCTGGTCACGGTGAATGTGAACGCGCCCGCGCCGGATATATGTTTTGTGCTTTTCCATCTCTTCTGTGACTGCGCCCATGAATTCGCGCCCGGTGTCAACCTACAGCATTTGAGGCCATTTGAGAGGCGAGCGCTTATAAATCTTCTGAAAGACCTGGGCGACCTCATCAGAATTTTTCGAAGTCAAGGGTTCGGCCTCTTTGTAGCGGCTGGCCACGTCGACAACGGTCAGCGCGTATTTGAAAACTTTGCGCCCGCGGGGCAGTTTGTAGTGCGGCAGAAAAAGAAGGTCCGCCTGGTGGACCGCGTTGGGTGTGGGAACGTCGAATTTCGGCCGAGGAATTCGTCTCGGCGCGTGGAGGAATATCTGCCAGAGCGCTTGCTTGATCAGCCACCTTTTTGCGGTTTCTTCAGGTACCTTGGCGGCCTCGGCTAATTTTTTGATCGCAGCGATACCTTTCCAGTAACCCCCGGGGCCGTAGTATATCTTTGCGAGTTTGTCGTCCATAGTGTTACTATGAGTAAGGAGTTAAAAAAAGTTTAAAGGAACCGGAAGGCTGCGTAGCCTAGAGCGAGCGCCCCGGCTCCCACGAATATGATGTTCACCGTTTTTCTGCTGCTCGTTTGGCTGATAGAATTCTGAGAACTTGGGCTCTTTGGGGGTATCATTGGTTCGTCAGGATGCGCCTGGTTGTAGAGTTTGAAGGCATAGTCAGTGTTGGTGAAGTTCTGCTTGGCCTCCGCCTTTATTTCAGCGTTAGTCGCTATCCAGTCGATAGGTTTGGTGCGGTCACGCGTGTATTTGGCGTACGCCGCTTGATAGGCCTCGAGAGCTTTGTCGTGGCGCTTTTTTTCTTCAAGTGCAGCTTTGTCGCCCCCGCCAAGCGCCCTCGCCAGATAATTGCCTCCGATAAAAGCCGTGGCGTTCAACACAACCCCACCAACCATAATCGCGATACTTGCCATGGTGCTATATAGCGGAAGCTTGGGATCAGAAGTAAATTTCTCTTTTGAAACCTTTTTTGCGACCCAGCCGATGCCGGCGGCTAAGCCAGTGAGAGTAGCAGCCTCAGTGATTGTCTTAACAAGCTTGTTGTCGGACATAGTAGCGTATGATAGTATAAACAAAAGTTTAAAACAAAAATTAATCTGTCTTTTCTTCTTCTTCTTCTTCTTCTTCTTCTTCTTCTTCTGCGTGGTTGTCATACACTGTGTACTTCATAAGTTCGTAGACTGTATCAAAAACCTTTTTGTTGAAGTCGAACCATAGCATACCCATGCCAAAAATGGCTGAGAAAGAGATAAGAATTTGGGGAACGTCAACTTTCTTCATGGTAAATATATTTAAGGCGGAAATATTTAATTCATATTTAATCCATTTGTCTTAAAACTCTTGGCTGTGTCGCGCGAGCGGGTTCTGGCTCAACACACGTGGGCTCAGGCGCTTTTTTGCCCAATACGGCCTTGAGCTCTTCAGGTTTGTAATAAATCCCGACCAGTGAAACGACAATGCTGGCAACAGCAAGCCATTGGGTGGTGCTGAGGCTGCTATTTTTTCCCCCGCCTTCTGTAGTCGGGGCTGGCTCAGGGGCCGCTGTGGTGGCTTTCGCCTTGTTGTTTGCGATATAAGCTTCAGCTGCTTTTTTCTGTTGTTTCCGGGCCAGCCACGTTCTTTCAGCAACCATTTTGCCAGCAGCCACACGCTTGGGATTTTTTGCGCGCTGCGTGGTGGCAGTTGCAATTGTCGCTTGCTGTGTGACATCGCCCTGAGAATGCGCCGTGACGGCAGGTGCGCTCTCGGATTGTTCGGTAGACATTCTGAAACAAATGTGTATGCTAAGCAAATGAAGAAAATGCTTAGAAATTACTCATTCTGCAATTCCTCAGCAGTTGTTGAGGATCGCTGTGGAATTTCTTCCAATTTTGCTTCGTCCTTTCTCTCCAAATGCGAGTTAAAATCAGTATGTTTTGTGGTGATCAGCGCCGCGTTGGCCGCAGCAAGAAACCTGCCGCACTTCAAAGCAAGGTTGCCGGCCAGATTGGAGAGCTCTTTGTTTAAGATGTAGTCGTTTCTGAGTTCTTTTTGATAAGCGTCGATGTCTTTGATGTTAACGGTCATTCCGACCGCTTTGGTTACAAGAAAAATGAAGCTGTCGATCAAGCTTTCTGTTGTCTTTGAGCCCACGTATGTCTCGTAGCGTTTGGTGTATTTCTCGACATCTTTGTCGCTCAGGCGCTTCACCTGCTCGTGGGTTAACTGCACTCCGATAGCCTCTTTGGCTTTTCCTGTAGATACCAGCACGGTCAGCTGCTCACGAAGAGCAGGAACATCAGGTCCTGGGGCGGTTTAGTCTGGCACTATACCACCGGCTGGCCCACTCGACGGCTCGGCTTCCAGTAGGTTCATAACTTCTGCAAACGCAGTCTCTTCTTCAGCCATAGTGCAACAATATACACAACTTTCATTTTTTTATTCAAAATAACTTTACCCCGAAGGGGTGGCGAAGCGATAACACAAGATAAGAGAACTTTAGCAGTCCGGCCTGCCTGACACTTCTTTTCTGGAAGATAACCCTTTGCTCGGTGATTTCATACATCCCGATGACAAACCGGCCACGCTTGAAAGGGCAAACGAAAAAATCAGAAAATGGTTCCCGAAGGTAGACTTCAAAAAATTGGGCCCAATTGGTTTCAGCAAAAAAGGTAATGAATCTGAGATCGTTTCATTTGGCCCCAGGGGGGTGAGTCCAAAATTTTCAAGATTGGCGACGAAGGGTTACAAAAAACTTTCACAGACGCCAAAAAGCAGCTCTGGGGCCAAGAGCTGAAGACATGATAGATAAAGACCGCGCCACCATCAGAGAACAACGCCAAAGTTTAAGAGAGGCAGAGATCCAACTACAACAGGCGGAAACACTCTCTTCGCAAAGAGAAGAAGAAAAGAAAGAAGTGGAAGTTCTGAGACGTAAAATCGAGCAAACTAATGCTCAGATTGATACCATTCAGGATAAACAAGGTTCGAATCTTGAAAGTGAAGCAGAGCTGCGTTATGGCGCGTTTTCAGGGTCAAAATTAAAAACTAACTTTTCCACCTTTCCTTACCTGCTAAGTAAAATGTCTGTCATTTCCTGTCTTTGAAATTAGACAGTACGCATCTCTTTTGACCTCCGAAACAATACATTCCGCGTTTCCTGAATACTAAAATCATAACATCCGGCATATTTTGACCTTTGAACAAAATTCTCTGCGTTTCCTGACTTCTCTCGAATTTTAAGTCCGGCATGTTCTGACTTTCAATGTAATTAGTTACCAAATACCGTACTACTTAGTTTAAACATCTCAACTAAACATCCCATGCCGGCACCTGACAAGCCATTTAGTTCATAATGAAATCTCGCTGCTGAGCCGACATTCTGATTTACAAAATTTGCAAATGCGCGTTTTATGACCTCTCGATTCTACCAGGCGTCTCTTCCGCGTAGGCGTGGATCCTACAATAATACACATGACATGACATGACATGACCACGGATCCGGTTAACAGCTTCAGATTCTGAGCGATGTTCATTATACAATTCTCTTCAAACAACATTTTATACATTTTAGGCCTAGCAGAATAAGACATTGATTCAATTGCAAAAGAGGGAAATTTTTTTAAGGTTGTCTCGTTGCCATGGAGACGGAAATGGTCAATGAGACCACAACTGAAATAAAAGTCACTGAAAATAAGGCCTTTCACTTCCTAATTTTAAAAAATAACAACTGCAATATACGTTTTCAAAAGGTTCAATCATGTGTAGATCACTCTAGCACTGGCTTGGATTAACTATTCAGCTAATGAGTTATAAAGAGCTCCCTTAACGAGTCTTCTTTGTCCTGATATCTTCCATTCTGAAGCCATACCAGTACCAAACACATTGGAGACTTGTCCTTTTCGCGTCAGTCAAGCATCATTTTCACTTAAATGTAAACAAAGACTCGTGTTTAATTTCAGACAAAAATAACAGCTAAGTTATTAAAGCATTTAGCGGTTGCCATGACAACCACAAACAGTTACTCGATACATTAAAAAGAGTACATCGTTCGAAACTAAACCTTACCAATGTAAGAGTATGTATAAGGAAAGTTATTTCATATTTTTCCTATGGTTATGAGGTTCTTACCTTTCCCTTTCTTCATCGTCATTGTCGTCAACGAATAAAACATCGTCGTCATCATCTGGCCTGTTTGTGCAATCTTGAAGCCGGCACATTCAGTACATTTCAGCCCATTGACAATACAGGAGTACGATGGAAGTTTGCAGGACCTACTGCACTGGCAAGATAGTAGTTCTAGAACAGCTTGCGGAGCTGGCTGACCACCCATCCAGTCTACGACTAGCTTGTCGTCCTCACTACACCAGCCAAATCTCACTGGTGATGGGATGGCTGGGCATCTTTGTAAACTTCGTCTCCAGACAGCAGCCTGGTAGTTTGCTCGTAGCGAGTGTTTGTGCAGCGTATCATTGCAGGGTGGCAGCTGGTTGGAATCAACGTCTCCTCTCTTCAAACAGAACAGTCGATATCGCAACTCATTGATGTCGCTTTACCCAGGGTTGCTGCAGTACATGGCACATATAAATTTCTGAAGACTATGGTACAGGTGATCAGACATATTCCAGAACATACCCAAATGCTGGAACATCTCTTGAAATTCAGCATTTTGCTTTACAATTCGATAATCTTCGACCTTTCTCCGTCCGGCAAAAGCACTAACAGTGTCGCACCCTGTGAATGCATGAAAGCCCGGCAGTGATCTGCATACACTTGCTCCAACCCTCTCAACTACTCTTGAGATATCGATGTACTTGACTCTGGTCTGTGAACCACTTTTAATGAATACGGAAGAAGGAATAAAGCTCTTGAAGGCCAAAAGAAGTACCAACACATCAGTGTCTTCTGATACTATGACGACCGAAGCAAACCTCGATTTAGCTGCATGGGCTGCATGTAAGAGGATTCGGGTGTCAGCCTCATGTTGGGTTGATTCGAGCTCACTGATAGGTTGCATTATTCCAGACAATAATTGATAACATGTTTCGCCACACGTGACAACCAGAGTCTTTCCTGATAGCTTCTTTGTGTACTTTTCTTTCTTCCACTCGCTGGTTACAAACACTATGAAAGCTTGTTTGTTCTTTGAGCTACACAGGAATCTTCTCCACTGTTTAACCTTGTGTTCGGCTTGAATATTGCGGTATTCGCTTCCTAAACCGTCACCCCTGTTCTCTCTTTCGGCGTTCTTTATGGATTCCTCTCTGTAATCATCGAAGACGACATCAATCCTGTCACTTGTTCCACCTTCGTTTAGAATTCTGCAAAGAAGAGTTTCAGCAATTGCCGCAAATGTCTTCTTATCACCTTTCAAACACTGGACAAGAGCCATCCCATCTATTACACATGCTGAGGGTTGGGGAATGGCATCTGCTGCTTCGACATTTTTATGCAGTTCTTTAGCCAAGGACGCTTTGTTCGTCTTACGCATCAAGCCATCTGCGGTAGCTAATGACCAAGGGAGTGGTCCGAGAGGATGGGATAACACTTCTCTCATCTGTAAGTCTCTGCTCTCTGCGATGACAATCATTTGAGCAAACAGTCTTCTGTCGGCCTTGATGATCACTTCTTGGTTCTTACCAGCTTTAACTGATACCTTCTTGTTCAAGTGAGTAAAAGTCTTCAGCTTAGCTTTCGTGATTGAATCATGGAACTTGACTTTGGGTGGATTAGACTGAAGTCGTTGCTCTCGGAATGCTTTGTAGGCTTCCTCTCCTTTATCTTTAGCTTGTAGCAAGTCGTGCTCTACATCAGGAGTGGCAACGTTTCCTGTGGAAAGACAGACGAGGTCTTGAAGGTCAGGGATGAAAGGGTTGAGCCAAGTGTTTTGACGAATTGACACTATGAATTGAACATCAGCTTCATCTCTTTGTATTCTTGTTGGTTGTAGATCTTTGTGTTGGGAACAAGAACTACTGATGTGCAATATATCTTTGAGTTGCCTCAGGAAGGTGCTCCGGTATTCAGCGACCAGGTAGAATTTGCTTACTGCATTAGGCCTTAGACTGAAACCTTTAGTTCCTCCTGACGTTTGAGTGTCTTTGTTGACAGTCTTCTCGCACGTCTGATCAACAGGTATTCTCCCAAAAGGGTTGTCTTCGCCAATCTGAACAGAAAATCCTGCGGATCGCAAGTATTCCAGGGTGTCCGGATGCTCTGCTGGTAGATGGGACATTTCATGCAGATATGCTGAAAGGTACATGGCGTAGTTAAGGTTATCATATGCGAAACACCACGGGACAATTTCACTGATATATGAAAGATGAAGATCCCAATCTCCCTCCCGAGATCCTCTTAACAGACTAAGTAATATTTCCACCATGTCAACATCAGACATCCAGAACTTCGATAGCTTCCCATTATCATGTCGGAGATAGCTCGTATACAAGCAGAACAGTTGCGATACTTCTTCAAATGAGGGACTCTCCACTGTATCTTTCAATTCTTGTTCACATGTGTTATCACAGAGCGCTTTCAGTCCTTTTTAAAAACGCATCAACAAAAGGCTTCTTCTCTTTATGATGTTCCTCAATCCAAGAGTTAAATCCCATCCATGCTAGCCTGTTAAGAGCTTCATACATGAGCTTGTGAAATCGTACGGCGCGATTAAGCACTCGTTTCGTTTTCGTTGTCGCTTGTTATCTTCTGCATTGCTAATTTCTAGAGTTCTTCGTTTTGCTCCTTAAATGTTCAAAAAGAGGTAAAGTAAGGACAGTCAATTTAATATTGTTATTTTTTCTAGAAAAAATTGTTACACGCTTTAAAATGTTTGAAAGGCAGTTGGATTCAGAATTAATTAACACGGTGCATCAACTGTGGTGATATATACAAAGACTGAGCGACAGTAATATTTTACGTAATTTGTGGTTCAAATTATCACAAGACAACCATCAAAATGCTGATTGTTTAGTTATGTAGCTACTTGTTATAGCTTTTATTGAGTTTTAAGCACATACCGGCTTACAAACGATGAAAATTAATGATTAAGGTAACACAGTGCTGGGCTGTTGAGTCCATGTAGATCTCGAAGGACTGTAAGTTTTATATAATTTGAGGTTCAAAATATCACTATATTGTCATAAAAATGCTTATTGTTTAGTTATACAGCTAATATTTTGTATATATTGTTGATTCTAATCAGATCTCTACTTAAAGATTATCGAAATCAGTGAATAAGTCAAACGTACTTACCTGCCATGAAGGTCGCCATCTTGAATTTCCCCATAATGCATTGCAACATTTGAAGTAATTCATAACTTACTATTTAAAAAGGTAAATTGAAATTTGGTTCTTAAAAAATGATTTGTGTTCTTTCTTGTTGTATTTATATGTGTGAAGACTATTTTTGATCCAGCTTAATATTTTTAATATGATTTTTGAAAACAAGCCTCGTTTTCATGTAGAAGCGAATTTTGGTGATATTTCAGCCAATAAAATATACAAGAAAGCTACTCTTTAGGGGTTGCTATCATAACATCTTGTAATCACCCCCAACTTAGCTTCAAATTTGTCACATTCTCAGCTAGTCCCTCTGAGTCGTACATCTGAGAGGGTCTGGCCCATGGACTAATGTGATCAGGGTTTTCAAATTTAGGCCTCACGGAATGGTTTGCAGTACATCAGCAGGAAAAAATTTATGACATGCGCAGTTGAACCGTTTCTCGGAAACACTTGCTCCAGTCAAATTATTGTAAACTTTTTGGCTGAATATCGTCTTCCGACGCGAAGTTTTTGGCCCATAGACGTGCAAAGAAGGAAGAATGGGACACGACTGAAAGTTCTACCGTTTTAATTTTTTCTCTTTCGTCGCGTAAGTGGCAGAAATACGTATTTTTTTACTTTTTTGCCGTCCTCAGCGGGCAGAGGCGGTGATATCGAAAAACCGAAACGGTGAAATTGGAGATTTGCCTTCTAGTTTCCTGGATAATGAAGGTCTGGAGGCCTAGACTGATCTTGAAGTTATTTCAACTTTTTCCCCGCGCGCCCAAGATATTGTAGTGAAATAGATATTGAATGCACTAAGCGCACGAAGACAGCTTGGGAGATGTTAAATTCGAGGCTTCGAGAGGTGAGTTCACGCTCCATTCTTTCAGGTAAATGCAAATAGTTACCCCCTGCTAGTATTGATTAGTAAGCCACAACAACTGTTTGGTGTTCCAGTAATGATTTTTTTCCAGCATAATAGGCACTTTCATTTTTAATGTTCTGAATAAAGGTGGTCTTGTTTAGACATCCCGCTGTTGATAACATTTTCATATTTTGGGAGGGAATAAAATTATTCAGTCTGTTGTGCGTTTTATCAGTTACATCAGGTTTTAATAAACACTGCTCTGCTTTACATTCCACTATATTAGGCTACTTTCGATTCCTTTCTACCTTGTTTTTTCTCTCATGCAACATGGTACCTCATGTACATTAGTACACTGCTTTATGTTATTTTATCTTATACAAGCTACACTCTTGTGTAATTTTAAGCAAACTTTACGTTAAAAATTACCAATACTTACATTTTTACTGTGAAAATTATGCGGCTTACTTATCATGCTAGTTTTAAACAACTGCCCCATATGAATGATAATGAAAAACAATTATGTATGTTCAAATCCATTGTAAACTGCCGACTGTACAACTTTACAGCAATCATGCATTATAATCACTCAGAAGTATTTTTATATTCACATTCACTGTAAACTGCTGACTGTACAACTCTACAGTAATCATGCATTACATTATAATCACTCAGAAGTATTTTGATATTTATGATCACTATTATTTACACTGCAACAATTTGTATTTTACAAATGGGTAAGACTCCCCACAAACTAATTACTTTATCTGAATCTCAGATAGAACATAGTTGAAGCGCATTTATTTAGTATGAAATTGTTACAATTGAAAATAATCTTTTTGTGAAAGTACCTTTTTAGAAAGAGCCACCCCATATTTGACTTTCATTCTTCTTGTATAGGAAACTGGGTGGTATGCATGTCCAAGGTGGATGGAAGATCAATGTTCAAAGACTGTACAATGTTTGGCAGGTTTTGTACGAAGAACTGGCATTCTCTTGGTAAGTCATGTGTTGAAAGTTCCTGTCCATAACCCCATACCTCAGTAGCTGCAAGTTGCATCAGAGATGGAACCTTTCCAGCTGTTCTGAATTCTGTAATGACAGTTGGCCGGAATGACCTCTGGTTTTCCAATTGTGATGTGCCTTTGGTGGAAGCTTTCCACTGCAGTTCAAGTTTGCGGCCTTCAGCTTTGAGGGACTGGATCATGCTTGAGGTGTTGCTATTTAGTTTCCTTGCTTCCCAAGCTTTGGGATATACATCTTTTGCAGTCAGTGGCCCATGGTTTTCACATTTTCGGATCATATTTAACTTCTTTCTTGCCTCTTGCAAAAGGTCTGAGGTCAGCATGTTTGCATATGCCTTCATTCTCTCTTCATGTACTTCTCTTGCTGCTTTAGTGGTGCGGTTGTTGTTTTTTCCACTGTGAAGTATGTTCTCAACAAATGTTATCGAGGCTTGTTTTGACAGCTCTGACATGTTGTTTTGAAGATAAAGTTGTGAAAGGTTGAACTGCCTTTCAGCAATTACATTGTTCACAGGAATACTGAAAATGTGTTTGGCATAGAACTCGAAAAGGTGGGGGTTAGCTTCTTTACTGATGAGACTACTCTGTGGTGATGTTGCAACTCTTTTGATATCATTCAGTAGTTTTGGTTCCTTCAAGTTCCAGATTTCTGCCCATTTAACTAAGCCAGTTCTGTCCTTACAAACCAATGTGTGAAGATTTTGTCCGTGGACATAGAAATTTTGCACTGACCTGCTTTCTTTTTCTCTTTCAGTTGGCAGCATGACAGGAATTTAAAGAGCCTTCAAAACAGAATACCAGAAAGAACTTTGGTATCTTGGATCAGCTCCAATTCCAAATAACTTGGGGAAGGACAACCACTCTGATCCATGGTCTTTAACAACTTTAAGTGCTTCTTGCAACATTGGCCTCTGCACTTCCTGACGAAAGTGGTTGATGGCTGCAGGATCCTTCAGTGACATCTTCATCTGCTGCTCAGTTAAAGGAAAATATGCTGATGGAGACATCAACATTTTACTTAATGTTTCATGATGTTTAAGGACAGTTGCTGGCCATAATCGTGCCAGGTATCCACTGGAGAAGCCAAGTTCTTGATCTGTTGCTTGTGATGCATTGAGAGATGGAATAAGAAACTTGTCAAGAAACTCGTACAAAAACTTAATTTCCACTTGAATCATTGGACAGGAGCTCAACTTGATAACATTCTGCCACACTGTGTAGTGGCTGTCTGACTTTGGCATTCTTTCCAGGACACTCTCTCCAAGTTGTAGACAGGCTTTACCATACTTCAAGTGCCATTGAAGTGTCTCATAGTAGTATGTCCACCTCGTGTCAATAAAGGACTGGGGAAGGGGTGGCTCTTTACTTAAGATTCCTAGTGATACATACATTGATTTGTACTGACTTGGGCGTTCATGATGAAGCCAAGATACCTTATAAAGTAGTTGCAATACATGGTTGTTATTCATGTCACCCTTGGCCCCAAACCCAGCTTGGCACATCCTTCTTAACATAATGTTCAGGACGTGGGGGTAACATCCAACAAAGAACATGTCCTTTTCAAAAACCCTTGAATTATTTGCTATTAAACCATTAGCCTTCCCCTTCTGGGTTGAGGCATTATCCCCAACCAAACCTGAAACATTAGTTATGCCATATTCATCATGAACAACATGATATTCTACATTAGACTGGTGTTTTCCTGACCCACTCGCTGTCAAACTGTTACCAAGGACATATGCCCTGGGTTCATTGATCTCTGGGCACCAGGTGTGGACACCTACAATGTGCCGCTCTTCGCCACCTTTGTTGGAGTCATCACTCCATACATGGAAATCATATTGGCTACTTGCAAATCTTTTGCGTAATATCAGTTTATCGGCCTCCCCTAATAGGATATTCCAGTCTGCCAGTGTGGATGGCGAGACAACAACATTTGTTGGGGGGCTACAGTTGAATAAAATACTGAAAATTAGATGTAATGCAATGGGTGTCTTTTGGCTAGAAAGCAAACATGCATGCTGTAAATATCTCATGCAGGCCATAAACATGACTGTTCTACGATTTGTTCCATTTTTGCCATGAGAAAATGTGTCCACAAGGGAATACCTAGGTTTCTTTACATTTTCATCATTTTCCTTTAATTGTCTTTTCAGCTTTGTGGAAGCAGATTTTGTCCCTCGTAGTTTGTTACCGACTTGTTTCGTTTTCAATTCAGTAGACTTCAAAGTTCTTTCACGCTTCTTTGCTTCACTTTGTAACTTCAAGACATCTTTCCTTAGGTCATTGTTAATTCTTCTCAAGAATACTGTAAATATGAAAATGTCATAATTAAAAACTGTTCCTTACTATGATAAATAGGGCCTTACAAGTTTTACTTGTATTTTGTTTTTTTTAAACAATAAATTTAAGGATAGAAAAACTAAAGTATACAGTGTACTTGTGTGGATTTCTGAAAGTTACTGTTTCCTCGGCGGTCCGCTTATATCGAGTCGAGATGTTGACTTGCGAATTTACAAAACGAAAGGCAGACAAACCCTTTGGGGAAAAATTGCATTCTCACAAAATTTACGACTAGACTAAAATTTGTCGGTCGCTTTTGGTTAAAAGGCTGTTAACATGAACCTACGAAAGTACCTGAAGTACTGGCGTAATACACGAAAGCCGGCCGGCCACAGAAAATTAAAAATAACCTAAATATCTATCTAATTTTGAACATTTTGCAATGGTTCGAGCAAGCAGACTTTTTTAAAAGAGCATTTAGCTGCGATTCAAATCTTGTTTACTGCGTACCCAGCTATGAAGGAGCCCTTTTTTTGCGAAGCGGTGATATCCAGTCCAGAGTATGTTATTAAATTTTTGTCTGCTTCGGAACTCGGTGTCCAACTCGATCGCCAAAATCGCCGCTTCAAGTTTGGTATTTTGACACAGCCGTGTCCTATGTGACCATACCATTTAGTTTGCTTCATTTTACAAACTTTTTAAAACTATTTTCGTTTTAAGTATTCCTTGACCCCTTGTAGTAGTAATATATTATTACGTTAAATAAGTTTGAGTTTAAAAAATTTAGTGACAACATCGAAACTCGCATTAATTGACATCGCCACGAATTTTTAATGTATTTGTGGGAAAGCGGCTTTTACTGGTAATTCAGAAGCTTTAAGAAACACTTTTTAGGAGATTTATAGACGGCTTGATGACTACTTGAGCAGACACTTACCTATACTTCGTCGTAGAGTTTGTATTGTCCTCTTCAGGCCGGCACTTTCACACTGTAGGCGTTTACAGTCTCGCTCGAGTTTGCCGATTTTTTTCTCGCTCGACAGGTTTTTCAATTCTACTCGGACACTGCTTGCAGCTATTTTTTTCACGTTTTCATCGGTAATTTCTTTCTTATTCTTTACTGACGGTTGATTTAACCGGGAAAAATGACTGCCGTGAACTCTTTTTCGTCCCATCTGCTCGACATTTTGTTGCAATTTTAAAATAATTTGCTTGAGTGAGCTTGAATGTAAACATTAGCGAGTTGAGCCCGCGTATCCCTACGAACAGCAGTTTCCCAAAAAAAAGTACTCTGCGCATGTCACAAAAAATTGGGCATCAGTGGTCCAAGGGGTAGGATACCGTTCCGTGAGGCCTAAAATTGAAATAAAGTAGCAGGAGGAAATCATGAAGTAGGCGACACACTCTAGGGTCATGATAAAGGAGGCCACACGTGTAGAGGAGTGCCGGAATGGCTTACCTCCTCCTGCACGGGGGGAGGGGGGGGGGGGGGGGAGGAAAATGGGGTGAAGACCGTGGAAAATTTGAAAATCTATTTGTCTTGAGAAGCATTTTGATGACTGAAAAGTGATTTTGTTGGAGGCTACTGTACACTTTATTTTAACAAGGGTTTATTAAAAATTCCTTGAGGGGAGTCCATATTCTACCACTGCTTGTTGGAAAAGGCCAAGAACAGTAGCTGCGGTATTCTTTGTTCCAGCCCTAAGATATACAGGAAATCTTGTGTATCCATCAACTCCACCATGCACTACAATCTTCCATCTGAAACTATAAAATACATGAGTCCATACTTTGCTGTCCTTTCATGGATTCTGTCCTCACTACCAACAACTAGTCTCCTTCGTAGTCGTTTTTTGGGTATCACGCAACGCTTCTTTGGAGAGAGCGTTGCGTGATATCCCCCCACCCCCCCCCCCCCCGCAAAAAAAAACCGGCTGGAAAGGAGACTAACCAACAACCACCTGTATTAGAAACTAGGCACAATAAATCTGAATAAATTTTATTTATAATCAATTACGAATAAGGTTCACCTGATCAATTTATGACTCCCGTCTATGTGCCATAGTGCAAGTGGCCCACTAACACAATACACAGCTCTTGGTGTAAGGAATAGCCATCTCATTGGAAGTCCCTCCGGATCCGTTCTTTGCATGCATTCTCGGGCTCTCAGCTGGGGCACATTTATATTGCGCAACACTAGCTGCGATTGGACCCTCCGATATCCCGCATTTGGAAAATCCCTAGGAAAGGATCTTACCATGTTATCAAGGTCATCATCACTAATGGTTGTCGTCCTGTCGGTAATGGAGATATTGTACTCCCGCATACATCTTTTTATGGTACTCTCACTCACACCAAGGGCTCTGGGCATGTCGGGATAGTTGATTTCATAATCGGCAAGATATTGCAGCTGCTCCCGTGGAATCTCGAACCTAGGACGCCCAACCGTTCTAGGCTAGTTTGCTACTGCTGGGGAGGAATGATACCAATTCCGCTCTACCTCCGACAACATTCGCGTCACAGTGGCGAGTGAGGGTCGAACTGTATCAAACACCTGCATGTTGTCAGCAAGTCGAAGCAAATGGCGAGAAATTTGTTCCAATCGGAACAGATCGTAATCAGCTACATCTTCACTAACTGTGTCCTGTTGAAGTCTCCTTACAAGGTCGAATGATGTATGGCGAAGACTGCTCAAGAATTGCTCTTGTGCCGTCGACTCCATTCATAAATCCCCGGGAAAACCCCCGGTCCTGGCACTAGGTTTGCATCAGGGGATCCAGGCTTGCGCGGAAAAGACGCCTGGTAGAATCGAGAGGTCATAAAACGCGCATTTGCAAATTTTGCAAATCAGAATGTCGGCTCAGCAGCGAGATTTCATTATGAACTAAATGGCTTGTCAGGTGCCGGCATGGGATGTTTAGTTGAGATGTTTAAACTAAGTAGTACGGTATTTGGTAACTAATTACATTGAAAGTCAGAACATGCCGGACTTAAAATTCGAGAGAAGTCAGGAAACGCAGAGAATTTTGTTCAAAGGTCAAAATATGCCGGATGTTATGATTTTAGTATTCAGGAAACGCGGAATGTATTGTTTCGGAGGTCAAAAGAGATGCGTACTGTCTAATTTCAAAGACAGGAAATGACAGACATTTCACTTAGCAGGTAAGGAAAGGTGGAAAAGTTAGTTTTTAATTTTGACCCTGAAAACGCGCCATACTGCGTAGGCTGAAACAGCTGAAAAAGAACTATCAAACCGATCTTGAAAACAGGAAAAAAAGAATTGGACTCGCTTACAAAACAAGCGAGAAACAGAGAAAAAGAACAAGCCAAGGTTGACAGACTCAGGGCCAGCCTCGCAGCAAAAGAAAGTGAAACAAACGACATGGAAGAAAGGCTGAACAGCACAAAGCCTTTGGATGATCTAAAAGAGCAGGAAAGCGAGCTGCAGCGCCAAAACGAGGACGATCAGGCGATCATCCAAGATGAGAATGCCTCGCCCTCCGACATAGAAGCGGCAAGAGAGAGAGTGGAAGAAAGAAACGAGGAGCTCGCGCGTTTGCAAACTCAGATTGCGGAAAGGGAAAAGGCGCGGCCTCTCTCGGAAAGGGTCAAAGAGATCTTCAAAAAATACGGCGTGACGGTCACTGCTATTCTTCTCGCCGCGGTGGTCACAATTGGGGCTGTCGTCGGTTCAATCACAAACGCTTTGAAAGCCACCGGCAAAGCTTTGGGGAAAGGCCTAAAAGATATTGGCGCGAAACTTGCTTCTCTTCTGCCCGGGCTGATTGGATCGATTGCGAATTTTCTATTCAAAGCTGCGGGCCAAGTCGTCGGGTTTCTGGCCGAGCATACCTGGCTACTTATTCTTGCCGCGGTGGCCTTTTTGTTCGAAAAGTATGTTAAGAAGCGGCGTTGACTTTACCGCCAGGCCATGAACAGCAAAGCCGATAATCCTACTACATCGACAATTACCGATGTTTTGTTTATTTCGTGTTGCGGTGTTTTATCTGGAGCCTTGGGCTCTATTTTTTGCGCCGTTGGCTGTGCTTGCTGAGTTTCGGTTGAAGCTGATTTCCTTGATTCGGCTGTTGCGGTTTTGTGTATCGGGTTGGAAGGATGGCTGTTGGGAGGGTTAATTTTTGACGGGCCGCCTGCCATTAGTTTGAGCGCAGCTTTTTTGTCTCCTGGTTTACCTCGTTGTGGACCCCTAGTTTCATCCTGGAGACCGCCTGTTTCAACTTGTTGTTATAACCGACCGTGCTTTCGGTGTTTATTATCATTTGCGCGGGCATAAGCCACGCCATGGGGGCTACAGCAAGATTTATCCTAACCTTCGCTTGATCCACCGCGAACTGGTACCTTTGCACGCTCTCGGCCAGGTCGGGCTGTCTGATTGCGTTTTCCATCAGTACCAGGAACTCGCTTTGGGCTGCTTTTGCTCGGCCACCAGAGCCCAGAATGCTACTTCTCACGTTGACTTGCGATCCCAGAATGCAATAAACGAAAGCCTCGATTGACTGGTTGATTCTCGACAACCCCGCCTGCGTCAAACCAGATGCTGTGTTTGGCACGAACCAGTCCGCTTGAGTATTGCCAGAAGCACCCGGCTCGATGTAATAAATCAGGTCTCCTTGAATAGCTTTCCCACCTTCATCACTGAATTTGTTCCATCCTGGGTATTGATAGTCGGTTTTCGCCGCGCCGGACGCGTAAACGTAAACCGTTCCTAGCCCGTGGTTTGCCCCGTGTGTGAAGCGAAAATCACTCGAGGGGTCTATACCGAACTCGTTGCATAGCCTCTTGTACGAAGCAACGTCATAATGATTATTGAATTGGTTGAAAGACGGATCTCCGGGCAACGCGCTCATGCTCTGAATACCCCCTAGCTGGTACGAAATGCGCCTGACCGTGAAATACACGTGGAAGGTGTAAAAAGCTCTTATTTGCGGGGGGAGATTTATTCCGTTGTCAAAGATTTCGCGAGAAATTCCACACCCTTGTGTCGCGCAGAAAACCGCGAAGTTGAGCTGTTGCGGCCAATATTTCATGTCAGGCCCTCCTAACCAGTGTTTTGATTCGGCTCCAGAAGTATGCCTGAGTTTGGTTTTTTGAAATATTTCTCTGAATTTTGTCGTGAAATATTGCCCAGGCGGGACGTAAATTTTGATTTCGGCGTTGAATATTTTCTTAAAGCTTGGCGCTTTTCTGTCGAAAGGTTCCGCAGGGATGGGTAAAGAAGCTTTTGAACCAAGTGGCGACAATTGATAAGGAAAACCACCGCTGTCTCCCAACCCGAGCGCTAGTTTCATTTCCGCACTCCAATACCGCCTGTCTGAACCGAAGACGCTTTGTAACGAGCCTTCCCTTTATTTGAAAAACACCTCTGCGGTTGCGTTATTTTTCTCGTCGATGCTTTCTTGTGAAACGAACCGGCTTTTTTCCGCTTTTGGAAAGTGGTTTAAAAAATTTGTCCACGCCTTTTCCTTTGCGATTGCCGCTTTTTTCAAAAACTCAGGATCTCCCCACATATTCGCCATTGTATTTGAACACAATTATGTTTGTTAAATATAAAAATGGTTGTTCTCACTATTGTCACACACGAGAACGGAGAGACTATCTATTTTGAGAACCCGATACCGAAAGTACATTTCATGAAACTCATATCTTGTAGTTTATTCAACAGCTGGGACACTTTGAAAAACGAAGGTTCAGCCTCCTTGGGAGACAAAGACAAAGATAAAGTTTTATCAATTAGTAAATTACTCCCAGGGCATTACAATTTAGAAAGCTTGGCAAAAGAAATAGACGGTCTGTTCGGCAAATATGGCTATAAAGAGTTGAAAACAGAAATAAATCAACCTGTTGGCCAGCTTGTAATAAA
The DNA here is from genome assembly GCF_042242905.1 of Orbicella faveolata. Taxonomy (NCBI): domain Eukaryota; kingdom Metazoa; phylum Cnidaria; class Anthozoa; order Scleractinia; family Merulinidae; genus Orbicella; species Orbicella faveolata. Next base: position 1,010,980 of record NW_028301578.1, on the reverse strand, counting down.
AAATTTTGGGACAAAACCGATTGAACTTGATCGCGATTTAGCCAATTTGCTTGGTATTGGGCGAAAGTTGAAGCCTATAACTATAACTTTCGTAAAACGGCTTACATCTCCAACGACATATTTTATTCATTGTGATTTGATCGACAAAGAAAAGAATCTGTTCAATAGCAAAAAGTCAGATGTCTTAGCCCTGTTTGATGTGAAAGGGAAGCCTTTTGAAAAGGTAAGCTACCATTGTTCTCCGCAACAGGTTTTGCGTGACTGCTCTACAGACAAGTTTATAAATAGCATCACTATTAGCGTCAAAGATGAAAATGGCGAACTCTTTGATTTCAAGGGCTTCCCGCTTCTTTTTGAATTAGAGTTAAATTAAATTTCTTTCTATATACACAATGTCTTCAGCAAATCTGTTACCTCCAAGCGCGCCGCCTGCCGAGATTGAAAGAAGAATCTATCCTAACCTTCCCGAAACGACAAATGCCGAGAATTTCCGGCTAACTGAAATAAGTAAAATTGAAAAAGAAATATCTGTTGAGGATGAGCATTACAGGCTTGTGTTGAAAAAATATAAAAAAGCCCGGAAAGCGCTTCACTATTCCGTGGTTGGCCTTGGCGCCGTCACGGCAGCTCTGTCTTCTGGGGCTGTTGCAACATCACTCACTGGTGTTGGAATTGTTATCGGCGCGCCTGTTGCCGCGATAGCAGCTTTATCTGGCGCAGCTTCCACTGGCCTGTCCGTTGTCAACAAGAAGCTTGAACGCAACGTTAATAAGCACTCGAGAATCCATTCTCTAGCTATTGCAAAACATGACTCGATAAACAGCTCTGTCTCACAAGCTCTGAATGATAATCGTGTTTCTGACACGGAGTTTCAACTGATCACACGTGAAATGCAGAAATATCGCCAACTTAAAGAGACTTTACGCTCAAACTTTGCGCAAAAACAAACAAATTCTCGCCAGCCAGATCTTGAAAAAATAAAAAACCAGATTCGGCAAGAGTTAAGAAAAAAACTTGCGGAGTCCAGCACAAATTTGAACTAAATTTTGAGCGAAAAAACATAAAATTCTCTCTAAGTCTTATAAAAAACAGATGATTGTGTTACACCGCGTTACCTTCACACGTGACGTTGCGTGACAGGCCACACAAAAGGGTAAAAACCCTGTCGGGGGGTGCTCGTTGGCTGTTCTCGCCTAGCCCCGGCTAGGACTTTCCCGCCGCTGACAAGGCGGCTGTCGACTCCCATTTTACCTCTGGGAACGAGGTTTGAGATCTCGAGGGACCTCTGAGCACCCCCCAGTCTCCACTGAGCCGGGGCGAGTTCACCCGGGGTTATCGCCGTGGACGGCCTCACCCCATACCCCTGACAAGCCTCTGTACGTGCTGTATTAGGAATCAGAGGGGGCCAACCTCACATCCAAAAGCACCTTCATTTGCTTGCTAATTACAAGAAAAATGCTGCAAGCTTTATATATTGATCCATATGCCTCTCCTATCACTTGTGGTGTAGCTTCTCTGTCCTTTGCCTAAATTTCGCAGTATTTTCACACATACACATGCGCTTTTGGGCGGCGAGATGATGTCATTCTTGCTATAATTAGAGATTGGGTGAATAAATTATATCCCAACAGTACTTCTGAAGGCCAAAATGATTGTGCTTTTCCACGCGATTTGCTTTATTTTCACAGAACTTTCTACATCCGTTTGGCAGAAAGAGGCCAGACAGATAACATATCAAGTCGTTGAAGCCAGGCGAGAAGCAGAGAAAACTTAAACGGGCTCGATTGAGCCCCTTGTTCAAGAATATTTCATGTTACGATCGATCGGACGCTGTGATCTAATCTTGCTATTTTCTCGTTTCCTCCTGCTCGCTTCACTTCGGCAGCTTCTGTGGTGAAAAAATAACTTACAGCGCGTTGACTGAGCGTATTTTTTTTTGTAAATTGTGTTCTGGTTCGTTTTTTCGGCCCAAACAAAAAATCTTGAGTTGTCCTCCATGTTTTCAGTACTGCTCGTCCAAGGGCCTGGGAAATATTTGGTTCCAGTCTTTCTGAGAAAATGTCACGCAACTCACAGAATTCAAACAAAACTATTGATTCGAACGAAGGTTAATATCGTCGCCGCTCAGTAAAATTTCCGTTGTATTCGTTCTCGTCATACACGGGATAGCCAAGATAGTGTTTTACTCCATTTTTATAACACTCGTAACAGAGTCCTTTTAGGCGACAGGAGTTGCATTTACTGCAAAACATGACCTTTACAATTCTTGATCGTTTTTCGCAGAAGGGTGCCTCTTCAATATCATAATGTACCTCATCCCAACCCATTTCCTTTTTTTCCGTTCTTTTTATTGCGAGATACTCCTTGTAAATTGTGTCACGAAGCTCTGGAGGGAGGTTTTGAATGGCCTCGGAAAGTTGACAGTTGCTTGTTTGCAGAACATCGGACGAATATCTTGCGGCTGCCATCTCTGCGTATATACTTGTGCAGATACTTCTTCAATAGGAAATATTTCTGTGGCACGCGTGACATTTCTACGCATGACGTCAATTCTTCGGAATCAAAACAATACCCTGCTTTACCCTGCATATCCGATCCGCGCTTTGTTTTCTTTCATGTGTGTAAACACACACACACACACACACACACACACACACACACACACACACACATAGAGACTACTGGTTCTGTGCACAGCATGTGTAAACAGAACCGTTTTCAGCTGTTGAAACCGAGCAATTAAGCGAGGTTTTAACGGTGGGAGTCGTTTCAACAGCTGAAAACAGTTCTGTTTACACATCTGTCACAGAACCAGTAGTCTCTATGTGTGTTTACAAGTGTACCTGAACCGCTGTTGTCATAAGGCGTCATGCATAATGCATCGTTCCTTCATTTTTGTGACAGTTGTTTTCAAGTTTTCTCCCTTAAGTACATGGAAGAGCATATTCGAATGCTTCAGGCACTTTGCCGAATTTGTGGGGAAAAAACAAAGGAAAAGGAGAGGAAAGAAGACGTCGCTAAGTACGCGGACGAAGTCAAACAAATTTGGAAGGTCTCTGTGTTTGTGGATTCACCGAATGTGCACCCCAGGTTTATTTGCATGAAATGCAGAGTTAAATGCAGCAACAAGGACTATTTGGCAGGAAAGTTTAAGTCTTCACAAGGAGCAAAATTGTAGTCTCCACACAGTGATGACTGCGCCACCTGTAAACGCCAAGTGGCTCGAGGCAGGCCCTCAAAGAGAAGAAAAGTAGAGGTGGCGAAGAAGGAAGGCAAACATTTACATGGCAGTGACACAGACTCGGCCTCAGAACACGAGGATGATCAAATGCCTCCTAGAGTTTACTGCATGTCTATGGATACAATTAGCGACTCTAGCACCAAGGTACCCTACACAGACCAGTGTGCTTTTTTTCAGGAGCTATGCTCTGTCATTCCTAAGGCACAGCTGTTGGAACTTCTGCTGAACAGCCTCAAGGGAGTTTATGTTCTTCAGGAGGATGAGCTGGGTGACTGCATAGCCAAGTTACCTGAGGATATGCAGGTCAATATTGTTCAACGAATTATTCATGAGCAAAAACCGAAGCTGCAGGTGGACTGCCACACCTTTGCCCAGACGTACAAAGAGCTGGAAATGTTGCAGAGTTTTGATGCAGAAGAGTGGTTTTCACGGCGCAGCCCTATCATTAAATCAATCATAGAGGGACTAGCTTCCAAAGAGAAGAACTATTTTCAACGTTGTTTAGCCCCGGAACACTTATACCATATCCATGGTATGACATTTGTTGGGCCATCTAGTTTTATGACTAACATTAGCCTTCTTGCTATCACCAATTCAAAGCTAGTAGTTAACATGTTTGGAAAAGCCCTTCCTGGCGGGTCCTACTCTACTTTGAAGTTGTGGACCAGAGACCTTGCGTCAGACCAAAAAGAATTTTCTCCTGGTGACTGCATGGTGGCAATTGACAATGACCAGATTGTCCAGCGTAAATGGAAAGTGAAAGTGGGTCAGAAGTCAAGGGTGAGCGTAGTGACCAGTGTAAGCCAGGCTGAAGTCAACTCCCAGGGTTCTCTACAAATTAGAAGTGATCTGGCTCCCAGGTACATTGTAATGACAATTTTCATTTATAGTAAATTATATCACTGGCTGGGGGCTAGGGTATGGCGCACTAGCTTACAAAAGAAAATCTCCTTTTATTTTTTGGTAGATAGTGTTAAATGGCACCTTTGACCATAAGAGAGGCAAATAAGCATTACGCTTTTTTTTTATTTTTCATGCAGTCCATTTCTTTTCCCTTACTTCTATGCTCATAGGAAAGAAGCAAACTCATAATAACAACAACAACAATAATAATATTATTGTTGTTGTTATTATGAGTTTTGATAAATAAAATTATTATTTTATTTAACATGGACAAGCTCTTAGCTCTTAGCTAGATTGTAAGCCTTTTGTCTCCTTTAAAGTATGGCCTTCTATCTCCATCCCGATATTGAATTTTAAATGCTGCCTGAAAAGGTTTTTTCGTTATCCTTTTTTAAAAATATTATTCTAAAAACAATTTAATTTTAGGTGCTGGCAGGACAATCTGAACAAAGCCAAAGATGACAAGATGTTACATGACAAGTTTCAGCTGGGACTCCAATTCTCACTGAGATGAGATGCAGGAACTTCTCAGAAGAGAGGTACGATCTATTATCATCAGAACATATTATCACTACCACAGATGTAACGTTAAGTGCCATTTTAAAACTGGTTGTTGTGTGATTCTTGTATATCACATGTTATTGTCCAAAAAGACATGCTTCGTGTACTGTGCATTTACTACGATAAACAAAAAAAAAAGCAGTAAGAATTATTTATGCAATGTTCATTTTCCTGTCAGCAATCACAACACACGGAAAAAATAAAAACAAAAATTATTTTCAGAAGCTTTCAGTCCACTCATATCTGAATGATTTCTTTCGAACACAAAAACATTTCCAAACTTATTTGGATTGTGATTGCCTACTCATGATTCAGGAATGTTTGAAGGATTTTGTCTCAGACCAGATGACCAAAGGGGGAACATTTAAGGATGATGTTGATTTGCGAGTGGAGGAAATTAACATCAGAGAAAATAGCCGGGTGTGTCCAAACTGTAAAACGGTTATGCCAAAACAGAAACGGAAGTGTGTAAACAAAGAATGCAGGGTGGATCTAAAAGCAGCGGAGAGAAAGCTAACTGGTGAAGATGTCCTAGGTACGGCACTTGTGGAGCCAGTAAAAAAGTATTTGTATAGATTCAAAGAAAATGAGGTTGTCATGAGTGTTGGTGATTTCGATGTGTAACCTTAGCTAAAAAAAGTGCATGAAGAGAGTTTGATTGAATGGAGCCATGTCCCATCCAACCACCAACCTGGTGCTGTGAGAATTTCTGTTTCTGATCCTGTTTTTGTGAATCCTAACTCACATAAGACAGTTACTGAAGTGCTGCGCCGAGTTGGTCAGACTGCACGTGTAACTCGGTATGGACTTCATGGACCTAATTTCCGGGAGTAGTTAACAGTTACAATGGATTGTCTTCCTTATCTTATTGCAGTCAGCATTTTAGAGGACACATTGATTTGTGTTGAGTGCGGCCAGAAGGAGGGCTCTGGTGCTGAAAATGTTTCCCTCTATGGAAAAGAATGGTATGAGCACTTGAATGCATGCCACAATGTTGAAGAAAGTGTTGCTTGTGTTAGAGAGTTCGACTGGGTTGTTTTGCATAACGGGCCCCTCCATGTGGAGATGAACATGGTGAGGGTATTCTTTGATATCAAATGGGATGTCTTCATTAGGAGCTCGGCAAAAGAACTTGGTTTTACATCTGAAAGTGCCCTCAACTATGCAAGGGGAGCCAAGAACCACCATCATTCTATGACCATCCTTAATGTCATGGAGAAAGGAAACTGGTGCGAATTGCTGTTGCCGTATGTACGAGACAGAATGGGAAAGAAGTTGCCTCTGTCAGTGAATGACTACCTATATGAGTGGTTACCAGGTGTCAAATGCCACAACTACCACTACTTGTTTGAGCAAGCTTGGCGCTACATTGGATCAATTAGAATGTACCATGTTGGCATCAGAAGAAACAACAGTGCCTATGTTAACACTGGTCAGTCAGGATTTGCTCTTCTGTTCAGTTTCAAGCCCTTCACTTCCAAATACCAGCTGATTGAGTTACATGATAGGTAAATGTGATACAAGCTAGTCCCTTGCTATGTTGATAGCTATTGATATAAGTTTTCTTTGGCCGAAAAATTTTCATTCAATAGTTGTAATCTTCATGTCACTCATGGAAAAGAACATTACTGAGTTTGCTGTTTGGGTTTCTGTACTTTTAAATCAAGTTCACATAAAGATAACTGCTTTAAATTTTTTAAAACAAAAGAACAATTATTTCAACAACATAGTGATTTACAAATCATCAGGGTGCTCAATGCAGTACTTAAATAACTGTTTTAATGTGTCTACAAAATTTTTTTTCTTATTGCCCACATGTAGATGTGATCGTAACTTGTACCCTGTGGACCTCAAGAATTTCATTGAGAAACACGAATCTGTGAGCAGTAGTGGACACCAATCTAAAGGTGAAGGCCTTAATGCTCAACTTGAAGAAGTGAACACATCTTCAAAATGCTGGGAAAATGGAGCAATGACTGCAAGAGAGTGGTTAACAATATTTAAGAATCATGACCAACTTACTAAGGTATTTTGTCTAAATACAATGGTGGTAAAATTGTATTAATTCACAGCGGCTTGTTGCAGGAATATGCCAAACATGGCTGTCAGGTAAAATGGCATATTTTAAAATTTTGTTTGGTTGTGGTTGTAGACCCAGGTCCATTATAGATAATCCCCTGTCAAGTGGATTTTCACAATGGAGATGCAGGACTAGGTGAATGTTTGTAATCATAATGGGCATGACATTATTTTATACATTATTTTATTCCTTAAGGGTCATTATTTCAATTGATTTATACTTCAGCTGCGTGGTACAACATTCTCATGGTTTGGCATGAACGATCCCAAAGATGAGGCCCAGTTATCCAGGAGGAGGGAGGATCTCAGTAAAGAAATTGTGGCTTGGCGAGTAACACTGCAACGCGAAAGGTGACTTTGTTGTTCCTGGATTGTAGATATTAATAGCGACATGTATTAGAGACAATCTGCATCACACATAGCCAGTAATTGGAATAGTTATTGATCAAGCCTCTCAGTTATGCGGGGTTTGCTGCCAAAAGAAAATATTGCTTCTTTGTTTCACGTGGTTACCCCTACCCTTATCTCCAAGACAAAATGAAAATTTAAAAAGCAATTCAGCAGCTCAAAATAATTAACTAACACAGTAAGTCGGGCAAATAACCCGTTTTGCAAAATTGGATTCTGTGTATTTTGAAGAATGAAGAGGAACTTTTGTAGCACATTAAGTTTGCCTTGTGTTTCCTGCAGTGCTATAGAAAAGGGCTCGTTTTAAAATAGATGCTGTCGTCCATTACATCTTTCTTATTACGTCCTCATTCTATAAACTTCCATAGACTCCCCTCCCAATATACCCACAGGTATTTGAGCAGACCGTTTGATGAGAAATCGCATGCATCTGTTGATGACAAGGCTCTTGACCCGAGTCTTGTGGATGTCACGGAAGTAGCCTCTGCCAATCGAGAAATGGTATTCAAGGAAGTGCTCATTAATGGCAAGCAGAGAGTAGACCTGCCCTTGACTCCTTTATATGTAACTAAAGGCGAGAGGGAGGTAGCATCTCAACTAAAGAACATGAAGAAAGCTGATTTAGTCAAAAGGATTGAAAACCTTGTATCCAAATTTTCAGACGAATCGACAATCAGATTTTATACAGAGCAGTTAGGTAAGACCAAAAGAAGTGGCATCCACCAAGAAAGAAATCATTATTGCCCTCTGTGAAGAGATTGAGCAGCAAGAAGAACTACTCAACGTGCAGAATCAGGAAAACACAACAACAGCTGAATGACATGTGAATGGTGGTGTCCTTTATTTATATTTAACAGTGAACAGTAATGATCTTTCAAATACAAAGTCTATTTTTCCTTCTCTAAATGAGGGCCATGAATATAATTTATCAATTTTAAGATTGTACACTTTATTTGAAAGATCTTTGCAAATTGAAGGTATTTTGTCACTGTTTAGCAATGTAAATTTATGTAAATAAGGTTTCAGGAAACAAGAACAAAAACATTATATCGTGCAGACGACTATGGGGATGAAATAATTTTAAGCATTGCCCATGACATTCACTCTGCCTGGAATTTTAAGGTTTTAGGGGGTGGTGGTAAAGGGGAAGGGGGGAGGGGGCTTGTAGCTATGGAAATTATTTTTCCTGCACTCAGCCCTTGTCCTGACTCAGAACAACTGGTATTGGTTTATCCAACAATACTTTTTTTACCGGACCTGCGGTGGGCATCTCGAGAAATCTTTTAGATCTGGCTCTACCAACTAAGGCTAAAAGTCTACCTGTACTTTGGCCAGCAGCTGGACTAGGTGTTTGTTCTAGAGGACAAACTACTGCACCGTTCGCGCAATTTTCCCCACACCTACCTCGCGTTTCTGCTTTACCACTGCCGTGTAATTTGCCAGACAAATATTCCTCTCGTAAGAATCCTGTTCCAAAAAACCTCCTTTCTCTTTGGTTTTAAACTAAAATGAGTACCTACCTACGCCAGTCATTTTGTTAAGCTTAAACCCCGATTGAAATAAGCCTTTGCGTCGCTGGTTCAAAACTTTAGATCGCTGGCGAGGGTCTTCTTTAAATGTAACGTTCTCCTTTCCCTTTGTTGACCTTTTTAGACCTTTATCTTGATTTATGTCTTGCCTGTGAAATAGAAAGAAATGAAATGATATGTTGGATGCAGGACGCGTGGGGTATGAGTGTTGAATCGAGTTTTCGTGTTGTACAACTGGGCTACGCTCTAATTAAATGTTGTAGTTAAGCAATATGAGTTATAGGTTTTTATCCTTACTTGGATTTGCGCGCTTGGTCTGAAGCATTGCTCTTGTTGTTGGCAGTATAATTTACTTCTGAATCCATTTTCAAACGTGGCTACTTGAGCATGTCGCTTATCGCTGCTTATCGCAGCATGTAAACATACGGTTATTTCAACCAATCACGATTCCAGACGTGACAACAGCTTAGTTTGTAAGCCAATTAGAAGGCCAAATTTGCTGCCGGGAAAACGTCGCGGGAACTCGGGTTGCGTCTTGCTATCTTGCTCGACCGCCACAGTAGCATTCGCGCTAAATTATTTGAGTATTTTGGTACAATATGGCGAAACGAGGTAAGAAACAGTTATTCCCTGTTTGTTAATATTCAGTGCTACCGAATGCATAGATCTCTGCATGTTTCCATGAACTACTAGATCGCAGTGTCCTTGAAGAAGGCGACGAATTCAGCGACGTGGAGATACAAATTACGAATGGTGTGATTAAAGGGTAAGACACCACTCTTTCGTAGACTTCAGATGTTATCTTTCGGTTAAATAGAATTGCAATAGTAAGCCAGGACTATTCTATTTTAGGTACCACGAATTTGGAATTAAGCTGTCCGTTGACTGCACAGTGACAGTCGAACGGGAAGATGCAGACACGGCCAGAGATTCCTATGCACTTCTCTGCAAAGTGACACATGCTTTGGATGATGAAATATTGGACACGATCATGAAAAGTAAATCAAGGCGAATGGAATACAAAGTGAGAGAAGTAGTGGGAAAGCCTGTCGGCCGTGTCCAATATTTTCTTAATAAGACTTTCGTCCAGCTACTCGAGGAGAGACGAATCAAATCAGTTCACGGGTTAGTACGCTGAGAACAGTTTTTTGTTGTATACGGACGGGAAAATCCCCAGTTGCTGATGATCTTGCCAAGAGGTGATCTTTTCTTTAGTTCTGCATCATTATTCAATATTTTTAGCCCGTCATCTTTCTTTTGGAAACCTATTTTTTACTGACATTGGCATACATCAAAATTGATATTTCCCTGGAAATCTTAAAGTCTTGTTCTGTGGTTAACGAGCTTGTGTTTCTTTGTTACAGTCGTGTCACTGGTGAACCAACAGTCAGTGAAAAACCGCCCACCACCCAGAAGTGGTAAAAAAACAAACAGACTGGCGGAGGGATTGTAATCCCATGTACGTGGGTTTTAAAAGTGACAAAGGAATTTGCAGATAGGGTTGAGGGCATCGTAAGGTCTCGTCTGCCAGATGTTGAGGGCCATGAGACGATGGAAGTGCAGGTTTCCAAGTAGTACTTATATGTAATTCTTGTGATGAGTTGGTTGCTTTCATCCTGCTAAACTAAGGGCTTATGAATTACTACCCCTGCTCCCCCTTTGTTATTATCCAATAGTCTTTCTACATTTCAAAAGGTCTAGATAGCAGCAGACATGTAAAGATTTTAAGGAAAACGACCACTTTTTTAAGTTTAAAAGACATGTTTCGACAGAACTTCTGTCATCTTCAGTTGAATGAATGATTACAAAGCAAGTTGAATAATAAGTAGGCAAAAATGCTAATTAAGACAAATAGTAACAACAGAACGTGAAAAGGTGTAAATTAAATTATCCTTTTAATTTACACCTTTTCACGTTCTGTTGTTACTATTTGTCTTAATTAGCATTTTTGCCTACTTATTATTCAACTTGCTTTGTAATCATTCATTCAACTGAAGATGACAGAAGTTCTGTCGAAACATGTCTTTTAAACTTAAAAAAGTGGTCTTTTTCCTTAAAATCTTTCTATATTCCAGTAAGTTGTGACTGATTCATCCTGAGAAAAACAAAGAGACTACATCTACCCTTACACGTTTTCTAGTAGTGATTGAAAGTTTCTTTTTTCAGGTAACACAGTAAGACAAAAAAGCCAAAGAAGAGAAGAGAGATGAAGGACGAAGAGAAGAGAGCAAGGACGGATGACTTGCTTTTGTTATTGTTTCCCGTTTTAATAAGTAGTGATATAAAGAATTAAGTAGTGTTGTTTGTTTTTTTTATCAGTGCACATTTTTTTATATATATTTGGTCGCAGTAAATAATTTTAATACTGAATCGAGTACAAATTTATTGCATGGTTTTGAATATCTGTGGAACATAAAAGTTGAATGACATAAAAGTTGAAACATAAACATAGAAAAGTGTACCCGTTTTGGTATTCAATAAATTAATATCTTTGAATTACTTGAATATTCTTTGTGGGATTTTCTTAAAACAAAAATACCTGCCCTTGTATGATATTTCACTTTTTGGGGTATGGGTTACAGAAATTCATTGGTGGTTTCATATGTGTTTGTATGTCGCAAAAAAGTCTCTCTTGCTTGAATCGTTTTGAAAATTAACCAGAAAGTGAGTTATATGTTAATTCTCCCCGTTTTCTAACAGTTGAAATAGGCCAATGCAACGCATTTTGAATTTCGGAGTTATGGCGGAACATCAAAACTTGCAATCCTCGATCGATCGAACAACGCCCCCTTCATTAAGATTAAGTCGAATCAGTTCAATATGTAAGGGTAAGTGATTCCACTAATTAAGGAACAAAAACGGAAATAAACCCATAATTCTTCAAAGTAGTCTCTCTTAAGCTCTATTAAATCGCGCTGGCTGCGCCTTTAATTCCGATGTGGTGATTTGATCAAGCTAATTGCTAGCCTTCTTCAAACTCTTTCAAGACCCTTTCAAGGAACTCAAAAACAGAGTTGCCTTTGAAATCCTTCTTTAATTTATACAAAATGTACAATGTCACAATTATTTACCTTACCGTTCGAATAAAATAAGCGGACAGATAACGATTCGCCGAATCTCCCTTCGTCCGCCATCTTCAAACTACTGCTTTGTTTTGAAACGTGACACTCGAATCGCAGCGCGAATTCTCATTGGTTCAAATGCGAGTCACGGCTGTCCTAATATATCGGGATATTTCGGACTGAGTATAGTTCCTTATTGTAGGTGGAAGAGGATCTCCATAAGAATCTGATATGAAAAAATATATATTAGCACACAGACTTGATAGCCATAAGATCACTAAGTAAATAAATTGATAAACTACAGTTAATGCATTGAAAAATTCAGGAAAAATTCACAATTGGCTGTCGACGTTAGTAAATTGATGTACATTACACACTGTCTATACATTGTACACAACGTGAAATACGCATATTGATCTTTGACTAATTACACTAAATGTCCCAGGGAATTAGTAACTGCATGACAAGATGTGTTGAAAATTACTTTAGGGGTAAGATATTGTAGTGTTGACTGGAGGAAGGAAACAGCTTTTGGTTCAAGTTATTAAATGGTTTTTAAAAAATCATGGGTTTGACAAAATTAATTGGCATTCCACTATTCTGAACTATTACCTGAGTCAATGCATTTTCTTGCCTTCTTTTTCCGGCTTTCTTTGGGCTTTTGTTTCCCTGTAATCTCATCATCTTTGCTGCTTGATAAACCCTACCCCAGTAAAATAGCATTTTTTTTTCTCCTGTTGATACATGTAGTTTAAATTGCACTCACATTATTTATACAGCATGTAATTCTTCTTTGGACTGAGGGAACACCGAGGACAACATCGATTAAAACTGAATTTTCATATTGCAGGTCGACACATCTTGCAATACTCTTAAGTTAATTAGTTTGTTTCTTGCTGTCAAAACTATCTTGAAACTGAAGATGGAATACAGTGTTAAATTCCAAATAGACATTTAAAAAAAAATAGCCGTTGTGGCTCACCTCCTCCAGAAAACATAAATTTTTGGCGCTTTCCCGTTGTTGTTTTGTAAAAGATGGCAAAGAAATGTACCAAGAATTATATTGCGGGTGCACAGCCATTGTGTTGCTCTTTAAACCGTTTGTTCAGTGGCATTCAAGTGTCCTTTGTGGTTTTTTTAAAGTCCCTCGGATCCGTACCATGTATCTCGTAGGGTCAAAAGAAATATTCCAGAGAGAGCAGTAAGTAGCAGTAAGTAAGTAAACAGTTATTTCTTGGGCAGGTAAAGGAGATCAAACCAACAACCCTTCCCAGACCATTGGTGGGGGGTGCACATATTTCGAGAAAAAATATCGTAGTAGAAATAGACAAGAGCAGGGCTGGAGAGGACGGGGGGATGTTGGGTGTGAAAGTCTTTGAAGTAGGGAGAGGAGTAAGGACTCTATAATTGACCTTAGGGGATTGTTGTTGTTTTGTTGTTCTTGTTTGTTTGTTTTCTTTCTTTCTTCCCAAATTCTTTTATATGGGCATCTCCCTGTACGCAATTTTTCTTTTCAAAGGGACCACAGGTAACCTCTCAATAGGGTGGGGGTGGAAGTGAAATGCAGGTAAGCCTATAAAATACATAGAAAAGAAATGCAAATTTCCAAGCGAGAAAAAAAAGTCACTTACAGTACAGCCTTTTGAATGGATGATGGCAGCCGTTTATGTATTTATGTATTCATGTTTTCATGTTTTCATGCATCCATGCATCCATGCATCCATGCATCCATGCATCCATGCATCCATGCATCCATGCATCCATGCATCCATGCATCCATGCATCCATGCATCCATGCATCCATGCATCCATGCATCCATGCATCCATGCATCCATGCATCCATGCATCCATGCATCCATGCATCCATGCATCCATGCATCCATGCATCCATGCATCCATGCATCCATGCATCCATGCATCCATGCATCCATGCATCCATGCATCCATGCATCCATGCATCCATGCATCCATGCATCCATGCATCCATGCATCCATGCATCCATGCATCCATGCATCCATGCATCCATGCATCCATGCATCCATGCATCCATGCATCCATGCATCCATGCATCCATGCATCCATGCATTCATGCATTCATGCATCCATGCATCCATGCATCCATGCATCCATGCATCCATGCATCCATGTATCCATGCATCCATGCATCCATGCATTCATGCATTCATGCATTCATGCATTCATGCATTCATGTATTCATGTCTTCATGTATTCGTGTATTCAGGTGTTCGTGTATTCGTGTATTCGTGCATTCGTGTATTCGTGTATTGATGTGTTGATGTGTTGATGTGTTGATGTGTTGATGTGTTGATGTGTTGATGTGTTGATGTGTTGATGTGTTGATGTGTTGATGTGTTGATGTGTTGATGTGTTGATGTGTTGATGTGTTGATGTGTTGATGTGTTGATGTGTTGATGTGTTGATATGTTGATGTGTTGATGTGTTGATGTGTTGATGTGTTGATGTGTTGATGTGTTGATGTGTTGATGTGTTGATGTGTTGATGTGTTGATGTGTTGATGTGTTGATGTGTTGATGTGTTGATGTGTTGATGTGTTGATGTGTTGATGTGTTGATGTGTTGATGTGTTGATGTGTTGATGTGTTGATGTGTTGATGTGTTGATGTGTTGATGTGTTGATGTGTTGATGTGTTGATGTGTTGATGTGTTGATGTGTTGATGTGTTGATGTGTTGATGTGTTGATGTGTTGATGTGTTGATGTGTTGATGTGTTGATGTGTTGATGTACTGATGTGCTGATGTGTTGATGGGTTGATGTGTGGATGTGTCGACGTAATCTTCCTTAATGTATCAATATACCCCAAATGACCATCGCTTTACGGTCGGACGTTTGACGCAAACCCCAGTAAAGTATATATTTTCTGAAAGCTTAATAATTGTAGATTACGAAGGCATATTCAGTAACATAAAAAAATTAAGGTTTCTCAAATATAGCGCGCTATTTCTCAAAGTACAGAGGTTCACTAATCAAGTTCGTTTCTGGTCGAATTTGAGCAGGAGAGCGCGATCAACATCGCTATGTGTTCTTGACACCTTTCTCTAAAACAAAAACGGTGTCGGGAAATTTTGATTACTTGTCTGGTTTGTTTTTGACACGCATTAAACTTTGAGAGTTGATTAAACATGCCATCTCTTCACTAAAATAGTCATAACTTTTGAAAGAAGCAAAACAATAAAAGTTCACCGACACCGTTTTTTTTTTTGCCTTATTATCGGGCAACGTTCTCTCCCAATTTCAGCGAAAAACGTTCAAAACTCGCCGGAATAATATGCGCTTTCCTCGCTGAAATTTTCGTTTCAAGATATGAAGGAAAATATACTTTGGGGCGTTCTTCCGATGTAATGAGATAATTACACAAAACGTGTGAAAATTAATGACCGGTTGATCGACCAAGTGAAGATTTATTTTACTTTAAGCGGGCCCAAATGTTGCTCCTAGCGGCAAATATCCTTTCCAGGAACTGAATTCCGCCCCTCGCGTAACAAAGCTAGTAAGGAAATTATTTTCGGTCAATTTTTCGTTTTCTATTTTTGAATGCCCTAGCTAATGTGGATTCACATTCCATCTAACGAATGAGGTCGAGAGATGCCGAAGACAGGTAAAAAGCGCTCGTGTAAACGAGGGAAAGGAAACCCACGGGGACGTACGCATGCAGATCAAGAAGTTACCACTTCGAACGGCGAAAGCGCCAAGGAACTTATTATTAGAGCAATCAACTTCTCCTGCTCAAAGTAGGAGCCTCGATCGCTTGCAACTAAAACAGCAGCTCGATCCTTATTGACTTAAATCGAAAGTTTTTCACTCTTTGAAGGTTTTGTTCGCACTGCGTTTTTCCTTCGACGACATGGAATAGATATACCATAAGCTTTTAAGAGTCGCCCTCTGTAAATTTCAACTATGGCCATTTGGACCAGAAAAAATCAAATTCCTCAAACTTTCTCAGATGAATGGTCTAGATAAGTGATTCACAAAAATATAACTTTCAGTTCAATTCGATTCGTATTTTAGCGCTGTGGCCACCATCTTGGTTTTGCCCCTCTGAGAGGGCTTTCAGCGGCCATTTTAGGGCACATTTTTAACAATTTGCCATACAAAGAAAACGATATAAATCCGGGTAAAAACCCTTTATTCGAGACAAGCAAATGTTTCTTGTTACATTGAGAGGCTGCTTTGGCAATTTGATCATCACCTGAATTTTTTCCAGAATTTTAAATTTCTTCCCTTTCGGACTACTCATGAAGCGCTATAAAAAAGGCGAAGTTTAAAGGAAAATATCACCAAAAGTACATCACTTGAGATCCCAAAACTACCCTCCACTTAAAGAGCAACGTCTCACCTGTAAAAACATGCAATAACATTTTGGGGCAGTTAAAACTGTAAAATGTTAGAAGAAGAAGTTTAAGCTGTGCTTTTGTCAACAAAGACCGTCGTCCTAATTAGCATAATAACGCGAAAATAACGATGCACAGAGAAAATAATGATATATTCCACTTACCTCGCGACATGTCGACAACTGGATGTTCCACAATGCCTCATGTTATATTTCCAGTATGTGTCAGCCACATTTTCGGTAGTTAGTGTACGAAATCACTCTCAGACATCGCCACGGTTAAGCAGATTTCAACTCTCCGAAGCCCGCTTCATTACATCTATCAATATTATTTGTCTTTCGTCTCATAAGCCGCCGTTTACAAGAAGTTTAACAATTCGCTGAGATCCTAACTGACCCAGAAGTCTGTTAGCAGCCTTTAAAATCCTCCTCTTAATCGAGGAGTCTCATCAAGAACTCGTTTAATCTCAGTTCTGTTTTGATCTGTTGTGAACCCGCCATTATTCCGCAGATTGCGTTACATTTGACAAATGCACATTCCAACGAGTAGGGATAGGGTGGGTAGGAAGTGAAAATGCAACCGACATTAAAGCCATTTTACGCATTTCTGTGGCTAAACTAGTAACTGGCTTTCCCAGAATGATTTGAACATGAGCTTCTGCTTGCAGGCATTTTCTAGGTTATTTTTGCAGGGTAGGTTGGGGTGGGGGGTGGGGGGGGAGGGCGATCGTGCATTAAAAAAAAAAAAAGAAAAAAGAAAAAAGAAAACGATAGACAGTATCAGGTCTAAAGATTATGATCTGTGTATCTTGATCAGCTTTGTCAGTTCATCAGTGAGGCCCTAGTAGGGGTTTTCAGGATACTCAATACTTGGGTAAAAAGTTAATAGGATGCAAGAAATTTAGGGGAAATATTAATGGGGTAGAGCATGTTTAGATCAGATAAAACAGGATATTAATTGAGTAGGAAATCGTTGAGCTGGATTTAACAGGATACAAGATATTTAGGACAAAAATTAATAGGATAGGGGATACACCGACGCTCTCCCCCCCCCCCCCCCTCCCCCCTCCCACTACGGGGCCTCGACAATGGTCTGCTATTTTGGATAAAATAGAGGAAAGTCAACTGCTATTAACATTTATTCTGGACTGTTAGTACCTTTATCACGGTGGAATATGAAAGTTTTGTATCAGATTTTAGGGGCTTTGAGGTTAGGTAACGCAGCTTCTTGTTAGTGATTTCGAAGTCCACGCTTGTTACACTGAATAGATAGATAAAGACGGGGCTGGAGAAATAAACAGAGAATTAAATGTGTCCCGAATTCTGTACCGTTTAACACGAATTTCTTACATGACAACCTTTGTGTCTGCAAAGAGATCGAGGCACAACATTCCACACTGTATTTGTAAACAACTATCCTAATCTCATTGACAGCCATTAGTTTTTGACGAGAATTTTCATTTATTACAAATAGAATACGGATAGATCTCCAATAAAAAGCCTCTTACTTGTTTTTTTTTTTGTTTTGTTTTTTTTTTGTTCAGCATTATACTTGTGTCTTTCGCTGCCGGAAATGCCATCAAATGCTGCGAAAGGCAACAGACTGACAAGTAGTGATAAGCGGCGTTATATTGAAACTCCTTTTTCTAAGCGCTTCCACTTTTCCCTAAGATAAGGAAATGCTCAGAAAAGTACTGAAGAACAATTTACAGTACGGTTCATGTTGACTTGTTCCTGAAAGGGAAACCCTATTTGACAAGGCCAAAATATGATATAGCGACGATCGTGGTGTTCACTCTGTCCTAGCAAATTCTACTCTTCCAGTCCCTGCTGAAGAAATTAAACCTTAAGGCTGGGCCCTGAAAGTGACCAAAAAGGCAACTCGTTTCAATGAAAAACAAAAAAAAACACTACCTTGAAGAAAAGTTTTTCTCGGGTCAGGAGACGGCCATAAAAGTCGAAGCAATTACTGTAGCACAAAAGATGAGGCGCTCAAAAGATGAGGCCAGAATAAGGCGGTTCACCTGTGATGAGTTCCTGACTCCTTGCCACGTTTAATCCTTCCTCTCGAGAATGGCTTCAAAGCTCAGAAACAGACAGGAGAAGGTCCTCCAAGAAGACACAACAGCCGCTGAGAATCAAGCTGCAGATACTTTTGACAAGTGTCAGTTAACTCATCCAATTGCTTATGACTCATTCCTTAAACGCATCTATAATGTCTTTAAAAAGCTAAGCGTCAACATTAGTGCTTCGCTTGATAGATGCGGGTATTTTAAAGCGCCCTGCATAGGGTTGAAAACTAGTCTTGTGCAGACATGAAGCTGTGCTCCATCACAGAACTGAACGACATTAGCGGCTGTGGGGTGCCTTAGGCTAATAACGAATGGTCCCTACAAAATATAAACGTGTTTCCGCCAGATTAAGAAAACGTGGAAAAAGTAGATCTTAGCCAGGGTTATTAGAATCCACAAAGAAAACTTGGGGTAGTCATTAATTTTTCCGAGATAATTAGCTACTGCGGACGGTAGCATTTTTCTGAAAGAAAGATAAAGATATTTCTTCACAGATTCTCCTAAGGTTCGCCTTTACGTGCAGAAAACTAAACATATTAAAAAACATCTTTAAACTACGTGGTAAGTGGTAACATAAAAAACACTTTTGATATGTATTTAATAACGGAATCGTCGCCACAGCGCTTTGAGCGTCCCTGGACAGCACTCCTCTGGCTTGGCCAAAATACAATCTACGTAACTTTTCCTCACAGCCAAAAACTAGCTAATGCATTGTTGAATAGGCTTGCCACTTCCAATTCATACCATAAAATGTAGCTGTAATCACCCCTTTTTCAAAAGTTAAATGAGTTGTTTCATCCTTTCGAAAACTTTGTCGGTGTCCGTTACATTTTTTCCTGTTACTTCCCAAGTAAGTTAAACATTGACGTCTCTCGCAGTTGTTTTGCGCGCGCATTATACCATCTACAGTTGAATTTCAGTATGCTTTTTTCTACGGATACGATAAAAGCCTGGTCATTCTCGTCCCCTGAGCCCACGATCCTTCTGGCCTGCGGCAGGAATCGAGAGCTCTGGCCAGACCCGGTTTTCTGAGCATACGCAGAGTATTTGTTTCGTATTCTCAGCCAATCAGATTTGCCAGATTTGACGGGAAGTCCGTGAATTGCTGACTTCCGGTGTTGGACCAGCCCAGAGCTCTCGATCCCTGCAGCAGGCCAGAAGGATCGTGGGCTCTGGGGACGAGAATGCACGCTTGTTAGGGTAGTTAATTACGTCACTAGTTCCAACCCAAGCGCGCGCCTGGCGTTTAAACCATGCCTTACGTAATGCACAGACCGTGTGCCCACAAAAAAGAAGGCACCGTCCTTAACTGCCCTTCAGTAATTTTCTGAGTATTTTCTTTTCTGATGAAAAAGTGAAACGGCTAAGAAAATGTAAGGAGTTTCAATGAAACGTCGCTTACCATTACTTCCTGCGCACTATTCGTCAGTCTGTTGTCTTTTGCAAAATTTCATGGCACTTCTGCAGCGAAAGACACAACTGTCCCCCTTTATCTGACTTAAACATGCTCTACCCCATTAATTTTCCCCTAAATTTCTTGCATCCTATTAATTTTTTACCCAAAAATCCAGTATCCTGAAAACCCCTAATAGGGCCTCACTGATGAACTGATAAAGCTAATCAAGATACACAGATCATGCTACCTGCTACTGTCTATCGTTTTCTTTTTCTCGTTTTTTTTTTTTTTTTTTTTTTTTAATACACGACCCCCCACCCCAACCTACCCTGCAAAAATAACCTAGAAGATGCCTGCAAGCAGAAGCTCATGTTCAAATCATTCTGGGAAAGTCAGTTACTAGTTTAGCCACAGAAATGCGTAAAATGGCTTTAATGTCGGTTGCATTTTCACTTCCTACCCACCCTATCCCTACCCGTTGGAATGTGCATTTGTCAAATGTAACGCAATCTGTGGAATAATGGCGGGTAAGGTAAGGTAAAGGTAAAATCTTTATTTAGACACGGTATTTCCTTCAGGACTATACAATATTTAATTTAAATAAATCTAACTACCTAACTAATTTAATATTGCAAATAACTACTAGAATAAGAGAAATGATAAAAACCTGCTTTACAAGGAAGCCGTGTATAAAAACAAAATAAAATTTATATAAGACCACTGTCAAAATCATAGTTCTTCAACTTAGATTTAAATTGATTAAGGGAGAGCGATTGTCTAATATTCAAGGGCAGACTATTCCATAGTACAACTCCACTGTAAGAAAGACTTCTTTTACTGTAATTAGTGTGGGGCTGTGGGATAGCAAGCTTACCATCACTATCTCTTAGCTTATAAGTCAAAGTATCGGAACGGAAGACAAAGCGTGAACAAAGATATTCCGGAACCATATTATTTACAATCTTGTACATCATTATTGATTTATTAACAAGGCGTTGACGGTCCAGTTTAACCCAGTTGACCATCCTCAACAATTCATCAGTATTACGATCGTAATTTGAAAAGGTTTTGACGCGTGCTGCCCGATTTTGTAATTTTTGTAACTTTTGAGAAAGAGTTTTAGAACAGGATCCCCACACCGAACTGCAGTAATCGAGATGAGGTTGGACTAATGAATTGTAAACGGAAAGTAAAGTCTTATATGGGACCGAATACCTAATACGTTTAATGACGCTAATGCCAGAAGCAATCCTGTTGGAAAGCTCGTTGATATGACACTCCCAAGTAAGATTTTCATCAATGTGTACACCTAAGTATTTAACAGTCGAGACTCGTTTTATCGGAAACTGGTTGATATTAGCATTAGGATTCACTGTAAAATTTGAAAGCCTTTGCTTGGAACCAATCAGAAGGAATTCTGTCTTTGTCATATTTAAAGTTAGTTTGTTGGCTGCAAGCCACACACGAATTCTCTCCAAATCAAGATTAATAGAACTATTTATTTCATCAACGTCACTACCAGCAAAAGTAATACTAGTGTCATCGGCGTACATCCTTGGTTGGGAATGCTGGAGGCAATTAGGCAAATCATTTATATACAATAGAAATAAAAGGGGCCCAAGAATCGTTCCCTGTGGAACACCACAGCGAAGGAACATTTTGGACGATTTATTCCCGTTTACAAAACACGTTTGGGTTCGGTTTTTTAAATAAGAGCAGAACCATTGGTTTGTGGAACCCTGAATACCATAAGCTTGTAATTTTGAGAGAAGAATAGAGTGATCCACAGTATCGAAAGCCTTCTTAAGATCTAAAAATACAACGGCATTAATAAAGCCACGATCGATGTTTGAAGACCAATTATCAGTCGCTTCAATCAATGCAGTAACTGTAGAATGAAGCGAGCGAAAACCGGATTGGTGTCTACCGAGAAGATTATTTTCATTGAGGTAATGATACAACTGATCATAAATAATTCGCTCGAAAACCTTGGCCACAACCGGGATAATCGAGATCGGTCGATAATTAGAAGGATCACTCCTACTTCCAGCTTTCTTAAAAAGAGGCGTGATTCTTGCACTTTTCCATTCATCAGGAAAAATACCAGTATCGATCGATTGATTGAATATCAGAGCGAGTGACCAGGAGATTAAATCCGGACATTCTTTTAGAAGTCTTGCTGACACAGAATCGAGACCTGTAGCCTTTCTCTTGCATAATTTATTTAGGTGGGACAAAACGTGCGATTGAGTCACACGCTGGAAACTAAAACAACAGATCAAAACAGATCGAAACAGAACTGAGATTAAACGAGTTCTTGATGAGACTCCTCGATTAAGAGGAGGATTTTAAAGGCTGCTAACAGACTTCTGGGTCAGTTAGGATCTCAGCGAATTGTTAAACTTCTTGTAAACGGCGGCTTATGAGACGAAAGACAAATAATATTGATAGATGTAATGAAGCGGGCTTCGGAGAGTTGAAATCTGCTTAACCGTGGCGATGTCTGAGAGTGATTTCGTACACTAACTACCGAAAATGTGGCTGACACATACTGGAAATATAACATGAGGCATTGTGGAACATCCAGTTGTCGACATGTCGCGAGGTAAGTGGAATATATCATTATGTTCTCTGTGCATCGTTATTTTCACGTCATTATGCTAATTAGGACGGCGGTCTTTGTTGACAGAAGCACAGCTTAAACTTCTTCTTCTAACATTTTACAGTTTTAACTGCCCCAAAATGTTATTGCATGTTTTTACAGGTGAGACGTTGCTCTTTAAGTGGAGGGTAGTTTTGGGATCTCAAGTGATGTACTTTTGGCGATATTTTCCTTTAAACTTCGCCTTTTTTATAGCGCTTCATGAGTAGTCCGAAAGGGAAGAAATTTAAAATTCTGGAAAAAATTCAGGTGATGATCAAATTGCCAAAACAGCCTCTCAATGTAACAAGAAACATTTGCTTGTCTCGAATAAAGGGTTTTTACCCGGATTTATATCGTTTTCTTTGTATGGCAAATTGTTAAAAATGTGCCCTAAAATGGCCGCTGAAAGCCCTCTCAGAGGGGCAAAACCAAGATGGTGGCCCCAGCGCTAAAATACGAATCGAATTGAACTGAAAGTTATATTTTTGTGAATCACTTATCTAGACCATTCATCTGAGAAAGTTTGAGGAATTTGATTTTTTCTGGTCCAAATGGCCATAGTTGAAATTTACAGAGGGCCCCTCTTAAATCTATAATCTACAAAAGCAAAACACTCGAAGCAGCACGTGGACGACCAATTTTAAAACACAAACACAAACGTCTGAAATTCGCACAACACCGCGTCGGTCAAGTGATTTTTGTGCAAAGTTACTTCTCGTGACAACATGTTAACAGCTATCAATTAGAGATAATTAATGGTAAGAAACGTTTTTCGTTAATAACTTTGCTGAGAATCAATCTATTTTCATATCATTTTGTTTAAATGAAAGATTGCAGTAAGATCTCTCTGACAAAGCGAGCAACATTTTTTTTGGAAAATGATCAAATTTGAGGTACACTTAAATCAACGGGTAATGAAAGTTTTCGACTCACCGTCGGCATCCCATCGTTGGCACCTTTCATATAGTATCAAGAGAAACTCTTGATAGTATCCAGTCCTTCATTAACCTGGGAAACACGTTTCTTCGCGTCTCTCGAAACTCTCGAAAAAAGATATCAAACGATCAGTAAAAAATGATCATTATTGCTGTATCTATATTATTATATTATTATATTATTTCCGCGAAAAGGATAAGGAGTCGCCAAGCTAACAGAAGACGTGGAGTAACGCTCAACTAAATTCAGACTGGCTTTACATAATTGATGTCCCCGTCTTCTTAACCAGAGGTATCCCTCAACTCTTTAGGTAATACTCTCTCTCTCTCTCTCTCTCTCTCTCTCTCTCTCTCTCTCTCTCTCTCTCTCTCTCTCTCTCTTAATTAAATCCTTCATGGCTAAACACTATTGATGTCACTACCTATCTTTATCACAGATATCCTACCCTTTCTACTTCACGGACATGGTAGGTACATTTCTTTCACGGGCAAATGCTAGGTTCTATAAGAAATTAATTTTTTTAAGTTACAACGTCTTTTCGCTCACGCGCGAAATAGCGTAACAGTATGCAACCCCTGCTTGAAAACTGCCACAATCCTCCCGTTCATGTTAAGTGGAGCGCGTGAAACTCTCCACTGACCCAGCTGGGAATTGCATCTTTGAATGAGTTTGAATCCCGCTTACAGCAATTTCAATTTCAAGATATGAATGTCTTTTCCTACACAGGTCAAGTGTTTTCGTGAGAGGAGAATTTTTTACACCATTAATGTCCCCGTCTTCTTAACAAGAGGTATTCCATCTCTTGACTCTTACGTAATACTTTCTCCCTCCCGTACAGCAAATTTTTAATTAAATCATTCATGGCTCACACTATTGATGTCGCCATGTTTATTACCTATATCCTATCCTTTATCCATCACGGATATGAAAGGTACATTTCTTTCGTGGGCATGTGCTAAGGTCTTTAAGTAATTTATTTTTAAAGTATGATGTCTTTTGGCTCAAGCGCGAAAGAGCATGAAGGTATGCAGCCCCTGCTTAAAAACAGCCACAATCCTCTGGGTCAGTTGAGTACAAATCATCTACGATGAGTACTGACCCTGCCAGAATTCTTGAACGTACCACATTATAGAGACCATCTGGACTAATGTTTCCAAAGGATGGACGCATAGTACTCGTGCTACCTACGTGGCGTGGTTTCTAACAAATGGTACAGAAGCACCGAGTTCATTGACCAACCTTTAGTTACCTCGGGACGTGAACGTAAACAAGCACCAAGTGAAGCGCGCGAAACTCTCCACCCAGCTGGGGAGTGCATCTTCGAATTGATTTGAGTCCCCTTCATGTTAAGTAGAGCGCGTGAAACTCTCCACTGATCCAGCTGAGAATTACATCTTCGAATTGGTTTGAGTTCCGTTCAATTTTTGTGGAGCGTGTGAAACTCCTCACTCAGCTGGCGAATGCATTTTCGAATGCCTTTGAATCCCGTTCATGTTAAGTGGAACATGTGAAAGTCTCCACTGACCCAGCTGAGAATTGCATCTTTGAATGGGTTTGAATCCCGTTTACAGCAGTTTCAATTTCAAGATTTGAATGTCTTGTTCCACATGAGTCAAGTATTTTTTATAAGGAGAGATTTTTGGTTTTTATTTGTATGTTTTAACAAATGGTTAAGTTTTACAATGGAATAACTGATTCTTTTTGCTGTTGTTGCTTTCTTGGTTTGTTTCTTTGATCGTTTTTTTCTTATTTGAAGTGGAGTTATAATCCAGTAAGCCTTCATTCGATGTGGAACGATATCATCTTAGTTACTGGATGGAATTGTAAATTCCATGGGCCGTAATTTAAGCCATGTTGAACGCTTTCTCCATGGAGCAACATCATATCTTTAGGTTGGGTTTTGTTCGATTTAATAATTTCAGTACAATGCATGACCAATCGTTGATAGCCCCGTCTTAACTAAGGAGGAAGCCACTAATTTTTACCGGAACAGATGTTCTGAAATGATCCAATTAGTTCACGGTCAGGGTAAAAAAAAAAAATCCACTTCTTTAGTTGTTGATGGCTTTGTGGAACCTCAATGATCCGTAAATTAATTCTTTCCAATCATTTCTCCAGGAATATCGGTGTCTCTATGTCGGTCAAGACTACTGAGCTTCCTCGCTTTTATTCTTTCAACCAGTCTGTTTGTTGTCTGGCCTATTTCCACAGTGCCATCGAGTGATTGTGTGCATTAGAAATCGAGACTAAATTATTTATTGTATGTCTTCTCGTAGTGTTAATTGTTCAAGACTGTTTCAGGAAATGATCAACTGACACATAAATAAAGTATCTTCTTCTCTTTCTTCTTCTTCTTCTTCTTCTTCTTCCTCTTCCTCTTCTAGTTGTGAATACTGATTCAGCTAAAAAAAAAAAAAAAACTGCTGTAGCTTGGAGCGAAGCGATCAGCGACAGAAACCGGGACAGAAATAACTTTGAATTCACAGAGAAACAGAACAACTTAGAAGGCTGTTCCGAAAACGCGGAGTGCGGAGTGCGGAGTGCGGAGCTCGGAGTGTAAAAAAAAATAACTAAATAACTGACTAACTAACTAACTAACTAACTAACTAACTAACTAAATAAATAAATAAATAAATAAATAAGTAAATAAAAAGAACTAAAAAAATAGGAATAAAATAAAATTTGAGAGGAAACTGATCATTAAAGAATAGTTTAATACACAAAAAAAAACCATAATAGAAATGTAAGAAATATTAATAAAAAATTCCAGCCGCCTGAAGTGGGACATTCATATCGTGGTCATTTCATTCAGCACGATTTTCATAGTTAGCAGTTCACGTTTATAAGGAAAAAAATAAAGAAAAGTCCAGTTTTTACCGTGTCTAGAAAAGGTTGCAAATCAAGACTCGAACTTCATTTAACCTAATCTACCTTCGGGTACCTTGGGCGAAAGTCGTGTTGCCTCGGCTTTCTTAAAAACGAGGAACGCGGAATCGGAAATGGAAATGGGAAGGGGGAACGGGGAACGGGGAATCTTTAAAACGGGGGAATCTTTAAAAGCGGGTTTCTTTAAAATGGGGAATCTTTAGAAGCGGGAATCTTTAACACGGGGAATCTTTAAAAAAGGGGGAATCTTTAAAAGCGGGAATCTTTAAAACGGGGAATATTTAATAGCGCTAATCTTTACTGAAAAGTGGGCGAGAATCTCTCAGTTTCGCACCGGAAGCTATTTATTCTGTCACATGTATCAACTCAACAGGTACAAATACGGTTGTGAAATTTATTCATTGTAATTATATTGCACGCTATTAAAGCACATCGCTTTAGTGGGATAGTGGAACGGTTCAAATCTCGATTCTCACTCTTTGAGATCCACT
This sequence comes from Orbicella faveolata, assembly GCF_042242905.1. Lineage (NCBI taxonomy): Eukaryota > Metazoa > Cnidaria > Anthozoa > Scleractinia > Merulinidae > Orbicella > Orbicella faveolata. The sequence continues at coordinate 984,401 of NW_028301578.1, read as the reverse complement.
ACACCGACCGAAGAATCGAACCGCCTGGATTTATCTTAACTCCGGACTGTGACGTTTTTCAATGCATTGAGTTTCGCAGCGATAGATATTTGTCTTAGCCTTATCATGTACTAATGGGAGGACTTACGAATTAACTACAAATATATGGCAAGGAAAACAAATTTTGGGTTATGTAATCGATAAATCAACAGTCCCTTAAATCTGGTTTTGACATGTCGACGTCACTATTGAACCCCCTGAGATTTTACTTTCATGATGTATAAGAGCAGCGGAAAACTAATATTCATACAAATTTTCGCTCCAAGTGGGTTCTTGGTTTTGTAATAGACTACGCTTGAATTTTTAAGCTTTTGCGTGATCCGGCATTCACATGACGGGCAAGACAGCTGTCATGTTGGTTAAAAAGTAACTTATTTCTGGGTATTTGGCTATCTGAACAGTTCACGTATTAGAAAAAGCATTATTTTAAAATGTTTTTGAGTTCCTGGAGAGGAAAATTCACGCTTTTGTAGCAAAACCCAGTGACAGATGTTTCTGTTGGTTTTCGGCCGCCATCCGAGTGAGCACCAGCAGGGCGTCTCCATAAAAATCTCTATAAATTTGAGCAAAAACACTTCTCCGCATATCTTGCGTAAGAAACATTGTTGCGACGAGCTGAATCTTGGGGAGAGTTTTTGCATATTTACCTTCTTACTTTTCAAGATTCTGGACTTTATCTACTGAACTGTTTTGATTTTCATTTTGACTTATTTTGAACGACGTGACACTAAAAACTAGCAATAAAGTAATTCGATGCCCAAACGATGTGCGGCGAATTTCGCGTATAATTTCGCGTATAATCCGTCATGATGTGCCTCATGATACCTCTTTCTACGCCATGAGGTCATGCAAGACAATTTCAAAGTGCCCATTGCATTCATTTTAAAGAAGAAAGAATCGGTCGCCTTGAAGGTCTTCCACAATTTAAGTGGAATGTTCTCAGCGAAAAAGATGTGATAGGGCAAGGGTCGTTTGGAGCCATTTGATCACAAAAACCAGGAACAAGGACGGAAAGTCGAAACAGTGGTTGTCAAAAAATCAGCCGCTTTTAAAGATTCCCGCTTAAACAAGATTCCTAATTTTAAAGATTCTCGCTTTTAAAGATTACCCGTTTTAAAGATTCCCGCTTTTAAAGATTCCCCATTTTAAAGATTCCCCATTATAAAGATTCCCGCTTTTAAAAATTCCCCTTTTTAAAGATTCTCGCATTTAAAGATTCCGTATTTTAAAGATTTCCGCTTTCAAAGATTCCCCATTTTAAAAATTCCCACTTTTAAAGATTCCGATTTTAAAGATTCCCGCTTTTAAAGATTCCCCCTTCCCCAATCCTATTCCCATTTTCCGATTTCCCGTTCCTCGTTTTAAAGATAGCCTTGTTGCCTCGAAGCAAATATGCTTTGCTTTCCAAAATTAAACTGTGAACCCTTGAACCATTTAACAACTTGTCAACTCCGCCTCCTAAAAGTTCTCGCATTTCAAACCAAAACCTTGAAAATTTTTCAGGACTGAAAAATAGCAAGATAAAAAAAAGATTTTGACTGACAAATAAAGAAACGAATAAATAAACAGGTCAAAAACTCACAGTGAAAAACTCAACTGACTTCGCCTCCACCATCGCCAGTGAAGAGATCCAGGACCCCGAGATCATGGTGTCTTTCGACGCAGAGTCACTGTTTACCAACATACCGATCGAGGGCGCCGTACAAGCCGCGCTACAAAAAATGGAGAACGACGCAGGCCTGGCTGACCGCACGACACTTACACCAGTTCAAATCGCGGACTTCTTGGATCTCGTATTAAGATCTACGTACTTCCAGTACAACGGATCGATTTACGAACAACGAGACGGAGCGGCCATGGGGAGCCCTGTATCAGCGGTTATTGCTAATCTCTACACAAAGATATTTGAAGAACAAGCAATAGAGTCCGCACCTTGCAAGCCTAAGATCTGGAAACGCTACGTAGATGATACTTTCACCATCCTGGATCGGGACAGAGTTGACGAGTTCCTGCAACACCTAAACAGTCAACAACCATCAATCCGTTTAACCATGGAGATCGAGAATAACAGCAAGATCGCCTTTCTCGACACGTCAGTTCATAGAGAACCTGATGGCCGCCTTACCACCAGTGTCCACAGGAAACCAACACATACTGATCAGTACCTAACGTATGATTCACACCACCCTCAGTCAGTAAAGCGCGGCATTGTGAAGTGTCTGTACGCCCGGGCTAAACGTCTCGTGAGTAATCAGTAATCGTGAGTGATCAGTAATCAGTGATCAGTAATCGCTGGAGAGAAGAAACATCTGTCATCTGTACTTGTTTCTAACGGATACCCCTCCTCGTTTGTACAGAAGATCACAAAGGCACGAACAACCCCAAGAAGAGAGCCCGTTCCGGAATTTAAATCCACCGCCGTTTTACCTTATGTCCAAGGAGTTTCGGAATTTCTCCGCCCCTGCCTAGAACAACAAGGCATTCGCACCGTCTTCAAGTCCGACACGACACTTCGGTCACACTTAGTGCGACCAAAGGACACCGTCAACCCGGCTAAACATGATGGTGTTGTCTACAGGATTCCCTGTGAGTGCGACAAAGTCAACATCGGAGAAAGAGGGAGATCTATGCAGGAGAGGATCAAAGAACACGACAGGGAAATACGACTAGCCCGTACCCAGACCTCCGCCGTTTCTAAACACACCCACGAGGCCGGCCACTATCCTATTTGGAACGAGGTCAAGTTTATTGATCGAGATCCTCACTGGTACACACGTAGGGTCAAGGAAGCTATTAACATAAAACTTCACCCTAATAACATCAACAGGGATAGTGGAATTGAAATTCCTGAAGCATGGATGCCCACGATCAAAAACACAACAACAGGAGAACGGTACAACAGCGGACCACTGAGGGAACAGCTACTCGTCGGAAGAATGGAACAATAGGAGGATCGAAATGCACCAATCACAGCCGACCTTTGTGATATAAATGATACCGTGCAATCAGTCGACCTTATCGCCTGAAGAAGACTAGCAGTAAGCAGTCGAAACGTCGCGATCTACATCTAAAGTGACTACATCGTGTGACAAACGATAATACACTTTATTATATGGAGAAGAGTGTTTTACTGGGAACTAAACCACTCGTAGATTCCATACGCCACTTCATCCGGGACCCGAGTGGCGTATTTTCCGTATGTCACCTTTGTGAGTGTCGTATCGTTCAATGACGTCACGATTCCCGCCTTTTGCTTTTGTTGAATTGGTTTCTCCATATAATAAAAAGAACATTACACGTTGGCTCGAAGATATGAATTTTATGTTCTCGTGGCAAGAACAATATCTCACGAGTGAGCGAAGCGAACGAGTGAGATATTGTTCTTGCCACGAGAACATAAAATTCATATCTTCGAGCCACCGTGTAATATCCTCTATTTATTATTGCATCTACCACGATGAATAACAACAACCTTTTCCTCGACATTAAGTAGGTCAAGTTGCACTTTCACAAAACAAATTCTAAAAATAATATTTTCCCAGAAACGAAATTGTTTATGTAAGCGTATCGAGTGGAACGTGACGACGACGTACGCCGCGTTGTGTTACAAATCAGGCTGTTGAGAATTTGAGCGCTCTATAAGGTAATGTATGGTTAATTTATTTAATTCTTTATTGGTCAGTCTATATCCATTTTTATCCTACTGTTTTTCAGGGCTGAAAATATTTTACGGTTTTGGTTTGAACTTCATCAATCAAATTGCGAGAACTTTACAACAAGTTGTTGAATGGCTCAAGGGTTCACAGTTTATATGTTTCGACGCAACACGGCTTTCGCCCAAGACAACCGAAGGTAGATAAGGTTATTTTAAGTTGGAGTCCTGATTTGTCGCATTATCTAGAAACGGTAAAAACTGGACTGTTCTTTAGTTTTTCCTAAACGTGAAAAATTTCTATTTTTAGTTTATATATGTATTTAATTATTCTCTCATTTCCCTTTCAAATTTTATTTTATTTCTATTTTTTTTTATTTTTTTCTTTAACGCAGTGTTTAAAGCATAGTACTGGCCATGCGGTTGAATGTTTAAATGTTTAGGCTGGCCTTGTCCAGGCACATTGATTCTTTTGCTTTTCGAGACAGCAATCTTGACACTTTGTCTCCTTGCGCCCCGAAAACACGTGATGTGGCAACGTGGGTTTCGGGGCGCAAGTGAGTTCAAAGTACGGAACTTGATGTAGTGAACGGGTCATTTTGCAATTTATGTGCGTTGGCTGTTGGGCTGGCGTTACATATCTTCGCTACACAGTGCTGACGAGCCCCAAGAAGGGCGAAACAGCTGTCCACTGTTGCGATCCTACTTTATCGGTTCTTGTCATGTTGGTGTCTCGAAACGTTTTTCACGTAGTATCAGCCTTGCAGTCTATTGTTTGTCTTCGACGAATGGTGGCTCCTGATTGGGCAGAAAAATCCTTTGTATTATTCTGCCCAATCGGCGAACAGCAGCTTCTGATGTACTTTGGTGCGTTCTTACACAGCCATTGTTGCATCGCCATACTTTTCTGGATCGTACTTGCGAGGAAAACTTTCACTTAATTTACTTCAGAGAGCCATAGAAATTTGAGAATTCATTTCGGTTGTTAGCAAGAAAGATACTCCACGATTCGCCGGGAAATTTTTCGTATCGACCGATCCAAGGTATCGTAAAATAGTGGCTTGTTTATTGGCGAGTCGATTTTAGCTTTCCCTCAATTCTTTGGTTAATTGAAAATTTCCCGCACTACTTCCATTCATTTTGGTACACAGCCGTTATATTGCTGTCTGATTTTAGTATTATTATAAATTGCTGATGTTTTAGCTCGCTCTGCTGAAAAATTGCAATTATTCTCATTTTGCCCAATATTCTGAGCACAAAATCTATCAAGACTAATAAGCTTATTAAATGAGGTGTTACAGTCAGGAGCCTTTTTGCAAACTTTCTCGTCAAATTACATGCAGCAATGAAAACAACTTAGAGTCAAAACTGAACTTATATTTTGTTTTTAGTACTGATGCCTGCAACTTTCAGAACTTCAACGCGATCTTTAACAGTGTTTCCTTTCTTTAAATTTGTTTTCTTCTGTGCACGTTTCAGAGTGAGCAAGAAAAATAGAAAAATTTCAAGTGTCATTACCTACAGCGTAGCTGGCTTGATTGTCGCTGTTGTAGTTAATTGCAATAAATACTATTGATACATGTAGACCTTCGTGTGTTTTTTGATTGCATTCTTGTAATGGGTTGCAACTGCCTGTCCCCTGTCATTAATATTTTCTTGTGCTTTCACAAGAAAAAGTTTGACTCCCACGGCAAACACTCTGAACAGGATTAGATATATCTATTAGGTCTGAATCACTAAGTTAATATGCAATGTACCAACCCCTAGTTACCCCACAGCCACTATACATTTAGCTTCAGTCCAAGTAAGATGAATGTGTTTCAAATTTCAAGCCACGAGACCTTGTAAACCTGAACATTCAGGAATATCCAATGGAGGTGTGCTGCAAGAGCATTTTTTGGCTGGGAAAGATGAGTGGGAAGGCATTAAAAGGTTGTTAGGCTATTGGGATCTTGTTATGAGCACCTCTAATGTAAATTGACCAGTTCACCACCCATGTGGAGCGCCCAATACATTTCTTACTGAAGTTGTAACTTGTGATCATGACGATGCTCGCTGCACCTGTCAGCCCCAGGTTCCTGCAGTCAAACCTGGTCTTGGTCCAAAGAAACCATAACTCAAACAATCTCTAACTCTATAATGCAGGCACTTTCCATAATACAGACAGTCAGCTCTACCCCTTTGGTGTTTGTATTTAACAGCTGTTTTTAATTTGAATGTCCTGCCATGTACAACAGTAATCATTAATGCAACTGAAATGTACATCGAAAAACCTAGTAACGCAGAAGCACAACAGCTCACATTTTCAACTTACAGGAACGCTAATACCCCCAAGGCATTGGTGGGTGTTACCCCAAGTGGCATATTTTAGACTTTATTCCAACAACTCTATGCAAGAATGGCCTTATTGACATGATTTTCTTTGTGTGTGCAATGCTCACTAACTTTTTGCCACCTCTTGTAAAGTAAACGTCTGCCTTGAGATAGTTTTTCCTCTATTATATCTAGTGCCCTAGGGTTTGGCTCAGGCCTCTAGGCCCTTGGTGAGGTATCGTATTAGAAGGGGGTTTTGTAGAGTAAAGAGGCTTACAAGCAAAGTTGCATTGCATGTTTCATAAATAAATTCTTGTAATTAGCATATTTACTTGAAAAAGTACCTTCCTTGATTAAGATGCGACAAATGAGCTCTGCCTTCAAATGCATGTAGTAGTAAAATACAGAATAACTGCGTTGAACATATGGGACAAGGCTACATGCTACGTCAATTTTTTCAATCACATAAGATCGTCTTTTTGTTAGCATTAACCTAAGCAACCAGTTCCAGTAGGGAAGGGGTGGGGCAACCGAAATGGCTGACTCAGACTAGTGCACCGTACGAAACAAGACCACGTGGCAGCCGCTGACTCTCGGTTGTGCCTAAATCCTACCCGCTCAGAAGGACAACCGAGGAGTACTAGAAGCGAGTTTCCGAGTCAAGCTGTTTCCGGAAATTGTCGGCTATTCCAATATGTATATTAGGTAATTGGACATAAATCCATGCACAGTATTATTTGTAGAATAGCTTGATACATTGTTCTTTAGTTTTATACTACACTAGGATCACTCTACAGTAATATTTTCAGTTTTCTGTGATCTTGTCCCTCTGGCCGGTAGGATCTCGACAATACTACCAGCCAGAGGGACAGCTTGTGTATAAGGTCATTGGACTCAAGTCCATCATCATCATCATTTCTCTTCGCGCCCGTAAGCGCATAAGGCCGTCACGCTTTCCGACCAACACCCCCTGTTCCGTGCCACCGCTTTGGCTTCTTCCCAGCTCTTCCACCCCGCCTTGTTTCTTTCCTTCTCCACCGTCCTTCTCCAAGTTGTCTTTGGCCTCCCTCTCGCTCTTCGACCTTCTGGTGTCCATCCTAATGCTGTGAAGCAGTCGTTCGCACCCTCTCTCCTGAGTACGTGTCCCAACCAGTTCCACCTTCTTCGTCGTACCTCGAAGCTTAAGTCATTGACCTCTGCATACATACATACATAAATGCATTTTATTTGTTATTAAAATTAAAATTACAATTATAACATGCCCGCGGATAGCTGAGCTAATCTAGGCGGGTCATGTTTGTAATTCTTTGCTGCCATCTAATTCTCAGTATCCGTCTCAGGCACTGGCATTGAAAACTGTTCAGTTTTCGTTCATCAGCTTTAATGATCTTCCATGTTTCACAGCCATATAACAGGACCGGTCGAACTAAAGTCTTGAATAGGCGTATCTTGGTTCTCCTTCCTATTCCTCTGGTTGCCCATACCTTCCCTAGTCTCTGAAATGCTCTACGTGCCTTCTGCAGTCGGTTCGTAATATCTCTACTGCCTCCTCCTTCTTTGTTTACTGTAGTACCTAGGTATACAAATTCCTCAACGTCTTCTACTTCCTCGCCATTAACCACGACGTCCTCTTAACTATGAGCAAACTCAGTCCTCAGTGTTTTACACTTTCTAACTTGCATTAAGTTTGAGGCCTACTCTGGCTGCTTCTTCTGCTAGTCTCCCAGTCTTTTCCTGCAGGTCGCTAATCTTGGATGACAGTAGTGCAACATCGTCCGCAAAGTCAAGATCCTCCAGCACCGTTGTGAAATTCCACCGTATTCCTCTTCTCTTGTCTGCTGTTGCCTCACACACCCCTGCCTTACTCCAGACTTGATCTTAAACCATTCCGATGTCTCACTTCCATCAACAACTGCACACTCAAAGCCCTGGTATATGCCTGAGATCACTCTCACCATCTTATTTGCTATCCCATAGCTTTTCATGATGTTCCATAGGCTTTTTCTGTTTACCGAATCAAACGCTTTTTCAAAATCCACAAAGTGCACATACAGACCCGCCCTCCAGCCATTTGTTTGCTCCAAGATGTTTCTTAGTATAAAGATCTGTTCAGTTGTACTTCTCTTTGATCTAAACCCAGCCTGCTCCTTTCGGAGCTTCTTGTCTACACCTCTCTTGATCCTCCCTAACAGCATCCTACAGGATATCTTACTAATTACGGGCAGTAAACTCACTCCTCTCCAGTTGTTACAATCCCGCAAATCACCTTTCTTAAATATCTTGACAATCAGTCCCTTGTTCCACATTTCCGGCCACCTCTCAGTCTCCCAAAGCCGGTTATAGCATCTAGTCAACCTATGTACAGTGTCTTCCATGTCCCCTCTCAATAGCTCTGGGCCCACTTGATCTACTCCAGGCACTTTCCCTGGCTTTGTCCCCTTTAGTGCGTCCTTAACCTCTTGTAATCGCCATCTTCCTAAATCTATTTCCCCGATCTCTTCCGGTTCTTCTATTTCATCCTCTTCCACAGGATTCACTGGATCATCTCTGTTTAATATTTCACTAAAGTGCTCTACCCATCTCTGCAGCCTCTCTTGCATTTCTGTCTTAAGCACTCCCTGTTTGTCTTTCACGCCTACTTCTTGTCTCCTCCGTTCCCCGACTATTGTTTTGGTTATGCTGTATAGTTCCTTATTTCTACCATTCTCAGCGGCCTTTTCTGCTGCTGCAGCCCTCTTCTCTATCCAATTCCTCTTATCCTCCTTAGCACTCCTTTTCACTTCCTTGTCCTTCGCATCATATTCCTCTCTCCTTCTCTGTTTTAGTCGTTCCGATCTAGCACCCTCCATTTTCAATTTTGCCACTTTCCTCTCCTTGATCTTTTCCCACGTTTTGTCACCTATCCACGGTTTGCTCTGCTTTTTAGACCTCCCGATAACTTTCTTTGCAGCCTCCCTATACGTTGCTAAAATCAGATCGTGTTCTTCCTCCGGATCCTCTATATCTCCTAGGGCTTCGAACCTGTTCCTCACCTTAATGTTATACCTCCTCCTAATCTCTTCACTTTGCAACTTGCATACGTCAAACCTTTCCCTTGCTATCTTTTTCCCCTCAATCCTTGCCAACTTCAATCTTATTCTGGTTCTCACAAGGTAGTGGTCATTGTATACGTCTGCTCCTCTCATAACTCTGGTGTCAAGGATTGATGTTCTCATGCGTCCATTTACTAGGACATGGTCAATCTGGTTTAGCGTCCTCCCATCTGGTGACCTCCAGGTCAACTTACGGATCTCTTTGTGTGGGAATATCGTTCCAGTGATGACTAATCCGTTTGCACTACCAAAGTCGCATAACCTCTCCCCATTGTCATTCATGACTCCAATGCCAAACTTCCCCATAACCTCCTCCCTGTTAGTGTTGTTGTTTCCCACTTTGGCATTCATATCGCCATCACCACAATCATGTCATGTCTGTTTCAGATTGAAACAGTGTTTTGCAGCTGATTGTAAAATTCGTCTTTTTCCTCGTCCACCGCATCATTTGTTGGTGCATATGCTTGTATCACTGTCAGCTTTTTGTATTTTGAGTAGAATCGTGTTGTGATGATTCTTTTGCTAATCGGCGTCCATTCCATCAAGGCTCTCTTTGCTCTCGCACTCATCATGATGGCTACTCCTCCCTGGTGCACCTCGTCATCTCCTGAGTATACCACTGTCTCACCACTCTGTAGTGTTACTGATCCCATCCCTTTCCATCTGGCCTCACTTATCCCTAGCACTTCAATTCCATAGTCCGACATCTCCTTGGCTACCTGCCCTGCCCGTGTTGCTTCTGCCATGGTCCTCACATTCCAGCAACCGATAGTCGTCTGTCGCTTGGGGGCTACCATGGGGCCCATCGGCCTTTGGGCTTCCCGCTGGCTTTGACCTAAGAGCGTCATTGCAGCCCCGGCAGTGACACCCCCAGCTAGTGTTGTATCATTGTCCGCGTTTCCAGTTTCTGTAACAAATTGTTTTTTTTATGGGGTGGGGTTGTTAACCCTACGCCCAACCCCCAACCTGGAGGACCAGGGGGTCACTCTTTGTCTGGTCTCTACCCTTCGACCTGTTCGGCATGGGTGGCCCTACCAGGAGTACAAGACTCCAGCCGACATAGCTCTAGGGATCATTGAGACACACAAACCGCTCCACCACGATAAGGTGGTGACCCCGTTCGGATCGGAGACTCAAGTCCATGCAAATTGTTATTTGTAGAATAATTTGATACATTGCTCTTTAGTTTTATACTACACTAGATTAACTCTACAGTTAAGTATTTTCAGTTTTCTGTGATCTTGCCCCTCTGGCTGGTAAGATCTTGGAAATACTACCAGCCAGAGGGACAGCTCGTGTATGAGGTAATTGGACTCAAGTCCATGCACAGTTTTATTTGTAGAATAATTTGATACATTATTCTTTAGTTTTATACTACACTAGAATCACTCTACAGTTAAATATTTTCAGTTTTCTATGATCTTGTCCCTCTAGCCGGTAGGATCTTGAAAACACTACCGGCCAGAGGGACAGCTTGTATTTAAGGTAACTGGACTTAAGTCCATGCAAAGTTCTATTTGCAGAATAGTTTGATAAATTCCTCTCATTCCTTAAGTCATAAAGCAGGCTAGAATATCGAGGAGTCACACTTATATGAAGTTTATCAGACACTTGATTTCAATGCCCTAATAAAATTAATTTTGCATTCACGCCAAGTGAAACAAAGTGTTAGGCAGTGGGACGCAGTTCTTATATGTCCAGTGGGCACAAGTTGTAGAAATCAATATTTAATGAAACATATTTTTGCCTTTAATACTCTGTGTAAGGATAGAGGAATCATTTCAGGAGAATTGTTAAACTTTAAGAGTTGGATACTGTTCCTTAGCATTGTAAGACTACCTGTTCATGGAATAAACAGAAATAAAAGTCACGAAAATTTCCTTCTAGTGTCTTTTTTTGTGAATCGTGAATACCTTTAAACAAAATAGGTTTCAGGAAATCCTTTATTTAACCGAAACGTACTGCCTAAAGTACACTGAACTGACATACTCACAAAGCCACTCTCATTGGAACATTTCTAGTCTATTTCCCTCCTGTATATTAAATTATCACGCAAAGGATAAGTCACTTCTAAAATGACGCTTTCTAAATAACAAATTGTAATCCCATTTACTCTGGAATTAATCAGATTGAATAGTTTGCATATCTGTGTACACATGAGTACAATTGTGAGGGGGGGGGGGACAGGAGGGTGGGAGACAAGGAGAATACGGGGCAGGAGAGGAAAGGGCGGGAAGTGGAAGTTGTAAGAAGGCAGGAATCATTTATTAAGCATTAAAATACTTTCAAAAACAAGAACCCAAAATGTTTTTTGACTTCAATTTGGCTTATTTTTTGACAGAAGGAAAAATGAAAATTCGCCCTTGGGCTGAAAAACTGAGGCCTACTTCCGATAAAACTTGAAACTCTTTTACCGTGATTACATCATGAAATGGTTGTCAAAAGACGTGAGTAAGAGAAACAAGGCTGAAAACAAAGGAAAAGAAACGCCAAAGGATTGCGCAACTAAATGACAAGTACGTGTTTTGAGTCTCCTTATTTACAGGGGACGGGACCAAAACGGACGAGGGCGGGAGTCGGGAGATAAAGGTACGGGAAGCGGGAGAACAGGGTACGAGAAACAGGAGGTTCTGACCCCCTGTTTCGCCCCCCTTCTCCCCCCCCCCCCCCCCGCCCCACAAACAAAACAAAAAAATGTTAAACAGCAACTTAACTGAACCCGATTAATTTTTTTTTAGTTAGAGCACAAAATAATTATATATAAATGGAACAAATAGAACTGCAGTTTCATTACATAGGTCACAGGGGTCCTTATGAAGTGGCTAGCATAGTTAATAATTTCCACCCTCAGTAACTAGTCTAAGAAAATGTAAATGACACATGATGAAATTGGCGCGAAATAAGCAGAAAATTCCCCTGTGGTAGTGATCACATCAAAGCCATGCTTCGACATTGAACGATGGATTCTTCAAGTAGTTTACAAGATTCTTTGTCTTCCGATAAAGAAATATTTGTGTCCAGGTACGATGAAGTATGCAGGGTGAATTCTGAATATGTGACAGACACTATAAGTAAATTTATTATTTGGATATTAGACAAAGAGTTTGGTTCAAAAGGTCAGTGCACTATTTAAAAAAAATTATGACCTTGTCCTAGCATTTATTTTTCCCCTTGCAATTACCAGAGCTTGTTTAAGTGGATTAGTCATTAAATATTGATGCGGTATTGTACAGTGTCACTAAATTGTACTGTATACTATTTCTGCTGAAGAGGTAAAGTTTTGGCCAGGTTTGCGACGTCTGATGACGGCTTCTCTTCCGTGGACGACAGCGACAAACAAGCTGTCCCTATGGCCAGTAGTATTTTCAAGGTCCTACCGGCTAGAGGACCTAGAGCGACCAGATCACAGGAAACTGAAAATATTTAACTGTAGAGTGATTCTAGTGTAGAGGGCCGTGAAGGTGTAAAATGGGAACTGGGGTTTGCCCTTTTTTGGGCTGGGAAAATGGGATTTACTGCACTGGGACTGGGATTCAACCGCTGGGAATGGGATAAACAATTTCGAAAATGGGAAAGGGATTGTTATTTTCAGTGCTCTCTGACCCTATTTTTTGACACCACTGCTCAATTGAGTCTATCCTTTTGAATAAAGGATTGAAATTCTGCATCATTAGACCTCAATAGACACATCGAATCATTACAGTTTTCGTTTCCGCGTTCTAGCAACCAGGCTCCACACGGTTTTATTGTTAAGTTTTGTCAGTTTTCCTGGTCAACGGTTTGTTGTGGATGGAATGATATGCGCATGTTTGCACGTGGCGGGAAAGATAAAAATCGTGTCCAAGTCGCGGACTATGATCATCGAAATCAAGTATATTATCGCAAAAAATGCTGCAATACACACGGAAAATTGTCAACTTTCGTTAAACTTAAGCTGCAGCCCGAGAGAATTACAAAAGATAATTATGGAAAACTGTGGAGTTGAGGATTCTGCTGCGAAGAGGGGGTTTGCGGACCATGTACTAGAAATGTTTTGTGTGGACCACATTGAACCAGGTAACCCTAAAAAAAGCGCCTTTTGTAGTGCGAACTAATGATCAGATCGAAATGCGTAGAGAGTCAGAGTGAATCACGCGCCTTGTTCACCCAAGAGATTCAGCGAGTGCCACCTTTCAAAAAGGAACAGTAAACAACGTGTTTGAGAGTTCATCGTCTTCAACCTCAGGCTCAGCGGCTGCAACTTGTTGTGACACTGCTACCTGCACGAGCAACACAGACAATGACTTGGGTAAAACACCCAAAACGCCAACAAAGACCAGGAGGAAAAGTGGGGAGCGAGTTGCCCAGATATGGTGAAGCAGAGATGAGAGTGTGGTCAAAACGATACGTAAGTGTGTAAGCCAGCGAAGCGTACGACAAGACAACACCATGGAAAGAGCTGGGACACTGCCTCTGAATTTGTATGAAACACAGACATTGCTTCATCCATTAGATTTGCAGTTTGTACTTCCTCATGCGCAAAGCTCAGTGCCAGGGGAAAGTGCAGAACGTCCAGATGGTCAGTCTGACGAACAGCCTACGGAGGTTCTCACCTGCACTGATTAACGTGACGAGTATAACAGCAGCGAAAGTGGAGACAGCGAGTGTGACGAGGATTGTACAGATGATACAACTTGAAGTGGTTTGAATATGGTTATTCCAACAAGGGTTGGAAGACAAAGACTGCTCACCAGAAGAATGAGAGATTTTCTTCAGTCCAGGTGAAGGTATGTGAATCCAAACGACGTCAGTCCACGCTTTTAATTAATTATTCACATTAGTTTGCAAACAATTACTGGGAATAGGATTTTAGATTTGGTAACTGAGATTTAGACCAAATTTAAGCTAGGAACCGGGATTTGGCAAAAATTTGGGCTGGGAACTGGGATTTGGTACCCCCCTTCACGACCCTCTAGTGTAGTATAAAGCTAAAAAACAACGTATCAAACTATTCTACAAAGATAACTGTGCATGGACTTAAGTCCAATTACCTCATACACAAGCTGCCTCTCTGGCCGGTACTATTTTCAAGATCCTACCGGGTATAGGGACAAGGCAAAGGAAGTTTGAGTTCGGGGATCCACGGAATGAAGAGCTCAATAAAAAAAATTCGTCCTCAAGGAAAGACGTATTTAAAACTCTTGTGCCTAAGTCAAAGACGTCTACAGTGTGTTAGGGTACAAATTCACGGTTTAGGGTACAAACCCAAGATTAAAAGTTAACCAAATAATAACTTTTTCTTCTATGCAAATGTTTTTTGCTGCTTTGTTTTGTGTGTATTGTGATTATTAAAACTCAAAACAGAAGGCCAAACAATATACAGAAAACCTCAACGCAAAGTTACAAAACTCAAATCGAAATTTTACCTTTTCCTGGGTTATTTGGCTCTGAACAACCCGGCTCAGGAGCTACGCTTGTAGGCTGGCCTAAATCTATATATTATGATAATTTAAGTTCTCATATGATAAATATTGATTGGACAAAGTTTGAACAAAAATCTATGTGCAGTTTTATTTCAGGAGAATAGAGCTTTTTCGACTGGGCGGTTTGTTGCCCCATTTCAGACCATGTGATGATTCTACTGAGAATTCTTCCTTTCAAATTTTCAAATAGTCATGTGCATATGAATAAATAATTCTTAGGTGGATAAAAGAACAATTCTCTAGAGAATATCACGTGGTCTGTAATGGGACAACGAACGGCCCAAACGAAAAAGGTCTATTAAGGACTTTTACGCTACTTGTTTCTACGCATCCTTACTGCGCACGCAAATTCACACGCCACGTCATGCATGAGAGCGCGCGCTAATTGATAAAACGAACAATGATAATGCAGGTGGCCATTGCTATAGCTTTGCCTGGATTTAACGATCTTGGACGTTCGGTGCCCCCGAAAATCTATTTCTTTCAAGAAACAGATTTTATTTACGATTATCTCCACATTGTCCAAAAAATCAATGTGCGAGGTTAGAAAAAAATTCAAGATTTCTGTCCACGGGACATCGAATCCTGCCATCTTGCGGCTACAAGACGCTTGGAACTATGGTCGCTAAATGCAAACCTGTTCTTTAAGAAACCTCACCAGTTGCCTAAATTCACTTAATTGGTCCACTTAAACAATATTTGGCAGGGAACATTTCACTTCAAAGATCCAATTGCAAGCAATATTTTTGGGCTTAAAGACACTTTGGCCACACTTCGCTAACGAAGCCCTATTTTTTCAGATTTAGGATGTTCTTCCGGGCCTGTTCTCTCCAAAACAAAGTCGGTGACCCCCCATTTTTTTTATATTTCTGACATAAAAAAATTCATCATCTTACAGTGGTAAAAGTCTCAGGAAAATAATTAATGTTGTAAAATTTTCACGCGAACGTCCTTAAATTAATGCCGGCGCCGCGTTATCAAGCAGTTTTTTACTGGTTTTTTTTTTCTTTTTTTCCACCTTTTGGTTCCTTTATGTGGGAGAAGCAGATAGATTTGTCAGCTGGGGTGACCAAGAATTCATTTCTCAAGGAAAACTTGCCACTACCGCTTTGTTTGTTGTTCTGAATACGTTTAAGGGATAAAAAATCCTAAGAAACAATGATGCTTTTCCTTAATCTCCACAAATTAGTTTTAACAAAATAACAAGTTTAGTTTTCAAAGCTGTATTTTATTTCTCCATGTGCATCCAATTTTGAACTATTTCGCTCACGATAGGACATTCCAATTCATTTAAGGACAACGAATTGTGTAGCAAATCATGCTATTGAACAAGTGCTCATATTCCTCGCATACTAAACTAGATTGCGTGTTGAACTTGCAGTTTCTCACCCACCAAGTGCAGTGACGTTGACGGATCTCAAAACTATAGAGCCACGTTTCTGGATTGCATTTTCTTCCTGGACCAATATTTTGATCACAGAAAGGTAAGTTGCTAAGGTCGATCTTTCTTGCTGTGGACACAAAAGAGGAATCAAAATGATATTAAGGCATGAACATATTTAAAAGCACTCGAATGAATAGTAATGGTGATAGTGACCACCGTGCGAGTCATATAGGAATGACAAAATTCCAAGATTGCCAGTGGAGTTCAGCAAGTTTTTCAAGGGCACACAAAGAATAAGACGACGGTGAGTTCTGTAACAATTAATTTTCTTTTAAAACTTGAGAGTCAAATAGTAATAACTTCTAACTGTTTTTATATATGCATTTAATAATGTAACTTCTAGTTTCTGTCCACCCTTCAAACCGTCCATTTATTTCACTCCCGCCCAAGGGCACCACACTTTATCCAGGTGGGCAATTCCCTGGGCATAGACTATAAAACAGTCGGTCTTTTTGGCTTGGCGTGACGAGCCGAAAGCGTTGATCCTAAGAACGATTCATGCGCAAGCTTAACGTGCCCAAAGCGAGTGAAGGTAATCAACCTCTCTGTGTCTCTCCCCAGTCTCACTCACCGTTTTGGCCTCTGCTCTGGACCTTACGTTCGAGGACAGGAGACTTAAGAAAAAAAGAGCCGAATATTTTACAGTCTACCTTAAGCATGGTTACCATTGTGAACACTAAAACTAAACTAAAGAAAGAAAATTAAGAGTAAGCATCCTAGTCAACAGAAGGAGAATTGAGCACGTCTATAAGACCATACTCGGGGTTACAAGAGGAAACACAACAGAAGTCAAGGTAGTATTTACCAGAACGAGTTCGTCCATCGTCCCTAAGGCCAGCTGCCGCAGAGCTCAACATGTTCAAGTCAACTTCTTGCAAGCGAAAGACTGGAAACAGGCCACAGAAGTCCTGCACTGCTTCTCTGAGGAGAGCTTTGTCGACCTCTTCTGAAACAGCCCAGTGCTTTTGGACAATGACCTTTCTTTTTGAAGAAGCTTCAGATACCTATGAGAAGTAAAAAAAAAGAATAAGTTGCGAGTCGATAAAGAGATTTTTCAATACTTCCCGACGTTTAGCAAAGGAAAAGCGCAGCGCCTACTTAATTAAAACTCGGATTATAAGCTTACCACTGCATTAAAATAAGACCTCACCAACCCCCCCTCTCCCCCCCCCCCCAATTTCATTCACTATATTTATATCTAACCTTAAGAAAAGATGTTAAACTTGTTCTGATTATGATTCCCTATCTTAAAACGTGTTCGGTAGTGAGTGAGTGAGAACAGTTAGTCTAATGTTTCCAGAGCATGCTCATTGATATGATGTTTACGCTCATGTATCACTTGTGAAATCATTTGTGGTGTTCATTTATTGTCTGTAGAACTTGCTTTGTCCTTGATGTCCTTAGATTCAGAGAGTTTCACCACGCACTATGCGTCACGCTTTGAAGTAATACTAATACTTAAAAAATTCCTTCCAATAAACAGTCCTCCAAAAAACTGTTTCGAATAAATATATACCCAAAATTTAAGATCTTGAAGTAAGAAAAAAATGTGGAGGACTACATGGTAAAACTATGTCACTCTTTTTAGCACATTTTTTATTATCACTTTTCATTTTTTTTATAGATGTCCAGTAAGCTGCACAAAGTTAGAGCAGCTTGAGTTGATTCATTGATCCTATGCGTTTCTCATGATACTACAAATTTCTTCAGGGATATGTTTCAAGGGACATATATTTTATCTTTACACCTGTGCGGTCTTTACGAGTTTCCCGGGTTACCTCACCCATCCAATTTTTGCGTTAGGTAATTGTGTATATCTCGCCTGATGGCTCAATGGTATGTCAAAACCTTAGAAGCCAACTTTATAAAGATCTTTAGTTGAAACAAAACATATCCCTGAAGAAGTTTGTCATGTCAATCGAAATTCGTAGGATCAACAAATCTTGGGCTGCTCACTGAATATCCATAAAAGTCGTGTACAATACCCATTGTACGTTATTGTACTGAGATGACAGAAATTATAATATTAAATCAAATTCCTTTTAAGTCAATTATTCATCAATGGCCTTCGGGCTTGCCTTAAAGGCAACCTCGAAAGCTTCCTTTCTTTTCACTCCGCCATAGATTCAGGACAGCTACCATATTGACAATAGTTAATACTTTTTAAGATTTTCACTGTCTCTGGAAAAAAAAAAAAAAAACTTGCCTAATGTGTTTTTTTTTTTATCTCGGATCTTTGGCAACTTTTCAGTGATATTCGTACCCTTTGTAATCCAGTTCTTAGGTCAGCGGGTTTTGGCAAGTCGTTTGGCAGTGGCCCCAAATAACAAGTGGCCTTGGCATTGTCTCGACGCATCGATATATTCTAGAAAAAACAAAGTGACACAGGTTAGTATGGCAACTGCAGGCAGACTGAGATCGGGACATCCTCAATTGCAGAAGCTAATCAGATTGTCAAGGGAGTGTTCATTGTCCCTTCCGAATGTCGGAACAAGGAGGTGTTCGTGTTGTTGCACAGTCAAAAAAAAAACTGGGAAGAAGTTTGAAGCTTACGACCACGCGGCTAAATATTTAGTTAACCTTCATTTGCTAAGAAAAATAAACTGTTTCCTCGTTTCTAAGAAAAAATGCATTGTTTGTTTAATAGCGCGTTACTCGTCACGCAATTAGCGTTAAAGATATTAATTTTAAAAGTTCGTCAGTTGGCGTTGCGTCTGTGTTGTCTTAGACAGCCGTTACTTTGAAGCCCGGACAAACAAGGGAATAAAAGGACTTTGCTACTTTCTATGTATACCTAATTTTATTTTGTCATCCACGCTACGTCGAAAATAGGACAGTATTCGAAACGTTACTGTGAGACTGAGGAGCTAATCCGATTGTCAATTTCAACATAAGCATGAACTATTTTTGCACGTGACCTATGCGAGAATGAATCATTATATTATTGTTGATGCAAGATCACCACTTTGAGGCAATGACGTAATGGCATAAAGTCCAGACAAGTTTGCTTTCACAACATGAATATTTAGTGCTCGCTTCTGGCTAAGCTCTTCAATGATATCGAAAGAGACATAAACACACTGAATAAGGAGCAGAACTTTTGCTCCTTATAAATAGGGAGCAGAATTAATTTTGCATTTGATCAATTTTACACATCAAAAGTTGGCCGAGGGTCATTCATGACTAAAATTTATTAGCGATCTTTGCTTGTTTATAAGAAACCTTTAAAAAGACATTGGCTGATGCACACCTGTTTAAAACTCATATATTTCTTAGTTATATGACCTACATTTGTTTTCTACTATTTTACAGTAGTTTTTCTTGTTATACGATCAAAAAAGTGTGAATAAAGATTTAATTGACTTCTTCTTCAAAAAAAGTGTGAGGAAATAAAAAAATAAAAACAAAAACAATGGAAATTAAAAAATAAAAACTGCAACAGAAAGCTCAAAAATGTCCGGTTAAAGATTAATTTCTTTAGTGAAACCAACCAACCAACCAACAAACAAACAAAGAAAACCAAGCAAATTTTGATCTCTTTACCCATTTCCAATATTGTTAAATAAACTAGTCTTCGAGTAACCACTGCGTAAAGCCCCGGCCACGCGATCGCAACATTTCAACGCAGTATATTGCAACATTGTTGCCGCATGAAGTTGCGTGCGTTTGGCCACCCGGTTTCGACGTGTTGCAACATGCTGGGTGTTGTTGGCTCAAATTTGAAAATAGTCAAATTTTTAATGCGACAGTTGCCTACATTGCATTTGTACTCGTTTGGCCAGGTTCGTGCAACAATGTTGCGGCCGGGCATGCGCACTAGTTCGATTTTTAACACCCAACATGTACATGTCACAACAGGTCGCAACAGAGTGGCCAAACGCGCGCAGCATGTTGCACCCAACAATGTTGCGATATGTTGCGTTGAAGAGTTGCGATCGTTTGGCCGGAGCTTGCAAATGTTGGGCCAACAATGTTGTGATATGTTGTGCTGAAATGTTGCAATCGTTTGGCTGGGGCTTAAGGCTGGCTGCTAAACGTCATTTTTACGGCTTCGCAGATCGATTCGCACAAAACAACTACACATACTTACACTTTTGAAGTCATAAAGGTAGTCGGCTTCAGTGAGTCCATTGTGAGCTGGGACATGGAAGAACTCAAGATCATTTTTCTCGTCAATTGAGATTTTCTCAACATACTTTGTTCCTCTCTCCACAATATGAACTTTGATCTCATCCGAATTCTCAAATTCCACTGCATTTTCAGAGGGAATCTGTTAAACGAGAAATCCAAAACATTGGTTCTATTGAGTGATTTGAGGATAAGTAAGAGATCCGGATAAGTACACTTTCACTCTTGGCTGGATCAAAGTTTACGATCTGTTAAACTCCAAATCTCTTTCATAGTAAAGAACAAAAATAGTTACATAAGAGCGTCCCTAACGTGCCCGACCTTCCGGGCGAAAGTTACTAACTCCTCTTTAGATTAAGATATTACGAATGAGGTAGTAACTTACCACTGAAGCACTTGCGTCAGAGATGCAGAAAAACAGAATAGAAACGATCACAGCAGTTGAAAAACTCTAAAAGAAAACGAAAACACTGAGAATTAGATCGTGAAAGATGCGACAATGCAAGTACTTGATCTTAACTACGCCAGATACGAGCAATATGAACTATACGGTCTGTCATATTAAATTATAGCATTTCCGTAAGTAAATAAATGGAGCTTTGATAAAACCAACTGTGTACTGCAGACGTGCATGGCTATAAATGTGCGAAAGGATAAATTGAATGAAGCATGATCAACTTACGGTCATCTTGGCAGTGAATTCAAGGCACTTTCTCAGCTTCTCCCACCTCGACAAACTGTTTTCAAAGGAACATTTTGTCGCTTTTATCTTGTTCTGAAAAGGAAATGAAACAAGAAACTCAAAAATTATAACAATAATAATGATAATACCTGCGAGACGTAAATAATCTGTTTAGCACCTGAGGAAATAGTGATTGCCCAAAACCACTGATTTCCTTAAACGCTAAACCTACAAATTGTTTTACTAGTTTTTGGCGCTGATTTACGAAGCAGTTATTAAGTTAGAGAAAGAGCAATTTGGAAAGATAAAACTTAGCACGTACTATTTTTGAACGTAAGTTAAACGAAAAACTGTCTTAGCTTCTCTCTCCTTCACATACAACAAACTTTGCTTGCCTTTGTCTTCTTTGTCTCACAAGGATGAGAAAGCGACATAAGGAAGTACAACGAGATGATTATGAGAGGAAGATAATCTGTTTCAGTGACAAACAGAGGAAATATCAGTTCAACGAACTTCAATTTCCTTATTCGATGCGTGCCATCATTAGTTCGTCTAACGCTGAAACTACTAACTGTTTACTGGATTTTTGTTTGTTCAATATGCCTCCGTGAAAAGGTCATCAGGCTGGAAGGGCATCACGTGTCTCAGTTGAAACGACGCCGTAAGTGAATTATTGGAAGTCGCCACGGATTTCCGTGAAAGTATTATCACGTCACTAATAGTTAAAGCGAAGCGCTTTTTTTTCTTTGGCGCGGGGTGGGTGGGGGGGGGGGGTTAGGGGGGGGGGGTCACTTCTATTTACAACCCCGTCTTAACAGTAAAATCCCTGACAAGCGTGCGTAATGTAAGCTGTAAATAACAATCACAAACAGTTCGTCGGGAAAATATCAAAAGAAGTAAATATTTAATCGAATAACGATTCAAGGGATTCTGAAGAGGGATAATAAAAGTTACAAATCTATTAGTTAACAAATTACTTTCCAGCTTTCACGAGGAAGAAAACAAGAACTTTGACTCGTAGTGTAAATCCTCAATTACACTCGGATCCGTACGATTACCCATAGTAATACTTTCCGAGTTCTCTCGCTATTTTTAAAACAGGAGCGGGGTTTCAGGTTTTAGGTTTTAGGTTTTAGGTTTTACTTTACGCAGCACATAAAAACTACGCAAAGTCCCAATTGTGTCACATAACAAAATAAGTAACGCTCACTTATGCCGATCATAGGTTAGTAGGTTAGTTAATTGATAGTGTTTGGAAATCGCGCTCTTATGCTGGCGCTTTGACGGAAAACCCCATCAACCTATTCATTTTCTGAAAGCTTAATAGTTATAGAATACAACTACATCTTTGAAATTTTCTAAAAAGTTATTGTTGCAGTGATATTAAAAGAAATACCCAGAAATAATGCTTTGCTTAAACTGGTTCGCTTCCGCGCGTGAATCATCGGAGCGGCGCGATTAACATCGGAAATGTTTTCGCACACATCACCCTCAAAAAGGGTGTCGGCGATTTTCCAGATGTGGTTTGGTTTTTTTTTCTACGCCCTCCTAAACTTTGATATTTTCAATTCGGACGTTTCCTTCCACTAAAGAGACCATCCCTTTGAAACGGATGCAAAATTAAACAAAGGCCGACACCCTTTTTCGAAGGGAATTCAGCCAATTCTGTCGGAAGACGCGCGTAAACCAACTAAAAATGTGCAGTTTTATTTTATTGAGAGAAAGACGAAAAATCTTTTATGAGATTGCTATGATTAGTTGTTAAAAATCCCCTCCGCACTTGCAGACGTCGGCATGGGTGAATTTACCACAACAATGGCTTATGAAGACTTGAAATAAACAGACGTCGGAAACCCGTCGCAGTGAAATCGTCCGCCGAGAAGCGACAAACTACTAAGAGCTTGCTTTATACAGGTTTGTTTTTAAACTGCCATGATTTCTTTTACTTAGAAGATTTCGTCGACGGCATTGGTATTTTGTTGCTAGAGTTAAGGCTTCTTCGTTCTTCAGACATTTTTTGAGACCATGCCTCGTGAGGCGAAAAGAGGAAACCTCAAGATCCACACCGTCTACATCTACATCTGCGCTTGACTCTCTCGTTGTCGAAGTTTCGGAATCGCGTCCGTTCTCTAGCAATTTCCTGCGACTAGCACTTGTTGTATTTTGTCCTTCAGCTTCATTGGCGGGACTAGTGTCCTCGAGTTCCTTCAACCATTCTTCTTGGTTACAGTGCGGCCCACGGTCGCTCAGAGGTTCTAACAGCTAAAGATCTTGTTCGGCGTTCGGTTTTTCGCATTTTTCGTAAAAATCCGCCAACCATGATACCTTTATATATCAAATGCGTAACAGGCCCGCTCTTGAATGTTTATTATTATCATTATTATTATTATCATTATTATTATTATCATTATCATTATCATTATCATTATCATTATCATTATCATTATCATTATCATTATCATTATCATTATCATTATCATTATCATTATCATTATCATTATCATTATCATTATCGTTATCATTATCATTGTTATTGTTAAATGTTCCATTTGCTTTTTCGACCAAGGTACGCGTTATTTTGAAGATAGTGAATTGATTTTCATTGGAATCAAAACTAACCAAATTTGTACTGTGCACTTAAATGAGGAATTTTCTTGTTCTTCACACAGACCCCGCGTTTTCCACGCAGACCCCGTGTTTTTCACGTGCAGACCCCGTGTTTTCCATGCAGACCCCGTGTTTTCAGGGCAGTTATGGAGTTTACGGAGATTCGGCCTCTAGTCATGATTGTATTTTTAACACGGTATTGTAACTGTCAAAAAACAGTCAAATAGGCTGAGCAATATTACAGGAATCTCTTTGTTTTGATCCAGAAGGTTTTGTTGAAATTGTCCTTGGATTTTAGGGACCGTTCATTTTTTATAAGGTAGGGGGCGGGGGGGTTGGTGGGATTTGGGGGGTCCATGCGAAAAAAATGGCTTTCGAGGGGGGGCCATTCCAAAAAAATAAGGGAAAAGGGGGGGTCACGTGAAATATTTTAGTAAAACTTTAAAATGGCATAATGTTTGAATATCAAAAAAATTGCTATAGAATAAACATAGAAGGCAGGATACAAATTTATTACAAAATTCCCCTCTGCTTTAAAAAAACGTTTGGCGACAAAAAGCATTTGTAGCTACTGAAAAGAAGTATTTAACACTGTTATTTTCGAATGCAACTTTCACTGGCACTCATCTTCATCTTCGCTGTCGTCGAGTTCTTCGTCGCCGCTTGTGCTGCTATGGGAGTCTCTTTCACCAATGCTGCAAGAGGCAGCAATGCTTTCCGTCAGAGTGTACTCTTCAGGGTATATGAAGGTGTAAACATAATCTCTGACTTCCTGCTCAAGGTTGGTGGTGATTCTGCTTCTTGCAGCATTAGTGAAATAATTCCCTTCCAAGAGCTGTGCGATGTATGGTCCATCTCTTCTAAATAACGACGTGGCGTGGACTGGACCACCCATAGAAAGATACCTTAAACCAGTTACTGACCATTCCTGCCTAATTCCACTACCTCTCCTACCAGAAGACCCCAAAAGAAGGGCGTGATCCAGATGACTGGCAGCCAAGGGTCCAAGCGAAGAAAGAGCATGGAAGTGGCAGGCTGGTTTTCTGACCAAGAGAGCGTTGCTCTATTTACAGATAAGTTTATTGTCAAATCAAAGTTTGTGGTGGATTATCTTCAGCATCTTGAAGTGCTGGAATTTAAAAGGAAAAAGAGAGCAGAAGAAAAGGCAAAGTTAAGTAGGGACGCAAAAGATAAATCATATGAGGATTATCCTTGGACTGAGTTGTGCGAAGATCTAACCAAGCTAAAAAAGCTACGTGTTCCAGAACTAAACAAGTACTTGAATCACCACGGGCTGAAGCAGCATTTGAAAAGCAGCAAGAGTGAGAACGTAAAGGCAATTATAAGACATTCATGCTCGCAGCAGAAGAGTCCTCTCAGAGCTGGCCAACCAACACTGAGAAATGCCAGGACAGTGATACCATTGACTCTGGGGGAGAAGGTGACTCAAGTGACGTCATTCTTGCATTCATCAATTCAGATGATGAAGATGCCAATGAGAGGCTAAATGCCACACGCTCAGGGCGAGTCATAACTAGGAGATCCGAAATTGACTTCTCTTTCTTTTGATTTGTTTTTTAAACAACAGCT
The DNA here is from genome assembly GCF_042242905.1 of Orbicella faveolata. Classification (NCBI taxonomy): domain Eukaryota; kingdom Metazoa; phylum Cnidaria; class Anthozoa; order Scleractinia; family Merulinidae; genus Orbicella; species Orbicella faveolata. Next base: position 959,392 of record NW_028301578.1, on the reverse strand, counting down.
CTCTGTAGCATAGGAATTGTAAATATTGTCTTCATGGTGAGCACAACAACGTGAAGTAGGGGGATAATAGAGAAATATTAAAAAAGTTGAAATCTAAATATTGTTTGTTCAATTTTTTTTGGGGGGGTCATCCCAAAAAATGACCGCCATAAGGGGGGGGGGGATGTGAAAAAATTGGTAAGCTGAGGGGGGTCATGCGATCTTTAAATGGTGCTTCCCAAATCCCACCAGCCGCCCCCCCCCCCCCCCCTCCCTCATAAAAAATGAACGGTCCCTTATCACTTGTGAACGAATCATCTTAAAGGCTTTTCTTGTTGGGCCATCGTATTTTAACGAGGAATAAAACACAAATAGCCGTGATAAACATATTAAACTTACGCATTTTAATAACTTGACGTTTCGTATGCTACGCAACATACATTTTCAAAAGTGGAATAAAGACCGTTACAATTTTTGAAAACTATATATGAAATGTCAATAAGAGGTCTGGAAGCGAGATTAAGAAACATCTGTTTCTTAACAGTAAAACAATAAAAGCCTAAGCTTATTAATAAAGTATCAGCTTCTCACTGCTGACGTTTACATTAAGAGCCGGCTTAAGTTGTTGGATAAGCAAAGTTTCGAAGTTAATTCACGGTGAATTCTGGTTATTTTCAAGAATTTTAATTATTACAACGTACAGCCATTTTTACTTTCTAAATGTAATACCCAGCAATAAGTATTCTGGTCACGTTCTTCAGTCAACAAACTGAAATACGTGTTCGAAAAAACAAAACATTGGTAAGCTCATTCAGTTTCCGCATATTTTATTCAAACGAAATGGGGAGGGGTGGGGAGATCTTTCATACCACTCAGAAAATTAAATTTATTTAATAAAGGGCAATCATAAAGTTCAAAAAAATACTGTAGATCTGCAGTGCGATGCGATCTTTTGAAGCTAGGTCAGACACTAATGGAAAAAAAAAAAAACAAACCATGCCAAACAGAGGTAACAAACAAGGGTCTCTCCACCTACCCTTAGTCGTGAAGAAAATGCATGCCAGGTCACTCAGCACAACTATAGCCAAAACAGCTCAACAGGAAGCGTTAATTCAACACTTGCTAAGATGGAGAACGCGGGCAAGGCAGTACTTTGGTGCTCTATTCTCCTACTGTTTCTCAGTGGAAATCAAATTTTTGCCACGGACATTTACACTAATATTTGGGCCGTGAAAGTTTATGGTGGTGTGCAAGACGCCAAGAAGTTAGCCGTCAAACATGGCTTGTCCTATGAAAGACACGTAAGTTAACTCAGTACACTTTAGTTTTTTGTCTGTGACTCTCGGATCCATTGAGGAAGTAAAGAACGGGACCTTCTCGGCATCTCACTAATGCAACATCGTACGACTGGATTCTCACAAATCGCTTGTGTATATGGTTTAAAACTACAAATTCCGCCTTACTAATTATGAACGTTCTATTTTAGTCCATCGAGTTATGTAAGCTTTAAAGCTTACATTGTTTTTTCCTAAAAACGCCCTGATCTTCCAGCCAAAGATTGTTTAAATACACCTCCAATTTCGCAGGAGACCCGTTAAATTAGAGCGTAGTATTTTATCTGATGTTCCCCAGAATATTGAGCTAAAAGCTGTAGACAGCACATCACTTGATCAACACAAACTGTATTATTGCACCCTTTGTGAAATCTATGATGACATAATGGTCTTAATCTGGAAGTTCGATCTAGGTCGGCTTTAACCAACTTAAAAGCCTCGGAAATGGCCTTAGCCATAATTCCTGACACTGTTGCAAATCCTTCTTGCATGGCAGCTAAGGATATCTTCCTCTTGAAATTCTGTCATAGGAAATTTCCATAGGTTGGCAAAGCCTCGGAAATGGCATCAGCCATATTTCTGGACGGTGTTGCAATCTATCTTCCTCTTGAATTTCCTCATCTAGGATGTCTCTAGGTTGGCCTTAGCCAACTTAAAAGCCTCAGAAATGGCATTAGCGATATTTCTGGAAAGTGTTCCAATCTATCTCCCCGTCGAATTTCCTTGTCTAGGATGTCTCTACAATCTTGGACAAAATAAATGGAACATCTGGACCACCCCTCCCCCCATTTCAATGATGCCAAAATGGCGCGTTTTTGCTCCTTCGCGCCTTCATCATTGCTTTGGGGGGGTTGGGGGATAATTGTTCCATTTTATTCTGTCCAAGATTGTAGGTCGGCCTTAGCCAACTTAAAAACCTCAGAAATGGTATTAGCCATATTTCTGGACAGTGTTGCAATCTGTCTTCCTCTTGAGTTTCCTCGGCTAGGATGTCTCTAGATTGACCTTAGCCGACTTAAAAGCCTTAAAAATGGCATTAGCCATATTCCGGGCAGTGCTACAAATCCTTCTTGCATGGCAGCTAAGGGAGCTGTCGAGGGTCCTTCACAAAGGAGAAATGCCAATCTTGGTGCCATTTTCCACAACAAATTGGACTTCAATAGGTGATTCCAGAAAATGTCCATACCATAGTACGGGCGGCATCTTGGATTTCCGAGGGAGAGGGGGGTTTCTTGGACTGGAATTCTGAAGGCATGGGAGGGTAACGCAGTTTGGAATTCCAAACGCATTTGGGGGTTTCAGCCCTGAATTTTCACAGGGGGAAGATGACGAAAGCTTCACTTGAAATCGCTGATCTGATAACTTTTCCAGTTTATATATCATCAAGCACAAACCAACTGTGGAAGAAGGGTAAACATTGATCAGGCAGGTGTTAGCAATCACGCAGAAAAGTGAGCGTATGGATGTTGTGGCAAGCTCCATATCAAAAAGGCCTTACAGTTAATGGATGAATAAAATACAAAACAAGCTTGTGTTTCTTTCCAATCTAAAATTGTCGATCAACGATCTTGTTGCGTGAGAAAAACTCGCACCAGTCTCTCGTTTCCAAATGGAACACCTGACAGATTTGTAGGCTGCATCACTAGTGGTCAGCAATTGTGACCTCTCATGCGAAAACGTACACTATGGCTATCCGTTCAAATGCCTAAAAACCGTTCGCTTGCCGTTTGCCATTCGTTTGTCATCCGTTCGTGATCGATGGGATGCCGTTTGAACAGATTGGATCATCTGTTCAGAAACATTTCTAGCTGCTGCTATCCGTTCTAAAAAAGTCTTCATCCATTCGAACGGCTGAGGTCTCCTGTTCGAATAAAATCTTAATCTGTTCGAATGGCTGAAGTTATCCATTCAAAAAAAATCTTCATCCGTTCGAAAGGCTGAGGTTATCCGTTCGAAAAAAATCATCATCCGTTTGAATGGCTGCTGCTATCCATTCACAAAACCATTCAGCCGTTCGATCAGCCAACGGCATCCGATTGGATTCAGGTTTTCGAACGGCTGGGATTGTCTGCTCAGAAGGAACTTTATACAGCCGCCCAAATGGCTGTGTTCGTTTAAAACAAACATTCAACTTTTCCGATTTAAACAGTCATATTTGTCCATTCTGAAAGAGAAACTGTATTTAAAATCATGGTTCAAGAAATCAATACTTTGAACAGATGTCATAACAGCTCATGTTATGCCGTGTTACGATTGTTTGCCGGTTCTATTCTGTTATAAGCTTTTGGTGTCCATTTCTAGGTTTTGTCAAGTTTTGAAAGCAGAATTGAAGAAGTGTGTAATAAAAATTGCAGCAATAGACCTACGGAAGGGAAGCAAAAACACATCCTTTATCAAAACGTCAAGATCTCCTGCATTTAGCCGCTAAGCTGTTTATAGCCATTCATTCAACACAAACTGTTTTCCTCCGCCATTTGAACGTCTGGAATCATATGTTCCAAATGTTTCTTTAGCAGTTTGAACGCCTGACGTCACCCGTTCGAAATTGTTTGTTAGCCATTCCAATGGCTGGCATCATCCGTTCAAAATTTTTCGTTAGCTGTTCAAAAGGCTAGCATCACCCGTGCGAAATTTTTTATTCGCCGTTCGAATGGCTGGCATCACCCGTTTGAAATTTTTCATACGTCGTTCGAACGGCTGGCATCATCCTTTCGAAATTTTTCCTGTGCCGTTCGAACAGCAGGCATCATCTGTTCAAAATTTTTCCAGTGCTGTTCGAACGTTTACAGCAACCGTTCGAAGTTTTCCCGTGGCCATTCAAACAGTATTTGGAACCGTTTTGAATGGCTGGAACATCCGTTTCTCATCTGTTCGTTAGCCGTTCACCAGCTGTTCGTTTTGACCGTTTAACAGTTATTGGTTAGTGACATTTTCGCGTGAGAGGTCACAATTACTCAATGAACACAATTTTCAATATGGCAGGTGACGGCACATCATGAACTTTACTTTTGTCTTCCACTGGTATGAATATGATCTACTTTCCTGAAAATATGAGGGTAATGAATTGTAAACAAAAAGTTTTATTTGGTGGTAAGCAACTTATAGATAACACTTAGAAGGGAAAGCTACAGTGTACTTTATTAAACGTTAACAAACTTGAGTTGCTTGTTTGCGTGAGCAAAAATTGTGAGTAGAATTTTCTTGGAGGGGGAAAAAAGCGCAAGTTTCCCGTTCGGTAGAAGTTTTAGACAGTTAAACAGGAATTCCAAAGGGTATGGAAAAAAAATCAGAAATTCTGAAGGGGAAGAGGGGTTAACGATTTTGGAATTTCGAGGGCATGGGGGGTAGAGCATTTTGGAATTTCCTAAGGCAAGGGGGGGTCAAAATGTTCATGCCGCCAGTGGTAAGGAATGGATATTTTCTGGAATCACCCAATGTCCTTGGACACTTTTACCTTGAGAGCTATTGCTGCTTTCCTTTTTCTATCCAGATGTTTCCTTCCTCTGACTGGTATCTGTGTCTTTGTCAGGAATTCTAACGTACTTTAGAGCAAATTATTGCTGCAAATGTTCACTAGACATAAAAGACTTCTGTTCGCTTGAAAAGGTGGCATCACGCTGAGTTTGCGCAGGCACAATGCTATCTCATGTAAGACCTCAATGCGGTTACGGAATAGAATTCTGAATATACAAATATACATAATTTGACATAATTTGATCATTTTGATGCCCATTTCAAACCCATATTTTGATTTAATAGGCCACGTTATAACTTCAAGGGGGAAAAAAATGACAGGAAGCAATACTAAAAATGTTTGAATTATCATTTGGAGATGTAGGTTTTGGGTTGAAAGGTCCACTTGCATCTTCTGAAATTAAACAACTTACATGTAATTATATTTATGAGTGTTTACTAGGAAGCATAATGAATATATAAAGTACAAAACTAAATTTGATTTATTTACTTCTTAGCTCTTTGAGGACTATTACACTTTTAAAAGTCACGAGATACAGCATCGAGCAGAAAAGAAATCTGAGTCACTTGAGATTGACAGTAAGCTAGATTTGGATCAAAAGGTTAGAATTTCAAAAAGTTTTGTTTGATTTTGCATGTAGATACCATCCAAAAATTATAAATTTCCTTTATTGTAAATTCTAATTTACAGTTTATGTCCTAATAGTTTCTTTTTTAATAGGTTGAATGGTTTATGCAGCAGAAGGAAAAAGAATATCAACTACTGTCTACAGTTATCAGAGACCCTTTACTTAAGGAACAGTGGTATATTGTGAGTTGCCCATTTTATCTACTTTTAAAGAGTAGTTTGACACACAGTAGTTACTGATGACCATTGCCTAATGTTAACTTGCTAATGGATGTACATATGTACATTGTAACATTATACTTCTAGTTGCTTTATAAATTTCCGCTTACTCTAAACACAATATTGATGGTGACACCCATAACTGTGATATGTTTTTATCTTGGAAAATAACACTTCAATTGGTATGGATATCAATGGACACTCACTCCTGACCATCACCTCTTTGCTTCCTGTTCTGAAGACATTTCAAACATCCACTGACCATTGTAAAGAACTTTATTAGAGAGGCACAAGCTAGGTGTTCAAAGCGATTTTTCAGTTGTAGAGGGAATAGACCTCATGGTTCTTCTTACATAATTTGATTGTGAAGGAAAGTCTTTTTTGTTTTTTCTTCGCAAACCCATGTGACACTAGTGGTAATTTAGGGTGCAACAAAGGCAGCTAGCATATTTTGAGTTCAAAAATGATAAAAAAAAAGTCATATATCAAATGATGAAAAGCTCCAGGTGATTTTTTAAACTTGCAAGAAATGGAAAGGCAAATACATTTCTTCAGGTAAATGGTTTCATGACAATAAATGAATGTGATAAAAATAACAACAGTGAAAAAGAAAGATTATTGCTATCCACAGAATGGGAACCTGAAACCTCCTGCATGTGAGGCAGTTGACTAACCAACTGTGCCACATCTACAACACCATTCATGATGGGAAGAATATTAATATTAATTAATGTGTACTGAAATGCTGGGTAATTTACACAGCATGTTCAAGTGAGTTCTGAGTACGTACAGTTGAGCTGAAGTTTGAGTGAGTTGATGACTGGCTCTGATCCTGTAAGTGAGTCGTTGCCGAGCTTGTACAAGTGGAGATGACACAATTTAACCTTGATTAAACTTTGGATGAAAAATGGCGAGGAGAATTGAGAGAACTTGAACATTGCATTTTGCTAGATACAGTAAGCTTATATGGTTGCTGTAAATTGATACATGTACAAGTATGGCCATGGTAAAATGATATGCCTTTCTTTGGTTGAACAAATGGTTGATGAAGAGAAGAAAAGACATTGCACATGGTTGCAAGTTTTGCAGTCACTGATATTGCCTTGGAAAGAGTAGAAAAAATTAATATTTATAATTTACAAGGTAAACAAGAAATCATTCACAGTACAACACGTAGGCATTTTACTTGGTCACCCAACCAAGTACTGAATCTGCCAAACAGGTCTTAACTTTGTTGATCTGACGAGACACGCTGCTGTTCTTGTGGTATTAATATTGATTCCATGCTGAACATAGAAAGGCAAAACAAATTTCAAAGCCCACACTTACTTAACCCTAGAGCCTATAATGTTGTTATCAATGCCTTCATAACTGAAGATCAGTTTTAGAACTCATCAAAGATATTAATATGCTAATTTGTAACCTTACATACATACATACATACATACATGCATACATTAATATACACGCATACATACACCCATAGGTACACACACATACATACATACATTTTGTTTTGTTTTCAAACCATTTTATTTTCATTTTTTAACCTTATATTTGTTGAGTGAAACAATGGAACTGGGCTAAGCTAAAGAGAATGCAGCTGTCAGTAATAACAAGATTTGGCAGGGCAATATTATTGAAGAACAAAAAATATGTATGGGTTATTGACCAAGTGTGAGGTCAAGATGGCTGGATATTGGCCAAGCTCTTTTTTGCGTGGTCATGGACCGAGACGTAGTTGAGGTCCATAAACTCGCAAAAAAAGAACGAGGCCAATATCAAGCCATCTTGACTGAACAAGCTTGGTCAATAAAGGATTTTTTATGTGGCTTTCGGGGAAATTTTTCTTGCAGGACACGGCAGGTAGTCCCGAGCGGGCAAGATAGCTCCATCTTGCCCGCTCGGGTAGCCAATCACAGCGCAGGATTTTATTCATCTTGCTTGCTCACGGAACTAGCCATATAATAAATAATTATATAACTTAGAAAAGGAAAATCCAAAATACAGGGATTTTATTACTTGGTTGCGCATCTGGCCAGTACTATGCTTACCCTAATAGCTGTAGTTATTATATAAGAAGCTGTACTTTCCTTGTGATAGCATCTTCAAGAAGGATGACTTCATGAATGTTAATCTACAGTGCCACAATTCTCCTTACGTTTTCTGTTACTGTTACATTTTGTACTATTTCTTGCCAGGCCAGTGCACTTTAGCTTCATTCTTCACCTCTCTGGCTCAATATACATTTATATGATAATTGTATAAATTTTATAAGATGTAGGTCAAAATGAAATTCCTTTCTTTGTCTCATAACCCTAATTATTCAGGGATCATGATTAATTAGGGTTAGAAGACAAATAGGAAATTGAGAATCAAACTAGGTTAAAATCATTTTAACCTGAATTTCATTTTTGCCTGGATTACTGTATGACCTTATGCATTAAAAACCCAGTTCAGTGGCATTAAAGCTGCCATACTTACTGATCATCCATTTTCCAAGTTGAGTGGTTCATAGCCACTTAAAGTTCCTAACAAGAAAATTCAGTAGTGCAACAACTAACTGTGACCAGCCAATCACATGCAGGCTGAGTCTTAAACAAAAAGGTCTGGCTAATTTTAGCTGCTAGCAGTAATTAAAATATAGAGTTTTAAAAATAATTTTACACCCTGTATTAAAAACTTTAAACCCTGGGTGCAGACAAAGCAACTGAACCGAGAAGCTTTGAAAAATAATTTGTTTTTGTCCTAGTGACTAAAAGCAATAACAAAAGGAGAAGACTATAGGACTACAGCTGCTGTAGGAGTATGCAATACTTTATTTGGTCAACTGTTTTAATTTACCCAACTACATCTTGTATATAGACATATTAAATGATTTATAAATCTCTCCTATTTATGTTGAATCTTTCCTTGAATCTCTTTTTAGGAGAGACCTAAATATCCAACATACAACATCACTTCAGTTTGGCCGACGTACACAGGGAGAGGAATTCTGGTGGCAGTACTTGATGATGGAGTTAATGGGAATCATCCTGAACTATCATCTAATTATGTACTGATTTTGAATTGTTCAGTTTCCTTTTATTCTTTGCATTAACACTGGGGGTGGTGAATGGCAAAATCCAAGGCTTATGGAAAACCCTTCTTAACATCTGCATGAGACTGAGACTTTCAACAAGTTTTTAAAATCTGGGCCTAGGAATATGCTTTACAGAGAATAGCAAATGGGAGACTTGTTAGCTAATTGACTAACAATTGTGGCAAACTTGGTCATTAAGTGGTAACTTGGTATTTATTAACCTAGATTCTTTTGAACCAGTTAGAATGACAGTCGTGAACAGTACAGGTGATTGTGAGTTCTAGCAATTGAAGAGCTGTGTTCATATCAATCAGCCTTATGTTGAATTTTTGGCCGTTTTTTCTTTTTCTTGGCTCTGATCTGAAATAGCAAAATCAACATTGTTTCAGGGAGAAGGGGGGAAGATTGAGGGTCAGAGAGAGAAATGTTTTCAAGATGCTCAGAAATCAAATTTTACTGCTGAGTGTCCCATTACTTTGTCGCCCATTGTGGCTCTGATCTGCCTCAATCTCAGCAACTGGGCTACAAATTATATTTTAAACACTCACCTGGACTTTTTTCACTCATTTACACATTTTTTGGAAGAAAATCTGCCTGGGTCTAGATAGCTTTCTTTCAAGCAAAGATGGCTGTGTCTTATGCCAATACGATACATGTACATGTACATAAAATAATGATGCTTCTGTTTATAGTGTTCAAAGTCAAAATCAAATCCCTGAGAATCTTAGCTGTCTTCTAGTAACAGGGTTCGTACGGGTCCTGGAAAACCTGGAAAGTCCTGGAATTTTATTGTGGCATTTTCCAGGACTGGAAAGTCCTGGAAAAGGGCTACTGGTCCTGAAAAGTTCTGGAAATCTGTTAAACTCAAGTAAAAAAATATGAAATGTATGGCAGATAGTAAGGAGAATTAACATTAAGATCTTTGGAGTGAAAGGGTGAATGTGAATTTTAGAGTCCTGGAAAAATCAATCTGAGTCGTGGAAAAGTCCTGGAAAAGTCCTGGAAATTTGTTTCTGAAAAAGGGTGCGAACCCTGTAGTAAGTCAAAGGAAAATAGGAAACAGAGCAGCGAATCTGAGGAACATTTTTGTTTGAAAAATATTTCTTCTCTTCCAGGTTGCATCTGCAAGTTATGATTATGTAGAAAATAATCCAGTACCAGTTCCGAGTGGAGGAACAGTGTCAGGGTATTTTATTTCCTTATTTTGGTTTGGTTTTTGTTTAAGATCTACCTTCAGAATAATTGGATCAAAATTTGAGTACTGCTCAATTAATGTACAATTAGAGACAGGCCTAAGGGTGGAAGAGGGGGTGCTACTTCCCAAAAAAATTGGGTGGGGGTGGGTTGCCCGCTTCCCAAAACCCTTACCCTATTTATGACCAAAATCTGTGATTTTCCTCGCCTATTTATGACCTGACCCAAAATTTGGTACCCTATTTATGACGCAACCCTTAAATCAATACCCTGTTTCAGGACCGCTTAATATAATTAGTTTCCTAGTTCAGACCAATGTTAAATTAATTAGAAGTTGACAGCAATTATTGCTGCAAACTTCTAGTCTTAAAAACATACTGTCCCAGAGTGCAAAAACCACAGTACCCTATTTATGACCAGAATGGCAAAAATCAATACCCTATTTTATGAGGAAAACAGCTGAAAAACCATACCCTTCTGGGGCCACACATACCTATACAGGGAGTACCCCCCTTCCAGGGGGAGGCTTATTTGAGAACAGATGCACTTTTTTGCCATCTCTTTTGAAGTGTTTATGTACCCAAACTGTAAACTGTAACATGGTTAAATCTTCTCAATATAGGGATTGAATTTACTCTTAAATGAACAAGACAAGTTTTTCCTAACTCAACATCAAACTAACCTTGATACACATAAGTATTGAAAGATAGGAGCTAGCATATTGTTAAGTGCACTTGCATGTATCAGTAGCAAGCTTTTGTTAGTAGAATAGGGGTGTTGCTAAAAGAAATCACAATTAGGACTGAGTGGAATCCAATTTGATCTGTAAGTCAAATGCATGATTAGCAAAGTTGGACAACCCTTCAGGGGCAGTTCAGAACAAATTGGATGACACCCAGTCCTGTTACTAAATTTGCTCTGGACAGAAATTGCATACAATTTCACCAGAAGTAAGGCTGTGTTTTCTAGCCTGTGGATGAATGTTCATAAGTTCTGAGATAAAAAACGCTACAAATGGGTGCAAGTGCACGTCACATAACATTGTTGGATTCCTGGTTGTGGTATATAGTTAAAGAGTGTTTTTCAATTGAGTGTCGCAAAACCAAAACCTAGTCAGTTACTTACCAATTAGACTACTCACCCAATCTTAAACCATAATTAATAGTAAAACCAAAGTCAAAACCAAAATATTTGCCTTATTACTTTCGACACCCAATTGTATACTGATCTATTCTAATTCATGAACAAATAACTGAAGAAAGTTAGCATTTTTCATTTCCTTCTCACTTCCTGCCCTCTTAAGAGTCCCACTTCCTGCCCTTTTTCTTTCATACCACTCTGCCCCCTCTTCTCCTGAGCTCCTGCCGCAGCCCCCTGTCCACACCAATAAATTGTGGATGATGTAAAAAAAATAAAGAAAGAAATACATGTACATCAGAAAAAGCAATTAGCCTTAGTTTACTGTGAGTCTTGGTTTAGAAAATACAAGGTTAAATTTGTTAGTTGTGTCTTATTTCTTCACAGAATAATAAAATGTAGTTCTTCATGATAATGATTCTAAGTTGTTGATGATCCTAGACATGGTAACATGTGTGCTGGGGTTATAGCTGGAGCAGCTAATAACAACTTGTGTGGTGTGGGATTGGCATACAACGCCAAAATTGCAGGTAAGTCAGCTGGTCAAGATTAATAGCTTACAAAAAGCTGAATAACTGCCCTTATCTTGATACTGGTACATTGATAAATGATGTGGGGTTTAGAGGGTTTTTTCAGGTTTTTGGCCCCATGAAAGCCATCTTCCAAGATAGTTCCCAAGCATATAAATTTACACTCTGTTCAAAGCATACATGTATAATGATATACATGTAAGATCTAATTTAACTATTTACTAATATTAAACTAATTTTAAGTCTATTTTATAAAAAAGCTATTTGGCCAGAACTCATTGCAGGTTATACACTGTAGTCTATTTAATTCTATTTTTTAAAACTCTTTTTCAATACATTTAATTACAATTCTGTTTAAAATAATAAAATAGATTAGAACTTAGGTTTAGTCAAAATATAGTTTGGAGGATTCAATCAGCCTGTTCTGTCTGCTTTCTGAAAAAGATTACACTAAAAGAATTTCTTTATTGGACGAAGAGGAAAATAGAATTGAAATAGTGGTATTTACAATCTATTCTTACAGTTTTGAGTGACTGTTTTTTGTTTGCATTGTATCTAAAAAGACAGCTAGTATTCGAAATACATCTGCTTGTAAATACGTTCTTCTAAGGTAGAGAGCAGGTAGAATTGTATTAGTTTTATTGGAATTTGAATTTTGCAGTTTAGTATATCACTGGATTCTATTTGGTTCCTACATGAATCAAAAGAGAATTTACTACCAGGCGGATCTGTTTTAAAAGACATTTGAAGCAGTAGTTGTTTGTCCCATGAAACTTGATAGCAGTTTAGGATGGTCACAAAGTTTTGGAGTTGGCAACTTTATTGTTGAAGTAGGTAGTTGATTTTGCCTTTCCTTGTAAAGACTGAGACAGTCATATACCGTAATAGATCAAAGTAACTGGCCAAGAACATGAAGTAATTGACGATTTGTGCTGGCAGTAGGCTGGTTTTGATGACCCTGAGCAGGGAACCAATTTTCGTGGACCATAAAGCTGCTGCAAAAAAGCCTTGAAAGTAGTAAGAAAATCTCGTTCTCCATTAAATACTCTCCGTTAATTAACTAATTTGGACTAAATGGATGTTATTAAATATATGTATCAAGTGTACATAAGTAGAGATTAAATGGAAAAAAAAAGAGAGAATAGATGTGAGACATGCCTTTGATGAAGAGGCAAAGAGCTAAAGTAACTGCAAACTTTCAATCTCCCATACCTCAGGAGTTCGACTTTTCGATGACGATATTGGTGTCAGGTCAACAGATGCCACAGAGTCAGCTGCCCTGCTTCACAAAATCGAAATTGTTCATATTTACTCAAACAGCTGGGGACCAGGGGATGGGGGCTGGCAGGTTGCAGGTCCTGGAGTGCTGGCCAATCAAGCTTTAAAAAATGGGGCTAAAAAGGTACATTTTGAGTATAAGTTATGTGGTTTAACATGCTTTTCTAGTAAGAGTAATGTAATAATTATTGATATTATAAAAATTAATACAAAACCATTTAGCTGAGAGAAGCCACCGGCCTGCTGGCAAATAACACTGAACAGAGATTAATGGAGGATGATAGATGTTGCCTAGATGGAACAAAGAGGACTGGTGTTCATAGGTTTTACTTCAGTCAGGAAAAAAAAAGAGAGAGAGAGAGAAAAAAGAAGAACCTTTTCCATATAGGGAGGGGGGCTAGGGAGGCGTCATCATGGTCTCATTATTAGTGTGCTCACCACCTGATCATGCGGTCCGAGTTTGAGTTTTGGCCGAGAACATCGTGTTCTGTTCCTTGGTAAGACACTTTACCCTCACAGTGCCTCTCTCCAACCAGGTGCATACATGTAAATGAGTGCCGGTGAATTTAATGCTGGGGGTAACCCTGCGGTGGAATAGCATCCCATCCAGGGGGGAGTAGAAATACTCCTAGTCACTTATGCTACAGAAACCGGGATTAGCACCAGCCTGATGGGCCACTTAGCTTGTATTCAGACTTAATCTTACTTTATTGGAAGCGCCATAAGCAAGAACGTTCTACCAGTCTCTCAGAAAATTAAGCAACAACAACAAAAGGAAAAGGAGACATAACCACTAACAACAAAGGAAACAGAACATTTTTTTTTCTTTCAGGGTAGAAGGGGCTTGGGTGCGATTTATGTCTTTGCAGCTGGAAATGGCGGCGTTTTTCAAGACAGTTGTGCCTATAACGGTTATGTTAATAGTATTTACACTATTGCAATCACCGGTTTAAACAAAAATGGTTCGAATCCAACCTATGCTGAAGACTGCCCTGGAATCATGGCCACAACTTACAGCAGAGACACATGGAAAGGATACGGAAAAGTTGTGAGTGAAACAGCTGTCAGCTTATGAAAGGTTTTACAGTTCTCCCCTTATCCCCCAACGCTTCTTTGCTTTTTCCCAAGAAGAAAGGGCCAGTAACCTTCTCTTTGGGGCTGTGAAAACTAGTAAACCTTTTAATTAAGAGTACACTCTGAGTACCGCACTCTCTTCATTCCACTGTATATATCGGTATTGGTTGTTTGGTCTGGATATTTGGCCCTTTTATGAAACCCAATAATGACCAACAAGGTCTCTTTTTACGAACTTAAACTGTAAAGTGTTAAGCTGTGTACAATGAGAGCTGCGAATTCTAAGCTTGAAATTGAATTTAAAAACATTGAAGGGATATTTTAGTCTGGACGCCATGCAATTGTGGTGCCGTTGTGAAACCAGTTATCAGTTAATTAAAGTGGTTGTAAATGAAGAATAACTGCGTTGAATTAATGTCTTTCCCCTCGTTTGCCTATTTTTCCTTTCATGCAGATAACCGCTGATAAACAGTCTGGATGTGTTGACAATTTTGGAGGAACGTCCGCAGCGGCAGCGATGGCTTCTGGTCTCATTGCACTGACACTTGAAGCAAAGTAATTGAAGACTTTATTTCTGAGTTTCAGTGTGAACATTGCTGTGTGGAGGGTGACATGATGGTAGAACGTAACTTTCTGCTTCGCGTCCCCTTTCCTATCGACCCCACTTGCCTCCCTCCCCTCGCGGTTAAATGGCCATTATTGTGCCGTAAGAAAATAAATCAAATTTTGTGTTAGCCCTCGCTGTAAGCGACCCTAACATTCTATGCCTTTAAGAGTGATCAGTTCCAAACCGTCCTTAGTTTTAGCTCTGACAACATCATGCACTTGGAGAACGTGTTTGATACAACTGACTTAATAGTAGAATTAAATTGAAGCACATTTCTCTCTGAATCGCAAACAAGGGAAGACTCCTCTAGAATATCATTGACCGTCACTGATGTTTACTACGTTTACTACTTTTTGGTAAGTTGATATCTTCTAGTGTGAAATTATGTTAAAGCAGAATTATTAATCTATTTTGTGTGGTGATCGTCTCACCACTAGTTTTTGTCTTACAGTCCCGACTTAACATGGCGAGACGTGCAACACGTGATAGCCAGAAGCGCGAGACCAGCGCCTGGGGGAGTCCCACTAGAAAATGGAGAATGGGTAAGGAACAAAGCTGGCTTAACCTTCAGCAAGAGTTATGGCTTTGGACTGATGGATGCTGGCAAGATGGTGCACTTGGCCAAACACTGGAGAACAGTTCCGCAGCAACGAAGATGCGAGTTTAAAGGTCAAGATGAAAACAGGTTTGACTCAGTTTGTGGTTTGTGTTAAAAGTTTGTTGATGTGATTGCAGATTTCCGGTGATAAAAAAAAAATGAAGCAGTTGTGACATAAAGCCTGCTACTATATGTATAAAATATTAATTACGATGCTTCTCTTCTTTCAATTACAGGCCAATCCCTTCTGAGGTGTCGGTAACATTCGCTAGCTGCGAGATAAAATTCCTGGAACATGTTCAGGTCAAGGTAAATCTTGATTTCACGCGCCGAGGAGATCTGGAGCTGGAGCTGGAGGCTCCTAGTGGTACAAAATCACCACTGACTAATCGACGGCATCTTGACAACTTCACCGGATTTAAAAATCTTACAAACTGGGTTATCGCTACCCTTTTTCATTGGGGAGAGAATCCTGAGGGACAATGGAAGGTGAAAATTGGAAATTTGGATAGGAGGTACCAAACTAAGGGTAAGTACAGATCGGCGACTTTCATCTCGAAATATTCCGTTCGTGTTAAATTGTACAGTAACTGAATAGTGTGAAAATGTTTTTGTTTTGTTTTGTTTATTTTTTTGTTCTTAGTGCACAGTGCTTTCTACTTGTAACGAAAGCATTTTGGACCACGCCTGATTGTCTTCCTTTTATGTTCCACCTCAGAAACCTCAAGTTACCTGATCATAAAAATGCGGGTTAAATCTTCATTCATGTACATTGGTCGTTTGATTCATTAGTTAAACTGATTGCAGCCTTCTGAATCACATAGTGCCTTATGGAAGAGGACTTAAAACTAATGCTTGCGCTGTGTTTCTTCATTCTAGGTACACTTTATAGCTGGTCGTTAATTTTGTATGGAACCTCTGAGGATCCCCTTTCAAGGAACCGTCATGCCCCAAATAATTCCGGAAGCTTCACATTTCCAACATATGCAACAACATCATATCCTACAAAAGAACCTGCTACAATCTCGCCGCGACCAACTTCTAAACCTGGTAGGCGAAACTTGTCGGTTCGTCTTTTGTTTTTGTCGCCAAACACGAGATAATTAGGGACACTATTTAAAAATTGATTTTATGTTTACGGAGAATGCTGTTAAAAGACCGGCAAAAAAAGTTTCATACAAGACTATTCATTCTAATAATATAAAGTAAGCACCACAGACAGCCAACCGATATTGCACAGACCATTCACTAATTCACACACAGTGGACAATTAATGCAGCTGTTAATTAGAAGCTCAGCGATGTTTACTTTCCTTAATTACGAAAAATTAGTTAAACTACAACTATGGACTAATTCTTCTGGAAAATGCGCAAAAACGTGAAATCATAACTACAGTACCTACAGAATAAGAGCACCCCTATTCCCCTTTTCAATGTTTGAAAATGGTAAAATGTAAACTTGTGTTAGATGAAAGTGTTATGCCAACATTACACAGTGGTGGGAAGGGGCAAAATGCGTATAGGATGACGTTTACTAACCCTTGTGACTAAGCTTGTAGCTTTTCGGGACGTTTTGATCTGTTTTTATAAATCAGAA
This sequence comes from Orbicella faveolata, assembly GCF_042242905.1. NCBI lineage: Eukaryota > Metazoa > Cnidaria > Anthozoa > Scleractinia > Merulinidae > Orbicella > Orbicella faveolata. Next base: position 942,662 of record NW_028301578.1, on the reverse strand, counting down.
TAAGTTTCCTGAAATACCGTCAAAGGATAGTGGCTGGATAGTGGTCAGGAGTTTGTCCACTTGCTCAAAGGTTACAACCATTTTGTACGGCATCACAATCGGCACCACAGAAAAACACTGTTGATGTTTTTATACTCTTTTTGTGTGCTTGAAGGGCAAGGCTTTTTGATTCTTGCAGTCGTTTTGAGAAAACGGTATCTTTATCAGTGAGATAAAATGCTACTAAGCAAACACGCGTACGGTAATTTTACATGTATTTGCAAATGTGGAACAACTATACTCATTGCTTAGTGCTGCCCGCGTGACCTTTCAAGAGTAACAATTTCATTGACATGAGGTTCTTCAACAATTTTTCATGAAATTCCAATCTGTTTTTCCATAGGTCCCAAGAAGGTAATCCTGATCATCCTTATTAGTGTTGGCGTTCTTGTCCTAGCTGGGATTTGTCTTTATCTTTCTAATCGTCTGTGTCCTGGGTGTGTTCCTGTGTGCTGTGTGCTGTGTCTTGGTGTGTTATCTCGCCTGCTGGACCGTGTGCTCTCGTGTCTCTCTGAGCTGTGCCGATGCTGCCATGGTGACCGGAAGACAATCCACAGTGGGATAAACCAGACGCAAACAGAGCAGCAAGAAAAGCAACAGAAAGAGAAATGCGACGACCTTGCTAAATATCCCAGACCTGTCCGCCATGGCTCATCTGTATATTCGCCGGATACTAGTAAAGGATATATGGTTTAGAGCGTTATTTAAGGACGCTGGCTTGAAAATCTGCTAATGCATTTTTTTTTCAAACTTTAACTGCCATTAGGTAATGAGTAGGTCAGCTATTTCATTCCAGGGCTATATCGTGTGGAAAAATACCCTGATATTAAAAAAATGACGCAAGAAACTCATCATGATCTCTAAGGATGTTAGTTCTGTTGCGTCATCCAAATTTTGCGATCCTTTTTCATAAAACTTAACCATTGAAGAAGCATTTAAAGCCGTGGCAGAGAGAGAGAGAGCTCAAAACACGGTAGAAAATTAGGGGCCACCGAGTGTCAAAGATCGTTAAATCCACGCAAACTGCGGTAACTAATAACACTATTGTTCAATTTTATTGCTTGACGAGCATGCTCATTACATGAAGTGTGCGGGATTGTGCGTTATTTGCGTGCGCAGTAATCATGCGCACCAACAATCAGCGCGAACATCCTTAATATAAAGAGACAGGAACGTCACTAAAGGCCAGGAAAAGAAAAAATAGCGCCATTGTATTTATTAAAAACAGGAAACAGAAAACAGAATTTATTCAATTAATGCCCGAAGGGGTTTAAACGTTTTCAGATATATGTGCAGTTTGAGTTTGATTGTTTGAACAATTGACAAGTTTTGTTTTGTTTATTTGTTTGTTTGTATTTTTTTAAAATTAATATGTATTATAGGAGCGGTAACAGAAAAAGAAACAGAACTTGGTAAATTAAACCCCGAAGGGGCTTAAACGTTTTCAGATATATATGTACATTTTCATTTTGATTGTTTGAATACTTGACATGTTTTGTGTTTAGAACGTGGTTTTAGAAGAAAATAGCATTAAACATGATATTGTAGTAGCGATAAGGCCTTAGTAATTTAGTAATATTGTTCCTACAATTTTCATAGGGTATGGAATGTGCATGTTGAGTAAGGCTTATAAGACTGGTATAAAGTTTGTCGACAGTCATTGATCGGCCGTAGTACGTTCCTATCCAACAATTGTTAGATCAATAAATCATCTTTATGGCTTTCCTTGTATGATTTTCATTATCATTATTGCTTTTCTTTCTTTCTTTCTTTCTTTCTTTCTTTCTTTCTTTCTTTCTTTCTTTCTTTCTTTCTTTCTTTCTTTCTTTCTTTCTTTTTCTTTTTTGGTCCGTGTGCCATTAAGTTGTAACGAATAAATTAATTAGTTATTGTAAATTCACACAAGACAAACGAGCGGTCAAATTTCGGGTAATCAGAATGGGCTCACCTTTAAACGCTCTTCACATGAGAATAAGCTATGATATGATAGAGTTATACTCGTTTTCTCATGGTTTGCCATCAAATAACACCAGATTTCGACCTTGGACCCTCACTCCTCTCCAGAGACACTTAACGAGGTAGTATTTAAGAATTCATGTGGGACCATGACCACCAAATGCCTAACAGATTCTTTTTAGTTGCTGGGAAATTTCTATCAATCTACTCGTTTGTTTTTTTTTTTGTGTGTGTGTGTTTTTTTCAGCAGGAATGTCTCAACTGCACCATGATCTAGCAACTCGTCTTGTTAACGCTAGTCAACTGGCAGACACGTGACCCAGACTTGCGTCATGTGACAGTGGGGACGAGTCTACACCCGTTTAGTAGGGAGAGGAATGGGTGTGGCTCCAGAGGGCTTAGGTGATAGCAATTAGCTGTGGATCCATGATCGTATCTAAACCTTCAGTGAGGAGAGGGAGGAATTCACACGGGTAAACAAAATTCAACAAGCTAGCGAGTACAAGCAATCTGCGTGAAATACCCGCATTCCAGCTTAGAGTAAGGTTAATGACGGTGAGTGCCCAGGAGTTTCCCAGACAGCGAGAAAACGGCTGGGAAACATAACTCAAAGAGCAGATCCGTTGAGTATCCTTAACGCGTAGAAAAAGTCAGGCAGGGTTCGATTTTTTGTAATAGATTACGTTTTCAATTCCAAGCTCTTGCGCTGAATGGCAGTAAACTGGCGGTCCGAGAGAGCTGTCGCGTGATGACTGGGTTTACGGTTAGGGTGTGCCATATTGGTACCCTTCCGAAGGAGACCAACATTGCGTGTCGACACAAACCTCTATAAATGTGGGTGAAAAATGTCTCTGAATAATGCAGGTATGAAAAACGGTGGTGGTTCGAATATCAGACATCTATCAAATCTTGGATTCCTGATTGAACATATTGAATGGTCACCGTTTTTTCTTTCCAATGGCACGACAGTGAACTGACCAGCTATAGCGTGAAAGTGTCTAGCTCTTGGTTTTCGTCCTCTTTGACAATGGAACGCTCCACGGTAAAAAAGCAAACAAGACTTTTTGAGACATTAACCGAGATGAAAATCATTGGTCCTCCATAATTGTTATCCTTTAACTTGCCGCCAGTTTGTAAAGATGAACTTTATCGGTGTACAGATGGACTTCCGCTATCTGACAGCTCTCTTTAAAAAGTGGACAGTTAGAAATGGTCCCAACCACATAGAAACACTCTATTTTGAACCTTCCATGAGCAGACACCTGTCTTAAGCAGATAGTTTTTCTGGTCCAGAGGCCGTGTCTGCTTACGGGGAGGTTCGACTGGATTGGCTTCAGCGGGTCGTGTTCGGAGGGATTCCGGACACCGCTTCTGTGCGCTGTAATCACTTCGATTTTCCTCTCCAAATTCATGTGACGAAGGGGCGTTATGGTTTGACAGCGCCTGCCCTTAAGAGGAAGGGACGAGCTGAATATTCCCAAAATCTCGATTCCTTATGACTGCAAAAATGTCATCGACTGGATAAGGAAACGGGCTCCTTCCTCGGGCGCTATGATAAACAGGTGAACCATGTAAAGATCGGGAACATGAATATATATTCCATAAACCTTCCCTACAGATATGTTTGCGCCATCCAAACTCATGATGGTATATAGAAGAGAATGTAGCTAAATAAATATAGATGAATTCGGTTGAAATAGAGAAATTTTCACACCGCAGACGTTAAAAGTACATTTAAAACTTGTCTGTAGTGATCCGTAGTGGGATTTTGTTTTGTTTAGCATGTTGAGGAAAACCTTTTTTATCTCAGAATTTCTTGTGACTGGAAAACTGTGTCGTGAACCCGAAAGACGATATCATTGCTTCTGAACCATTGTTATCCTCTTTTTCATCGGTCGAGTCTTGTCGTCGATTCTTAACCAACTCGAACTCTTTAAAGGTGTCAGTTAGGTGCTAAGACACGATCTACGATGCCATGTTTGTTTTGGATGCTGCGACTAAGGAAATTTGCTTTCGCGGACTCCCTAAAATGTGTGAATGAACAAACACAATAAGAACCAAAAGACCTCTGGGGAGTAGGACAGAGGCAATTTCGTAATCTTTTCAAAGAGCTACTTGCTTCACCTTATCCGCAATGAAGTCTATTATTCCACTCGCGCTTGTTGTTGGATATGAGACGATTATAGCCGACTCATATCCAACGCGCACTCGATTGTATTTCACAGACTCCGTTCGAAATATATAAGGGAACAAATGTTACACCGCTATTATAAGCAATGAGCATTTTATTATGAGCATAATAAAATATCTTAATAGTTTAACTATAAATAATAAAATTCAACCGAAGAGTAGAGGAGCATAGAGCTACTTTGGGGATAAGACCCCGACCCCAGACTGAATTAAAAAAGGGTTTATAGTAAAATGCTCTGAAAGTTGAAGCAGACGACCAGTCGGGATAAAAGCATTGCCAGCTGCTGTTGTAGATGTACCACGCAAAGAGTGAGCTTTAAAAATTTGATTGTCTATTCCTGCTGCACTTACAAAAGTTCGTAGCCAACGCCCCAAAGTTGTGGAAGTGAAGTCCTGCGGGGCGTTTAAATGAAATGAAAAAAAAAAAAACTTACCAGGAAGAGAAGACGAGATAACCGCACGAACTCATAGGTTGTTTACCATTTACCCAAAAATTCCGGAAATTTCGGATTGAATGTAAATGGAAAGCTTAATTTTGTCTCTCCGCAGGGAAATTTTCTCGGGAAAACGGGATTTTTTGGAAGGTAGACCAAAATTCCCAAACGGAAGTTTCGAATGGAAAATGAGCGTTTCATTTGCTTGTTTTTACTAGTTCAAGGCCTTTTGGCTTGGATTGCCTTTGATCGCGAGGCTATTGAGCTCATCAATGATGAAAGATGGTTTCACAAATGCTTCAGTGCGGAGCATGTGATCTGCTTACGCCTGGTATGTCTCTCTTTCATCTCATAAGTATGTTGGTGATCCCTCGACCCACCACGGTGAGTAATCGGAGTAATATACCGTTATACGCTTTCTGGGGGTAGTTCCTCATGTGGAAAACCACACACATTAGGAAGCTTTACTTTTCGCGGGCGTATGGTGTTGTGGACCAGCAATGTTTTCGTATGTGCTTAGTGAAGTAGAATACAAACAGACACCAAAAAGCAGTGCCGCAGTAAATGAATATCCCCGTTGTTCATCTTATCGGAGCTTGTACGCTGAATTTAAATTTTTTGCAGCCTACAATAATTTAACTCCAAGAAATGGTGTGAATACTGAATGATGAATTCTTTTGTAACATGTTTATTTTTACTTATGGTTTTGATATGCCAATGGAAATAATATTCTGCACGATTTATTGACCCGTCTCCACTCTTGTAGTTCTCGAGGAAACTAGGAGACGTAGGGCGAAGGAAAAACACACACTTTAATTACACGAGCACGATGTAGCAAAAAGTCACAAGTTGCATTATGAATAGTGCTTATATATATTGGGGGCCTGGGAACTAACAAGCGACCGCAGACCGGAAGCCGAGGCAGGTTTCTAAGCGATACTACGACATCCCCCTTTTCTTAAGGGAAAAAAAACTGATCACAACAACTCTACGCTTAGAAATGAAAGCAAATGCGAAGATGCACGTACACACTGCATGCTTATAAGTTCAGGTTATCTGGAGCCTTGATTCTTCCACTGGATCTACAAAGTGGCTGTACAGGAGAAGGATCCGCAGTTGAGCTTGGCGATACAGACTCGGGTGGCTCCGCAGAGGAGCAGGCAGCGCTTACAGGGGATACAGGGGCACTACTGGTACTACGTTCTTCGCGATCCGCTGCACACGAGATGGAGTCGGCAACTGGAACATCGTCAGGGACTTCATCGCTTCGGAACTGAAAAGACGCTCCAGTAGCACGAAGATGACGACGGTTTTTCTGAAGTGTTCCACGTTTCTCAGTGGCTACCAGGTATGAACGTGGGGTATCTGCCACATATTGGACAATGCCTGGCGTCCAGGTACCGCTAGCTGGATTTAAGACTCGAATGTAATCTCCTGTGAACAGCGAACGAAGTGACTGTCGGCCTGTTTTATCATATCGCACCTTCTGCTTCTCTTGTCTGAGTTGACGTTTAATGTTGATGTCTCCACCTGCAAAGAACGAGGGCTTTAACACAACTGGTAGATTTTTCTGATATACTCGGCCATTCAGAAGCTCTGCAGGTGAAGGTAGATCACGACTGAGGGGGGTACTACGGAGACAAAGCATAGCCAAATGAGGATCCTGGCCAGATTCCTTGCACTTGTGCAAAAGATCCTTCGCAGTCTGCACTGTCCTCTCACTAAAACCATTGGACTGAGGATACAGGGAACTGGATGTGACGTGAGTAAATCCATAGCTACGACTGAACTCCTGGAAGGCGGCAGGTGTATACTGTGAGCCATTGTTTGTTACCAGTTTACTCCGAATCCCATGTTCCTCGAAGACAGGTGTGCAATGACTGCAGATGACTGGATGCTAGTGAGCTTTTTTTTACCACAGGAAACTTACTATAGTAGTCAACGACTAACAGGTAGTTGGCATTGCTCCATTAGAATATATCATATACCATGGCTTCTGCGGTGCATCATGAGGCAGCAAAGGTTCCTTGACATTCAACTTCTGGTGACGCTGGGGGGAGGGGGGGGCAGCTCTTAACCAGCTCTTCAATATCCTGGTTGATTTTTGCCCAAGATACTGATCCCTTTGCCCTGAGCTTGCATTTCTCAGCACCCTGATGGGCATAATGTAGCTTTTTCAGGACATCAGGTTGAAGAGACTCAGGGATGACAATACGCGTGCCCTTCAGGATCAGATCATCAGCTACGGTAAGCTCATCACAATACTTCCAGTGAGCATGAAGATAGGCGGGGCAGTTAGATCTCTTTTCAGGCCATCCATGGATAATGATTTCACGCAGGGCTTATAAGGTTGTATCCTTATCAGTTTCTTCTCTCATCTGGGACAATCTCGTTGGGCTTGCATTAAGATTAAGATGGACCTCGTGTACAGAAACATCAAGCCCTTCTACAGCTTCACCATAACAAGAGCTGATTCTTGAAAGAGCGTCAGCGACAGGTATGTCCTTTCCGGGGACATATTTGATTTGTGCGTCGTACTTCTGTATGCGCAGGATCATCCTAGCGATGCGGGCTGGTGCACTTGACAGATGCTTTCTGAAGATAGCTTCTAGCGACTTGTGGTCGGATTCCAAAACAACGGGCCGGCCATAGGCATAATAATGGAACTTCTCCAAGCCAAACAGGACAGCTAACATTTCCATCTCAATGTTGGAGTAACGACTCTCCGTTGAGGTCAACAACTTGCTAGCGAACTCCACTGAACCATAAGCTTGTAGGAGAACAGCACCTAAACCCCTCTCTGAGGCATCCACCTGAATGGTTACAGGTTAGGTACTGTCAAAGTACTGCAACGAGGTAGGGGTCACGATTGCCTTCTTGATGCGGTCTGCGGCAGACTGATGCTCAGGACTCTAGACAAATTCACTTGTTTTCTTGGTGAGTGCCCAGAGACTAGCTGCTACGGATGGCAAGTTAGGAATGAAACGACTCAGGAACTGGACCATCCCAAGGAATGTTTGTAGATCTGCAAGGCTGGTCGAGGGGTCCATAGACAGTATGGAGTCGATCTTCCGTAGATCAGGCTGAGACCTTCAGCACCTACGACATGGTCAAAAAAGAGAATTGGATTGCACCTGAATTTACATTTGTCCAGGTTCAAGCGAAGAACAGTCTCACGAGCACACCGAAGAACAGCACGAAGGTTTTCATCATGATCGCTAAAATCACTGCTGTAGCCATACACAACAATGTCAGGCGCAACTCCAGTGACACATGGTAGGTCACCAAAGGTTTCGTCCACTTTCCTTTGGAAAATGTCTTGGGCACAAACTAGGCCGAAAGGCAGACGTAAAAATCTGTATCTTCCAAACGGCGAATTAAAGGTAGTCAACAGCGAGCTCTCCTGGGTAAGCTTGATATTCCAGTAACCGCTGCGTGCATCGAAGCCGTACACAAGGACAAAAAAAATATTTAAGTCTTCTTAAACATGGATTAATCATGTCTTAAACTCAAGTTTAGTCGGTTTAAGTTGATGTTTAAGACACTTAAACCTACCGTTTTAATGTTCTATTAATGATGGCAATTAAACTTGTCTGAAACTCATTTTTAAGTGCTGCTTAATTGATGTACACAGAATTTCCTCAATTCAGTCTGTTCTTCGTTGTCATGTTTATGGAAATTCTGGCTCAGAATTTGCCAGTTAATAGTAATGATACTATTGGATAATAATTTGTTGTAATCAGCTCAGTTGTTTTCATGATTACAATTGTTTTTATAAAACACCAACCCAGTTCTTTACTGAAATACCACCCATGTATGTACGCAATAACAGTTTTTTCCTTTTCAGGTGTCCTTTATTCACAGCATATGATCTGATGATTAAATTCCAAATGTGATAAATAATACTATGTCAAATACCATATTTATGTAACTTTTACATAACAAAATTCTCCTATCTTCTAACCATTGATCACATGTTACTAAAAATAATCAGCAATATTTGCCTTCTTGAATAGAATGAAAGCATACTTCTTGTAGGCTTAAATTAACAGAAATAGTCATAATTTTCTACATAATAAAATGCCCAAATACACTCAGATCAAAGAGTGCAATGTCTGTAGTGTTAACCTCTATGGGCTGGGCTTACACCTGAGGGTAGGGGCCATTACTGACTTATTAGAAGTTTATGTTTTCACTCTCCTCTTCAATAATTGAAACTGAATTTGTCTATGATTAAAATATAAACTTAAGTAGGTGATAGTAATTCTAGTAATATATTATTCTTAAGGGGTAACCCGAAAACACTGGCCCCCGGTCCGCGGACCCCCACTACGGACCGGGTCCGCGGACTACCCTACGGACCGGTCCATGGACTACCCCTACGGACCCCTCTACGGACCACCCCACAAAATATAATAAAATTAATAAATGAAATATTTCATTTACGGGTTGTCTAATAGATTACTCCTGACGGCGAAATTCCGAACGTTACATTGTACAAATGTAACAGACCTGGGTTCAGGCTCGGGTGCAATTTAAATCACTACACATTGCTATTTCCTTTGCTGTGGCCATAAAATATACGAAAGACGCGTACGGGGAAGCCTCCGGGAAGCCTCGAAATTTGTGCTCTTTTCCCTCTGCCATTTTGTTTAGACCATTTTCCCGTGGGTTCGTGAACTCGTTCCAGGCTTCACAATTTGCTCAGCGGAATAACAGATACAAACAACAATTAACGGCCTAAAATATATCTTCCATAGCCTGATTAAGCCACGAATGGAAGGTAGGAACTTTCCTTCTTACCATCGTCATGTCCTTACGCTGAAAACGGCTTTTAGGCATTTTTTGGGGGAGGGGTGGGGGGTTGGGGTGTTAAAAACCCGAGTCTGTTACATTTGCACAGTGCAACCACTCGAAAAATCACCGACACAAGTCTGAATCTATTTGACAACCCATAAGTGAAATCTTTATTTATTATTTTTTACACTATTTTAGGGTGGTCCGTAGAGGGGTCCGTAGGGGTAGTCCATGGACCGGTCCGTAGGGTAGTCCGCGGACCGGGGGTCAGTGTTTTCGGGTTACCCATTCTTAAGTGCTCAGTGTGAGAATGGCTTGAGGCTTTGATATGCCTTGGTTTTCTTTTTAGTACTCAAGGCACAAGCACTTAGGCAAAGTCAAATGAAGTTGAAACACAAAATTCGACTCTCCAATTAATAAGCAAGCTAACACTTCCCTGTTTCACAAAGTGAAATAAAACTTCGAATATCTCACTGTCACAATTTTATTTTGCGAGCAAAGCAAGCAGAAGTTATTCAAATGATGATCCGGGGTAGCCAGTGCCTGTAACCTTGCATTTTGTAGGGGAGGGAAGGGTACACACAGTCAAGAGTACACTGATAATATCACGGTTGACTCCTTAATTTTGCATGAAATTTCAGTGTTTACTTATGATCACATGTGAAATTTTAAAATTGCCATGGCAATGTTTGGCGTGAAACTTTTTAATACTATACTACCTGACATGCTACCAGAACGCCTAGGTTTTGCCATTGCCCTTGCATGCGGAGTTAGATTATTACGATGGGCTTTGTCCAGCTTTGCTTTGATGCTGGTGAGACGTGTCCTCTCCCAAGAAAACTTTCTCTTGGCATAACCAACAAGTTTCCTCTTCTTCTCTCATGTGATGTTGTCTTCTTGGTCCTCATATTCAGACCCCTTACTGCTCATACAGCCCATGTACAGGATCTCCATTGTTAGCTGCTTCTCTCTGGGTGACATGGTTTCTTTATAAATTCAAAGCTGGAGCAACGTCTACCCAGTTTCTAATGAAATAAAAAATTGTTACTAAGATGTACAATAATTGCAAAAATGTAGTGGTGTATGAAATTAAATGTGTCATACACCAGTGCTCTTAGCGACGCATACAAGGGAGTTGACCCAGTCAGTAGGCTCAGTAACCTTTGCTAAGATTTCTTGCTCAACCAATGGGTCAAGTCCTTCTTCAGGGGCTCCCTGAGGGCCTCTGGAACTCTTCGTAGAGGGTGCACAACTCGGGGAACGGCAGGATCAACTGTTATGTGATATTCGCCCTGAAAGCAATCAACACCTTCAAAGCAATCTTTGAACTGTTTGAGCACCTGCTCTTCAGCAACTGGATCTGGGTCGCAGATAGGTCAAGGTGGGAGTGCTTGGTTTGGAAGCCCCTTCTTGGTTTGTGATGCTGAAATTCTTGGCTACCATGTTCAAATCTGTACATGTTGGTAGGCCTAATATGGTTGGACCATCAGCATCAACAACATGAAATGGGTATGATCTACAGGAGCCACCATATTCCAGTTTGAGTACACAAGTGCCATGATAACCAACAGCATGTCCACCAAACGCAGTGATGATGGTGCTAGATGGTGTGAGGCTAGTGGGAATGCCACCAGGGTTACAGGATGCATTTGGGAAGATCGAATTGTACGTATTCAGAGGGATAACGTTTCCCTTAGCGCCAGTGTCAACCTCACACAAGAGCGGTTTCTTACAATGATCTGAGACCACTTCCACCTTTAGGAAGGCTTGAGTGTCATTCTTGGTGACCCGATTAACTGACAAGGTATGGAAGAATAGCTGATATGGAACTGATGTTTGGGGGCTGTCTTCACTTTGATCACGAGCCTCAAGGCTATGGAAATGCTTCTTTCTATCAGGTTTCTCTTTTGGAGGTTTAGAATGCTGTTGATGATCACCCTTAGTCTTCCCCTTTTTGTCAGGCTTTGATGAACGAGACACTTTTCTCCAGTGATTCTCTTTTTCGCATGCACCGCATTTTGAACCATAAGCAGGACAAAAATGTCGCTCAGAAATATCGTACTCGGTGCCGCAACATTCACATAAACGAATCGTGGGGCAGCGGGGCCAGATGGAAGGATCACGATTTAGCGCGTCAATGTGAGTTGAAGTACCAGGTGAAATTTCTTTAATTTGGTTACTAGTGACCTCTTCAGTCCGGGCGATATCCAGCGCAGTATCAAGCGTGAGAGTGATGTCCTTGTCTAGGAGTTTGGTTTGCGTACGCTTGGAATTAGAACCAAAGAAGACAGCATCGATGATATGCTCACCAGGGCTCGTAAACCGACATTCTTCGACCAGAATTTGAATTTCTTCACAAATGAGTCCACTGTCTCACCAGGTTATTGCTTTAGGGTCCTTGAGATCCGAAAGTTGTTCTTCGGAGACAAGTAGTTTTCAAAGTTAGTCCAGTAAGTATCGAGTTTCTTCTTCTCCACGGCAGATAAAGCCCACGTGGAAACTAATTCGATGCCATCGTCGCCCGACCAGATGAGAAGGTAGTTTATTTGTTCTTCCACCGATTTTTCTTTCAGCGGGCCAGAGAAGTAAAGTTTGCATCGAGCTTTAAACTTCTTGAGCGCTTGAGGAGCGTCCGGCGAATGCCAATCCATAGTCGGAATCGGTAACCCCGCGAGTTCCGCCATCTTGGTTCCGACGAGCGTGAAACAGGATTAACTATTGACCTGGTTCGCTGAAGATACGGTAGCGGTGAGCAGTTCACAAATTGACAACCACTCCTGAAACCATGTTGTAGTTCTCGAGTAAACTAGGAGGCGTACGGCGAAGGAAAAACACACGCTTAAATCACACGAGTACGATGTAGGAAGAAGTCACAAGTTACATTATGAATACTGCTTATATATATATATATATCGGGGGCCTGGGACTAACAAGCGACCACAGAGAGGAAGCTAAGACAGGTTTCTAAGCGATACTACGACATCCACCAACTGAAACTTGTTCAACTGTGTGTTTTAGCAGGACAGATACCCCAAGCTCCATCATCAGTGACAGTAGTGAATCAAGTTCTAGTGTTGTGCAACATGATGGAACTAGTTCATACTTAACAATTAGATTATTCGCTCTCGATTTCTATGAGGTGATAGTTGATGAGGCCGAAGGCCAAATTGACTATCACCTCATAGAAATCGAGAGCGAATAATCTAGTTGTTTTAGTAGAATTGTTACTAAAATTTAGTTCAAATAGCGATTTCCAATTATTTCTTGAGATATTGTTAAACTTTGCGCCTGAAAAAGATCGCTCGGATTGAATTTTCATTTAAAATTGAAGTTGTGTACCCACACGCGTCAGTTTTTTTTAATAATTTCAACTTTTTTAAAAGTCAAGAAACCGTAAAAGTCCTTCGTTTAGACTTCTCAGGAATTTAATTATCCATTTGCGTCAAAATTTTCCTCCAAACCTTTGGAAAAACGAAAAAAAACGTCGCCTTTTCCTAGACGACCTCCAGCCACTGCACACTAATCCATAGTCGGAATCGGTAACCCCGCGAGCTCCGCCATCTTGGTTCCGACGAGCGTGAAACAGGATTAACTATTGACCTGGTTCGCTGAAGATACGGTAGCGGTGAGCAGTTCAGAAATTGACAACCACTCCTGACACCATGTTGTAGTTCTCGAGTAAACTCTTGTTTGAAATCAAGTAAACTCTTGTTTGAATCAGCTCCCGTTTTCACAATAATTACCTTTGTAAGCTAGAAGTAAACCCTTGGATAGAATTGTCTGAATCTGTTGAACTGAATCATCAATTGAATAATCATCATGCTTAGAATGTTTCGTTTCAACAAGTAGTATACCCATGTTGCGTTTTATGGATGTTGGTTGTAATCCAAATTGTTCTAAAAGTGCTCAAGCCAGCTATAGAAAAATCTTTAAAAAAATGTTGTTCTTTGTGGGTGATGAAACACATTTTCAACAACATTGTTGTGTAGTCATTTAGGACATATTACCTTTACCGAGACAGAGAAATACTCTCTCTCGTGTCACATATCTAATCTACTTTATTCATCATTATCATTCCCTTTATTCCGTACAATTCTACTTTCACGCAGAACCAGTACTTTTACATCATGCAGTAGTTTCACAATATTACAGTAACGAGTGATCGGCATAATAGCATAACGATGTTGCTATGGTAATCAATACGCTACAAATATCTTTTTTTGTCATGCTTGGTTTGCTTTGTTGACAATTTCACAACTTTAAATTTGATAAATAAAAGCTTTCTTGTCTGAAAAATGTTGAAACGTGAGATTACCTAAACAATGTAGACTGCACAGGGTCAGATCCATGACTTAAGGTGGCTGAACAACAGCGTGTTATTTTGAGAAGGAATAACATGTGGAACAGGTCAGGAACAAATATGTCATTACTTTATCAGTGCCATTTTCTTTTTTTTAGCAATCTTTGTACCCATGCTGCCTGGCACCAGAAATGAAGACTGAGGAGCATACGCAAAAAACTGTGTTCAGCCACCTTAAAGCAAGGTGGGTCATCATTCAGTGTTAGTCAATGGGGGAGGGGGGCATACTCTTCTCCTTGAATTTGCCCCCTACAAGACACAAGAATCGCAGATTGCATGTACATGTATGCACTAGAAAACAATGAGGCAGTGCATTTTATAAGGAAAAACAAAACTTTTTCATCTTTTAATCTCATTTATTCAGAACCAAATTGCCATCAATAGCTGGGATTAAAACCGTTCTTACACTCCCAATAGCAATCCTTCCATAAACAACAATATTCATTAATTGAACTCTTTTAGCTTCTGCTACTCGTAGGCCATCTCGACCCCCTGGTGTAGAATCATTATTGGCATCACTTCCATGAGTACCATCATCATCATCATCATCATCATCATCATCATCATCATCATCGTCGTCGTCGTCGTCAGTATTATCAAGAAAATAGCCCGCATCAAAATCATCCTTGAGAAGGCAGTAATTGTGCAAAACACATGAGGCTAAAATTAAATGAACCATCAGTTCTACATCTATATGATTTAGCAATCCCAACTTTCGCCAGCGCCCTTTTAAGAGGTGAATTGATCGTTCTACCACAGATCGCAAAGATGACAGTGTTTGGTTGAACTTCCGTTGTCTTGGAGTGAAGTGCCCGTTATCCCTAAAAGGGCTGATATAAGCCACCTGAAAAGAAAAAGGTGTCTGTCTTTATATCGGACCATTTAGTTACCTTATAAGATCCAAATGAATCCATGAGAGCTAATTATTCATGTTGAATCATAGTTCTGTATTTTGATAAAATTTTATTTATTTTTTGGCGTGTAAGTTACATTGCATTCAACACTGTTGTTATGTGAAAACATTCAAGAAATCTCTCTAAGGTGTTTTCTGAGCTGGGAAAACAAAATACGGCACTGTTTCCAATGATCTGAAGGCCACAAGCCAAAAAAAAAAAAAAAATTACTAATACTGAAATCGCAGCTGCAAAACATCACTGTGTTACTGTGAAGTATATATGAAATAATTCATATTTGAACTGCGGTTGTAGATTAAAGTGAAGAATGATCATCGCAGTAAATTTTCTAATTTAAGCAATTGGAAAGAAGAAGCCTGAGAAAATCAGGGCTTCAACGGGATTCCAACCCGTGACCTCCGCGATACCGGTGCGATGCTCTACCAACTGAGCTATGAAGCCACACATTGGGAGCGAGGTCAATTAATTGAGTTCATAGCTTCCCGTGAGGAGTGAAATGATGTGAAGGATATATGAAATAATTCATATTTGAACTGCAGTTGTAGATGAAAGTGAAGAATGATCATCGCAGTAAATTTTCCGTGTTCGAATCCCGTTGAAGCCCTGATTTTTTCAGGCTTCTTCTTTCCAGTTGCTTAAATTGGAATATTTACTGCGATGATCATTCTTCACTTTCATCTACAACTGCAGTTCAAATATGAATTATTTCATGTATACTTCACATCATTTCACTCCTCACGAGAAGCTATGAACTCAATTAATTGACCTCGCTCCCAACGTGTGACTTAATAGCTCAGTTGGTAGAGCATCGCACCGGTATCGCGGAGGTCACGGGTTCGAATCCCGTTGAAGCCCTGATTTTCTCAGGCTTCTTCTTTCCAATTGCTTAAATTGGAAAATTTACTGCGATGATCATTCTTCACTTTCATCACTGTGTTACTGTTAACAAATAAATTCTCTTTACTTATTTCTTACATAATTATCCCACTAGTAGAAGGGAGGAATTCTTTTGAATATCAATTCAACACAATTCACTTTGATGATTATTGTGTGGCCTCTATTAAGCCATAGTAGGGCAGGTGTTTAGAGAGGGTTCTTTGTCAAAATTAGGAGTTTTGATAGAAAGGATTTTGCTCAGACCGCCACTCTTCTGTGCATTATTTTTTTCATCCTTTTCCATTGTCTACACTTCTCCTCACTCCACACAGGTTGTACGTTCAGTTACTTCTAGTTACTTTTAAGCATCCGTTTGTTTGTTTATGTTCCAATTTTCTAGCCAGAATTTTAGAAATGGTAGTTAAATGTAATCGCTCCTGCGTACACTGCGTGCCATTTATTTACCACAACTGCTACTAATCTCGCAATCTGATTGGCTAATTTGCCGTTGTCGATAAGAATCTAGACAACGCTGCTCGCGTCAATGTGTCTCGCAATGACTTTTTCACCTCGCGCTCTTGCAAAAAAATTTTCTTTTTTTTTATTAGTTGATATTGATTTATTAGTTGATGTGGTTTAGCGTTGTCTGTACTCTTATCGACAACGATACGCGTCATCACAGTAGTCAAAATTTGTTGTGGACTCACTCAGCTGCGCCCCGTGAGTCCACAACATTTTGGCCACTGTGATGACGCGTACTCGTTGTCGATAAGAGTACAGACAACGCTAAACCACATTCAATTTGCTAATTTGGTGATCAAAGTATATACAAGCTATTTTTCTGTTTTTCGTCGCGGTGTTTCTAAAAGAGATAGAAACATGTTCTCCGTGTTTCTTTCGAGTTTTAGTATAAATCTACTAGCATTCTATCACGAATGCCGTTCTCTGATTGGCTACGCTACTCACTATCTACTCTGTGATAGATAGTGAGTAGCGTAGCAGTGCGCGCTTGTTAACAAAATGACGGCCGCTTCTTGGCGTTTTCGAAGTGTCTGTGAAGAGGATTTAGATAAAGGTTTGGAGGAGTAGTAGATTTGTACTAAAACAATTAGATTATTTGCTCTCGATTTCTATGCGTGATAGTTGACTCGGGCTGCGCCCTTATTAACTGTCACGCGATAGAAATCTCGAGCTCATAATCTAATTGTTTAATAGAAACACTTGTGAAAGTGTGGGAGGATTCGAAAAAACTGTGGATTTCTCGTTCTCCCAAACTTGCACTCGCTTGTGTTTCTATTTAACAAATAGATTCCATGTTGCCGTGCGTCTGTTCAGTAATAGATCACA
The DNA here is from genome assembly GCF_042242905.1 of Orbicella faveolata. Taxonomy (NCBI): domain Eukaryota; kingdom Metazoa; phylum Cnidaria; class Anthozoa; order Scleractinia; family Merulinidae; genus Orbicella; species Orbicella faveolata. The sequence goes on along the minus strand of NW_028301578.1, from coordinate 925,749 downwards.
GATGACGTCAAACTGTGGTAAGAACAAAAAAGTGGCGTACGAGGCGATAGCCGAGTGTGTCACTGATGTTCTTACCACATTTTGACGTCTTCTGTGATCTATTACTGAATCTATAACTGTGATCTATAACTGAATAAGTCAAGTCAGTTTTTGTCATCAGAGCAGCCCTGTGAGCCGAAAAGCTTGGATGTTGCCTCGAATATTGCAGGAGTTGAAAAACTACGCTCGGAAAACTTGGGGTTGCGGTCAACCTGGAGGCCATTCGATTCGAGTTTTGAATGAAAGGAGCGTTAGTGATGGTGGAAATTTGTGTCCTCTGTGGTTGGTGATTCTCAAATCAGTTTGAAATAGTGTCGAGACACCTTTTAGCTCCGATACAGTTGGCCGTGAGCTGTAGTGAGCTATACTTTGCTCGCTGCTGTGCTCTGAAACGGACTGGAACATTCGCATCGGAAAGCAAGATTATGTGTTTATTTTCAATGATTTTAAGAAGTGGTTTTAATGTTTCATTCCAGACAATCACTGTGTCAACAATTATTTTGAGACTGAGAAAAGTTCAATGTTTTAAATAAATTAATCTCATAAACATTTTGTTCATTGGGTTTGTTAAATTCGAGAAAAAGCAATGGTTCTCGGTTTACCAAGACCAATTTTGTGCTTGGTTTAGTCTCGCTCGACTGCCGACTGAGACTGCTCGAGTATTTTTCTGAGTCATTTTCTAAAATAGAAATGGCTTTATCTTTCTTCTTCCTGCTAGACTATGCTTCTGGTACCTGTTCAGTGCCTGGACAAGACTTTCTTGTACCTTATCTTTTGCCCAGTCATGTAAAATATTATCTAAATTCTCAAAACTTTCCGTCATTTTAAAACACAGGGGGAAAAAATTTGAAATGATAACGTCAATCGTGCGTCTGTCCTCTAATAGATCATAGGCGAGAACCAATCAAGATGCGAGAATAACTTGGGTAATTATATAAAACTCGATAGAAACATGGTACATATTTTCTATTTCTTAAATAATTAGCGCGTGTAAAATTCCCACAGAAACCGGTCCATTTGTTTTTCAGAAACATGGGCTTGACTATGAACTGGTGTAGGGAGTTATTTTACTTTCTATCAATAATTGACACTAAATTTATTTCATTGGGCGGAGATCAAAAATAAATAAATAAATAAATAAATAAATAACAGTCACTGATTTTTTTTTTTTTTAAACGTGGCCTGGCCCTCAATAAATCAATTAATATTTAACGTAATTTCTATCTGCTTTTCAAATTAACTGAAACAAATTTAAGGCCTGGGGCAAACGTCGAATCTTAGTGGAACTTAATTCGTCGAACCTATTAATTTTGAAATAGGTGGATGAATGGTGCGACGTTTGCCGAAATTAAATTCGACTCAGATTAGGCGGTCTTAGGCCAGGGCAAACGTCGAATCGCTGACGTTTGCCCTAAGCCTGGACAAGACGAAATTTGCTTTTCTAAGATTCTCCGAAAGCATGCTAAGATCTGCCGAGCTTTACGTTCACCACGGCCATGGTGAGTCACAATCCAATCAGAGCACGCTCAAAGTTGAACAGTATTGTTACTGAACACTTCGATCGAGCCACCTCAATTCTTGACGTAAAACACGCCCATATGATGCCGATTAGTTTTGACCATTGGACAAGAAATTACGAAGTATTAAGGGTCGTAGGCGTCGGTTTAGGCAGCATGTGAACTTCACGGCGAGGTAGATGAGATTAGTGGCTCTTTGAGAAAACTACGAAATTACAACTGTCGTACTCGGAGATCTTTTGGTTCTTATTGTATTTGTTCGTTTGTATATTCTACCAGCTATAAGCATGAACAAAATGTAATGTCTGGAAACTATGAACTGAACAGGCCAATGTGAATTGCGGTGTCACTGGAAAAACAAAGTTTAGTTATGCACCAAACATCGTATTTAGTTATCAAGCAAAGTTGTAACTGGGCCATACACGCCCGTAAACCAAACTCGGGTTCAGTGGTCGACAGACACGCGCATGCGAAGGCTCACCTAACACACAGTGACACGTAAAGACGTACACACAATCGATTATACTTTATTTGATAAGTTCTAGTCTTTAAAAATAATCGAAAAAAATCAAGATTTTGTTTTAACTGAAATTTATAATAGCCAACTTCGTTTCCAGAGCTTTTTTCTTGAAATTAAAAGTGGCAAAAACCCCTGGGAACGATGTTAGCTAGCGCTAGGAAACCATAGGTCTTCTTGCACATTTTCTGGATTGAAGAATTGGGACAGGGTCCGTTGTAAAAGTAGGACTGGTACAAGCTGTCCGGAGCCGTATCAAGCTAAAAGAATCAAAGGAAACATTGACGTTTAGTAATTAACGCCAGACTAAAATAAGGTATTCTTAATAATGGCTATATAGAGTGATGGAATGCCATTCCATCTCTACGCAGACATGAAGCACTTGTGTATATGTTCTTTAGGTGGCTCACAGCGGTTTACAGCTTTTTTTAGGCAGTCCTCTTTGAGGAGTCAATACTACCACTCCTTTTCCGTTAATGCAGTGGTACGAAAACAAACTTGCCTCAATCGTTGGTGAACACGTTATGTTCATTTTGTGACCCAAAGGTTACCAGAGCAACCGCAAAAACATTCAGCCGAGCTTTAATTGCACGCTCAATTATAACTCAAAACAGAGTCCTTTGAATCGACTTATGACTTTCATTTTTTTTTTCTCTTTTGCTTAATTCGTTCAGTTCATATGTATATATGTCACACTATTTAGACTGGGGCTACTACGACAACCAATCAAATTACCGGTTGAAAGGTAAATCGTGTGTGTCAAGACCTGTAAATTAAGATTCTATCCCAATTTTAGAACGGTCATCTTTGTTTTTCTACAAACAGGAGCAGGTATTCTTGTATTGGCTCTATACCGACTTTTCCGATGCTGCACTGGAAAAGTTGAAAATTTACATGGACATGTCAATTTTAATTTACAGCATGTAAATCTTGATTTACATTCTTTGTAAATTACAATTTACATGTTAGGGTTTTGTAAAATAAATTTACAGGAAATTTACAGCTTTTAGTACAGCATGTAAATGTTTTGTAAATAGTGATTTACATTGTCTTTGTCGACAATGATCATTTGAAGAACATGTAAAAACCTGTAAAATATTTTACGCACTTTTACAGTATCTGCCTTTTTAAAAAACATGTAAATTGCTTTGCTAAACCATGTAAGAAACGTGTAAATAATTCAAGCGAATGCTGTAAAAAGTCTGGAAATGTTATGTTTGTAACCCTGTAAAAACCATGTAAATGAAAAAAGGGGGCCTGTAAGAAACATGTAAAAACCATGTAAATGAAAAAGGGGGCCTGTAAGAAACATGCAAAAACCATGTAAATGAAAAAGGGGGCCTGTAAGAAACATGCAAAAACCATGTAAATGAAAAAAGGGGGCCTGTAAGAAACATGTAAAAACCATGTCAATGAAAAATGGGGGCCTGTAAGAAACATATAAAAACCACGCAAATGAAAAAAAGAGGGCCTGTAAGAAACATGTAAAAACAATGTAAATGAAAGAAAGGGAGCCTGTAAGAAACATGTAAAAATCATGTAAATGGAAAACCTACAAGTTGCACGGGCGCAGTGGGGGGCTGTAAATAGCCTGTAAAAACATGTAAATTAAAAAGGGGGACCTTGCAAAGGCTGTGAAAACAATTTAAATGAGATAATGGCGGCTTTTCGAAAAACTGTAAAGACCACGTTAATGTAAAATGGAGACTCTTGAAAAAAAAGATCTAAATTTAAGAGAAGGCCTGCCTAAACCCTGCAAAAACCATGTAATGGAAAAGTGGGCTTATTTAATATAACTCTGGTGTAACGGTTCAACCGACGGAGACTGTTCAAATGATGTAAATTCCAAGTTACCGACAGGTTCGCTATCCTCTTGTAAACGGTTGGTTGAATTTTGCAAAGAAATAAATGAAAAGTTACCCCGGCCAGGTTAAACTTGGGGGGACGGGGGAGAGAGAGAGGAAGGGTTGTCTCGGGTAACCGAGAACATATAAACGGGACCTTTTAAGGGCGCGTAAAGTTAAAATGTAACACCGCCCTAAAGCTCCGTAAACCTACCGTGAAGCCTCCATTAAGGTGCCGTTTACATTGAAGCATTTGAACTTCTCTAAAGTCCAAGTGTGTGCTATAGTGTGCTTTAAATTGAAGTTGGGTTAGAAGGTATGCACCAAACTAAATCGCTGCATTGATCGACACCGCACTAAGCTGTCTTGTGCGCTTTCCGCGCACCCACAACGACAAAATAAAACTAGAATTGTTACTGCACATGCAAGCGTCCCAAGCTTACGTCTCTAGAAAAGAGAAAAATTAATTCTCGGACACGTACATATTTATTCATGACGGACCATGAAAGCGTCACGTGTTGTGTGAGTTCAAGACGGAAAGAGCCCTGGTGACCGAGTTTGAACTGACGCGAGTTAGGTTAGGCAGGGAACCATAAGGGACACGGCCGGCCCAACGACCGTTTTCTCTCGAATGCTTTGAAACGTTGTTTTAGGCTATCTGATGTACTTTCAAAGCTCTGTAGGTTAATTTTAGGTTGCGCAAAAAAAAATTTGTCTGTTCGGTTATTCTAGAGGAGCTTGAGTATCTCGTACTTATTAGGGCTTTTTTGTCCATTTCCCGAAAACGTTAGGACTTATCGCCTTTCCGAAAATGATAGCTGACTTTTTTTCGCAACCCAAAATGACATTTTTTTTGTTTTGTTTTGTTTTTTGGTGATTTCTACCGTTCTGTGCTTTCATTGCCGTCACTGTTATCCCAGTCCCTTTGTAAGAGCATACCAGCCTTGTGAGTGCCCGATCTCCAACAAACAGCAATCAGCGGTCTTCATGTTAGGTACCAGGTCTTCTCGGTTCTCCCGCCATGTTCGGCAGTCCGTTGGAACTTGCATCGAACTCGGGCTCTGTTTTAGCGGGCCAAAATCCACTCTACCTTCGCTTCTTCATCGTGCACGGTTTCAAGGCAAAGTTTTCCGTTACCCAGAAGCTGAAGATAGCGATTACAGGCAACAACAACAACAGGTAAGCAAGTTTTGCATAAATTGAACGAGTAGAGTAAAGTAACGTCAAGATACGTATACATTTCGTTTTGCCTTTGGTTGTGAATGTGTTATTATCAAGGAGAAGTTACATTGCTTGTGGAATCGACTTTGTTGATGTTTACCTGCCGTGCATAAAGAGCTTTATTATCTGTTATTATCTGTTCTCGATAACCGAGTAAGAGCATGCGACATCTGTTATTGGCTTATATGCGCCTTATGATTCCTTCTGATGCATTCTCTTGTAAGGTTATGTTGCCCTCTGATGTGAATGCTAGTAAGCTAAAGTGTAATGTGCCATCTTCAGCAGAGAAATTTCTCTTATGCTAGTGTAAGTATTCTGAAGTTACTCAAGTGTCTACAGTTGTACCTACATGCAAGTTACAATATGCTACACAACTGTACATGGATATTGCACCCACTGGTGCTGATAGTAAGTTAAATGTTGTGAAATTTTCTTTCACCAAAAAAAACACTACAATACTTTATAAAGAGGTATACATGTACCTCAAACTGTCATGAAAACTACACAGGACTTGAAAAAAAAAAGGAAGAGTAACTTGCCCAGGCAGGAAAATCTACTTGTCTTGGACGACACAGTATAGTCAATCGATTATTTCATAACAATCAAAAGGAATTAGTCAATGATATCAGAAATCAGTAAAAGGATTCGTCATGAGTAATCGATTGTGATCAAATTTTCAATAAGCATTATCAATTTTGCTGATACTAGCTTATCTTTTAAGCAACATTTAATAAGAAAGAAATGAACAAAAGATGTAAAGTGAAATACGAAATCATGTATACAATTGCATAAAAACATAACATTGTATCTTGTAAACAGAATATTTTGCTGGCATACATGTATCAGGGACTATGTTTTGGGGGTCTTTGGTAGTGCCTTTGAAATCTACATAAAAAAGTTACAATCAAACATTGTGTTGAGGGACACAATTTTTCTACAGTTTATGTGAACTAACAAAGAGAGGCCAACTTTCAATTGATTCTCTACTGACTGATAAATTTGGTAAAATCAAATCAATAACTTGAAACTTCTCTAGCATGTGAGTATGAATTTCTTTCAATTGATTGATAGCACTGATAACACTTACATTAATTTCAATTTATTGATTTATATCAATTTATGGATCATTTCAATCGATTGCCTTACCCTGGGGTGACCAGACAGCACTTAAGAGCCCTGTTACAGCTGTACATTTTACTTGTACAAAATTGGGCTCTTACCAAATACATGTAGGTTTCATGTGTCATGCATCTGTTCATTCATCTGTAGCAGGGCAGGAAAAAAAAATTGTAAGTCACTTGCCCAGTGGGCCAGTCAATTTCAGTTTTCACTTGCCCCCATTTAAATATAAGTTGCCAGTGTGGTGGCCAGTAAGGAAATCAGAGGACAAATGTGAATGAAGTACGCTCGGATTCCTAACTAATTCTTGCTTTCAACCTAATAATTAACTAATCTTTAGGTCTTAAGTTTTGAAATGGAATGACTGGAAATTATCATTTATCAAGCTGGCATTTTTAGTCAGACTCACAAGACTACTGAGGCTACATTGTAATTTCACTTGCCACCAGGCCACTGAACTTCTATTTTCACTTGCCCAAGAGCAAAATTTACTTGGCTGAGGAAATGAGACCTGGGTTTTTCCTGCCCTGAGTAGATCACAGATAACACCAAAATGTGGTAAAAACAAAAAATATTCACATTTCCATTACCAGAGTGTGTGGCAGAATCTGTGAATTTTTCAGGCGTGTGTCACTGATGTTCTTACCACATTTTGATGTCTTTTGTGATCTATTACCGAACAGGTGCGCGACAACATAGAATCTATCTGCTTCGTAATACATAACAAGGAAACAAAAACAAACATTTATGACATCAGCTGTACCTTTGTCTACCAATAGAGCATAAGTGCACGTAAGAAACAATCCAATTGTGCCTGCAAATAACTTGACTTATTATTTAAACATTGTTTGATAGGAGTTTGATTTATTGTGCATGAATATTACAATGTAGAAGATAGTGAACATTGAATATTTACTGCCACACATTTTGAGTTTAGTTCTTCTACATCCTCTGACATTCAGTGCCTTCCAATCAGAGATGCAAAGTTTTTGTCACACAGTAGCTACAGATGTAGATGTAAGATCTGTTTGATTGATGAATATTCAGGGCTCAAAATAATGGCTGGTCAACGGGCAATGTCTGGCCAGAATGGTGACTTGACTGGCCAAAAACTTCACTCGCCGGTCATGTTGACCAGTCATGTCATGTTGAGATGGTCACGTTGTGCATTCTTGAATAAACAATCAAATCCCCAACTGTAAATCTGAGAGTTTTTAATCTCTTTTTTATTATGACCTCTAATGAAAACATACACCAATGCATACATGTATCTGTTTAAACGGCTAAAGACCATTCGCTTGCTGTTTGTCATGCGTTCAAGATCGATAGGAATGCCATTCGAGTGACTGGGGTTAAATCCGTTCGGAAAAATATTAAGCCAATTTTTAAACGGTCTAGCAGTGACTGGAACAAACAAACTATATTTGTGGGTTTAATTTGGCTCACATTACATGTACTTGATTTTTGCGTAAATATCCTACCGGTCAGAAAGGAGACGTGACCAAGCTAAAATTACTTTGGCCAGTCAACATGACCGGCTACAGTCCGATTTCAAAGGTCACAGTATAAATTGGAATGATAAGAAACAAAATAATAACTCCAGTGTAAAATTCACTGATTGATATCATACACAGAATTTGCTGATTCATACTCAGACATAACTTATTTAACGAAATGTTTTGTTACTTGTAGGATGAAGTAAAATTGAGAGTGGTCAATACATGCATACTCCTTGGCATTGATGCTTGATCAGGAAAAAATCAGCCACTGAGAAGTCTACAGTACTTATGACTCTATAAGGGGTCCAAGGCTCATTTCTTGAAGGCCCTGGAAACGTTTTGGGCCCACAAAGCCAACTTTAATTGAGCTGTGTCTAAAAACTAAGAGCTGTATATGCCTGAAACTTCTTGTGTGAAGGAAACCTCTGTTCATATTTAGAATAAGCGATTAAAACAGCTCTGTAAGCGTAAGATTTCAGATTTTGGTATGGCTTTCTGGGTGCAAAAACTTTTTGGGACCTTCAAGAAATGGGCCCCTGGTGCATTACAGTCTAACATGGTGACCTTCAACACTTTGATATGCTCTGGCAGCTTTCTGGCATAAATTCAACCACTTTAAACATTATTTTTTAATGCTTTGAAGTATCACCTACACTGTACCTATGTTAGTGAATTAGCATCAAATTTAAATATCTTAGATTGCTAGGTTGATTCTTATTGTTCAATACAGCAGCTATAAGATTTCATCATAAAAAGAAAAGGCTATGTTTACATACATGTAGTACCAGAACAATAATTTATTAACTTATGATGTGTTATGGGAACTATGGTACTAGATAGGCCTTTCAATTTCAACAGGCCCCAATGAATTTTTTTTTACAGTGCAATTTTTTTATCACAAAAAGAAAAAGTAAAATTTTGAATATTGTTTACAGTGAATGTTTTGTCAGGGGTCCAAAATGTTTGTACTGTTTGGATTCTGTACGGTTTTGGAAAAAGAAGGAAACTTTGACTTTGTAAACATAGCCTAAAAGATGTCAGAAGCCTTGTTTTATGTTATGCAATGTAGTATTCCTTTGGCATGAATGTTTTTATGATGAATTTAAAATGTCAATCTCTATCTTGTGGTAAATGTTTTTTCTCCCTATTTTCTGTTATTTCAACAGGACAATTCACTCTATGAAAAAAAGTTGATCAATACTTCACACTTACATTGCAGTAATTTTCATAATAAGGTAAAGGTAAAGTCTGCATACGAGCCACGTGGCCCAACAGGCTGGAGCTTATCCCGCTTTCTGTAGCAGGAAGCGACTAGGACTATTTCTACTCCCCCTGGATGAGATGCCAGTCCATTGCAGGGTTACCCCACCATTAAATTTGCTGGTACCCACTTATACACCTGGGTGGAGAGGCACTGAGAGTAAAGTGTGTTGCCCAACAACACAACAGAATGTACCCGCCTAGGGCTTGAACCCGGATCGTTCGATCAGGAGTTGAGCGCACTACATGTAACTACGAGGCCATCGTGCCTCTCCCATTTTTCATAATAATTATTAAGGCTAATTTAATCCTACATTAATTACTTAGTAAGAAAAAACAGTTTATTCATTCATTTTATGACAAAGGTAGTATCATTGTGTTAAATTTGACTTTGTGGATTTAGTATATATTTAAGACAGGTATCCATTCGCAAACAATTTTAATTTAGTAATACACCTAAATTGCAAAATTTTTACTAGTTGTAGCTGACAACAGTATAGTTTTTAATCATTTTATTATTTATGAATTAAATAGAGCTGAATATGACATGGTTTTGCACAATCTTGAAAAGGTCTTGAATTTTAGTAGTCTTCTTGAAAAGTGCTTGAATTTGGTTAAAGGGGCTCCGTCATGGTATTTTAAAATATTTTGGCCATGCACAAAATTGCATTTAACTCGTCTTGTTATGGATAGATAGAAAAGAAAACATGTTTTATTTGTTGCAATGTACATGTATACATTGTAAACCTTAGTCATGGCATATAAAAACTATTTTAATTTAACTGAGTTTGTTCTGATTGCAATAAATTTCTGATTCTGTATAAATCTGCATATTTCTAATATTATAATTAAGGTCAACAGATTTGATTACAATAAAACAGTACATTCCATGCATTTTTCTTCAAGTTATTATTTACAAGTCATTTATCGTACAGGGTTTCTGCCTCCCTTTTTCGATTTCCATGTTATTTACAGGCTCCCTTTTTCCATTTCCAGGTTATTTACAGGCTCCCTTTTTCAATTTACAGGTTATTTGCAGGCTCCCTTTTTCAATTTACAGGTTATTTACAGGCTCCCCTTTTCAATTGACATGTTATTTACAGGTTCCCTTTTTCGATTTCCATGCTATTTACAGGCTCCCTTTTTCCATTTACATGCTATTTACAGGCTCCCTTTTTCGATTTACATGTTATTTACAGGCTCCCTTTTTCGATATACATGTTATTTACAGGCTCCCTTTTTCGATTTACATGTTATTTACAGGCTCCCTTTTTTGATTTACATGTTATTTACAAGTTCCCTTTTTCGATTTACATGTTCTTTATGGGCTCCTTTTTTGATTTCCATACTCCCTTTTTCGATTTACACGTTATTTACAGGCTCCCTTTTTCGATTTACATGTTATTTACAGGCTCCCTTTTTTGATTTACACGTTATTTACAGGCTCCTGTTTTCATTTTCCATGTTATTTACAGCCTCCCTTTTTTTATTTACATGTTGTTTACAGCCTCCCCTTTTTTATTTACATGTTATTTACAGTATTATGGCAGCCTCCCTGTATTAAATTTACATGTTATTTACGGGTTTCCAGGTTGAATCACAAGAAATTTACGGGCTATTTACAGTATTTGCAGGAACAGTTTACATGTTATTTACATGATCTTAGCCCTTTACTTTGAAAGATTTACAGTGTTTTCTTCATCATTTACATGTTTCACTTAAAATATTTACATGTTTTTTACATGAAACCTCCAAAACATGTAAAAGGGGAAAAATCATGTAAATTATTCTTTACAGTCTCTTTGATTATTTACATGTTAATTACATGTTATTTACATACTCTGTAAATTTTCAACTTTTCCAGTGCTGTGTTTACTGTGGTTAAGCCCGGGACCAAAACATTAGTAAGTCACGCCCGCTCGACGGCAAAGAGGTTTCATGGACAGGAACGGTTGTTTTAGTGCCGAATGCACTATCTGGATGGCGAAGGGGTTTTCGCACATGATGGTATACAGGAAATTAATATATAGATTTAGGCCAGCCTAAAAGCGTAGCTCCTGTTCCGGGTTGTTCAGAGCCCCACAAGCTAACCCAGGAAAAGGTAGAATTTTGATTTGAGTTTTCAACTTTGCAGCGAGGTTTTCTGTATATTGTTTGGCCTTCTGTTCTGAGTTTTAAGAGTGCCTGCCTGTAAAAATCAGACAAATTCTTAATTTCGCGGCAAGGGTCGAAAATTCGATTTCGCTCATATTCCTATGGTAGACAGGCTAGGGCATGACAAAAACTACTGGATAGTTTTTTTTGGCAAAATATCCTTTTATTTCAAAGAAATATGCAAATTACCAAATTCCGTTAAAATCGTCCTTTGACGCACCATTTTATTAAACAAGTTTGAGAGCCTCGCATACAAAACCACATCATTCTTCCGTCTTTAAAACACTCAAATATTTTTGTGCAATGTTTAAATGTGTACTGGGTTAATTTTAGGGAATGCTTCGTTGTGTTTTTGGGTGCAAAATAATTAAATTTCGAAGACATGTATTTCATTCACTTAAAAGTACTTCATAAAAATAATCGATTTTCACCATGTGCGAAACCTTCAAATGGATTAAGCTTCTGGTGGTTGAATCGCAGAATGATGGTCTACAGATTCCTGTAAAAATTTCTTTGGGAAAATGATTGTGAGCGGCGCAAGAGCTTTTCAAAGTACGTTAAAAATGCAGATATTTGACCATCCGTCGTCAAATTTCAATTTACGGGTTAGACATATATTTTAACACGCGCCACATGTCTTGAGCTATATTAAGTTGAAATAGACACAGAGCTGATAATTTCGAAATGTTCTAACCTTATTTGCTGTAAAAGGCAGGTCCAAAAGCCGATTTGACGTGTTTCTGTCACCATTCGTCGCACACAAAGCAGAAGTTTGCTTTTGTTTACACAACGTCCGATGTACATCGCCAACTGTCAACTTATTTAACGGTCGAATACCGCGAATCTATGACCCTCTTTCGACACATATGATCACCATTGCATCTAAGTCAAAAACGGCCAAGTGATTTGTACATAGTTGCTTGCTTTGCACTACACCAAAATATTACGTTTGATCATCGTTTGATCTATCGCTGCTTGAATCCTTACTTGCAGCGGTTCCTTGTTTGTTCGTCACGCAATGCTGTCATCCCATTTTAGGGGGTAGGGGTAGGACAATTTCTATCCTAATACGTGAGGCTCCGTAAGGCTTAGAACCACAGGGAGCACACAATCTTGTTGAGTAGGAAGAGATTAAATTAAGCAATGAAAAGAATGAATAGTTAACCGTTTCCCGTGTTGTCATCTTTTACTAGACCACCGCTACCTACACGCCCTGCGTGATACCATAACGCTAAACTCGTATCTAGGTCTTTTCGCGGGGTTACAAATTTCTTAGTGAACATGGAGTCAGTTCAAGACAATCATTATACACGTCATTCTCGGAGACCCAGGGGCAGTTAGTGGGAGCGGGGAAAAGTCTAAACCGGTGAGAAAAAAATTCTGGCGAAGACCCGTTTAGACTTTTTCCCTGCTCCCACTAACTGCCCCTGGGTCTCCTAGACTGATGTCTATCATGATTGTCTTGAATTGAATCCATGTTTACTAAGAAATTTAGCTAAATTTATAACTCGATAGTGAAAAAATATTCAAGGTACACCAACCTCTATTAAGCGGCCAACCCCTCTTAAGCGGCCACCTCCCATTTCCCCGAGGGTAGCCCACTGTATTATATGTAAACCAAAAATAATTGCACAGCGCGAAAAGACCTAGGTACGAGTTTAGCGTTACGGTATCACGCAGGGCGTGTAGGTAGCGGTGGTCTAGTAAAAGATGACAACACGGGCAATGGTTAACTATTCATTCTTTTCATTGCTTAATTTAATCTCTTCCTACTCAACAAGATTGTGTGCTCGCTGTGGTTCCAAGCCTTACGGAGCCTTACGTATTAGGATAGAAATTGTCCTACCCCTACCCCTACTCATGAAATGCTGAAGAAAAAGCGTGCTTCCTCAAGTCACCGGGAGTCAGTGAGCAGTGCAAAATGAGTTCTGTATAAAGTTTGAAACATCCAATAAAGGTGAATAACCCCCTATAATGGGATGACAGCATTGCGTGACGAACAAACAAGGAACCGCTGCAAGCAAGGATTCAAGCGGTGATAGATCAAACGATGATCAAACGTAATATTTTGGTGTAGTGCAAAGCAAGCAACTTTGTACAAATCACTTAGCCGTTTTTGACTTAGATGCAATGGTGATCATATGTGTCGAAAGGGGGTCATAGATTCGCGGTATTCGACCGTTAAATAAGTTGACAGTTGGCGATGTACATCGGACGTTGTGTAAACAAAAGCAAACTTCTGCTTTGTGTGCGACGAATGGTGACAGAAACACGTCAAATCGGCTTTTGGACCTGCCTTTTACAGCAAATAAGGTTAGAACATTTCGAAATTATCAGCTCTGTGTCTATTTCAACTTAATATAGCTCAAGACATGTGGCGCGTGTTAAAATATATGTCTAACCCGTAAATTGAAATTTGACGACGGATGGTCAAATATCTGCATTTTTAACGTACTTTGAAAAGCTCTTGCGCCGCTCACAATCATTTTCCCAAAGAAATTTTTACAGGAATCTGTAGACCATCGTTCTGCGATTCAACCACCAGAAGCTTAATCCATTTGAAGGTTTCGCACATGGTGAAAATCAATTATTTTTACGAAGTACTTTTAAGTGAATGAAATACATGTCTTCGAAATTTAATTATTTTGCACCCAAAAACACAACGAAGCATTCCCTAAAATTAACCCAGTACACATTTAAACATTGCACAAAAATATTTGAGTGTTTTAAAGACGGAAGAATGATGTGGTTTTGTATGCGAGGCTCTCAAACTTGTTTAATAAAATGGTGCGTCAAAGGACGATTTTAACGGAATTTGGTAATTTGCATATTTCTTTGAAATAAAAGGATATTTTGCCAAAAAAAACTATCCAGTAGTTTTTGTCATGCCCTAGCCTGTCTACCATAGGAATATGAGCGAAATCGAATTTTCGACCCTTGCCGAGTTATTTTCCATATTTACGGACAGGGACTCTTAATAATCGCCATATACACAAAACAAAGCAGCAAAAAAAATTTGTGTAGAAGAAAAAGTTATAATTCGGTCAACTTTTAATCCTGGGTTAGCGTTAACCGCCTTCCGAACAATCCTGCCCTGTTTTCAACAAGTTAACCTGACATGAGCCCGCAATCCAATCGAAAATCAGCACTTGGTCAGCGGTCAACTTCAAAAAACGCGTGACCTCGATGAGCTGTAAACTTGAGCCCGCGATATGGTCACACGATACTGGTCAGCGGATACCTTGTTTTGACAGATGTCAATTGATCATAACATGGATGTTCAATATCAAAGAAGTTCATGGTAAAGCAAGGGTGCATATCTCTGTCAACCTATTATTTGGAGTATGGCCGCCATGTTGCGCGACTCTGTCGCCGTCGCCGTCGTCGTCGTGCGTACGCGCCCACGAGCAATACCGCCAGCCATGATAATCATGAGAAAATCAACTCATGGGTTTCCTTTTCTTTCCTATATGAGTATGGGGCTCCGCTTGGCGGCCCTTCGGGCCGCCGGAGCTCCGCTATGATCTGAGCTCAGATAATGTTTGCATTACGTGTATCTCACGGAAAAGAAGTATGTAAAAGCAGTTTACGCTCGAACAAGGTTTTGCACTTTGTAGATGCAAGATAAGTCTCTATCAAGTAGTGCTGATTACGTTTAATAATGTCTTCTCGTGGACCGTTTCTTTGGAATCGATACCCATTTGAAGAGTTTTTCTTTGCCAAAACCAAAGAAAATACGGACGACCAGTTGAGAATGAGAACGCTTTTGTTTTTCTTTTCTATTTGTTATTCTCAAACTCATTAATAATTCATGAAGTTTAAAGAAAGAAAATCATAAATCATGACCCTGCCGGTGTTTGAATATTTGATCTTAATTAGCATAGAGTTAACGATTTTATTTCTCAGTTTTCTTCTTACTTTTAGGTTCTATTGAGAAGATATATCACGCACTCGAGACAGTGTTTGATCAAATTTCCAAACACCTCGTGGTTCGTCCAAAATTCTCCGCTGCGCGTCGTATTTTCAACTCTGTTCTCGGTGTTTGGAAATGTGGTCAAACGCAGTCTTTCGTGTTTGATATATTACTTACAAATGGTAACTAGGCACTTCTGTTTTTCAGTGTTTGCGATTAAAACTGACGAATCAGTGAATCTTGTTCCCACGGTCAGAAACAAGCAAACAAGGTAGACGCTAATCTAGCGGCACGCCCAGAAACTTCAACTTAAGCCACGTCCACACTACGCCTGAGAATTTCAAAACGTAGATTTATTTTAGGGTTAGGCCTACCGTCCACACTAATCCGTCATGAAAACCGTAGCTTTTCGAAATTGCTCTTCTAACTAGAGGAATTTGCGCTTTATTGTGGACGGAAAACATTTTGAAAAAGAATGTTTTTAACAACGATGACGTCACGATAATCGTGATTTTCCTCAGACACAAATCCAAAATTTCCGCAGCCTAGTGTGTGGGCGGTAACATTTTTATGTTTTCAGAGTGGAACGACGTTTTCAAATTTCTCCACGTACTAGGAAGGGACTTTAATATAAACTTTTGTGTGTTCTGCGGGATTTTAATGTCTTACATTAATAGCGATTCTTAAATGAGGAATTTTTATCAGAGATTTTCTAAACTGCTTGACGTGTGGAATCTTTTCCAATATTTCTGCAGACTCCACGTCGGTAAGTTAAACCGCAGTTTAATTTGATTAGACTTTGAGGTGGCACAGTGATTCTTTGGTTTTGAAACAGACTCCTCGCGCAATTTTTCGCTTTGTGTGAAAAAGGTAGGAGGGTTTTCAGGGCCCCTTAAGTTTTCGAAAATATAAGGTGGCTCTGAGTTCTCACTCCTAAAAATTTTCTCTTTTGGCTTTGCAAAAAGTTGAGGCGTGTCTTGCTGATTACAATGCGATGATAAAAAAATGCGGAGGTTACCGGACTCATCTTCTTTTAAATTATAAGCTCTTAAAGCAAAAACTAAGGGCCGTGTGTTTCTTACAGATTGTACCATTGCCACTGTAATTAATAATATCGAGAAAACGATCATGACTTCTTAATGAATGGGCATGATATAAATAATATGTACTTATTGACTGAGTGGGAGGGCCGGACGGGAAAATATTTGGCTCGAGGTCAGGACGTACGGACCGAGCGCGGCAAGGTCCGTACGTTCTGACCGAGAGCCAAATATTTTTCCGTCCGGCCCGACCTTACTCAGTCAATAAGCATTTTATCATATGACCACTTGTGTTGAAAATTTTGAAAATTCTGTTTGACAGAACCTAAATAGGACGCGATTACATAACATCAGACGGCCGCGCGCGGAACAACTACAATAAAAAACTTGTCACTTATTTCTTCGCGTCGAACAACAAACTCACAATTCATCGAAAAACACGACTCATTTCCTCATGTAAAGTCCACAATTACAATTCATGCTAAAAAGCCAACAGAAAGTTGATATAAAGCTGTCAACAATATGTCAAAACTATCAAAACCTTAGCGAGGGACAAAAGTTCGCTTCACGCTTCACTGAAATTGTTCACAAATCTTCTTCATCTGAGGACTCAAGAAAATGTCGGCGTCGTTTCAAGCTTTTTGTCGAACAAAAAACACAAGCGAGTTTTATTTTCTGGATGAACTGTACGGTAATGAACTTGTGTTCGTACTCAGTTTTGTCTCTTCAAACAACACTGATGTAGAAACTGCAGAGCAATTTATTTTCCTGTACACAAGGTATGTTTGTCATTTCTCTGGTTTAACCAACTTCTCCCAGAAACTCTGGAAACTCGAGGAAAACATTTAACTGATTTAAGCTTATACGTACTTTGTTTTGTTCGCGTTGCTGGTTTTCTTGCTTTTGACCCACGATGAATTCTTTGATGCTTTCCACTGAAAGAAGTTTCGCCTCAAGACTGTTTGCTTATTCCAAAGGTTAATTATCGGACAGTTCATCTAGAAAAGTTGTTTTCTTGAACGCCTACAGGTTTGCTTGTTGTTGGCTTCTGAGAAAGTTGTTTGTGAGGAATGTTGACTTTCTTTCAAAGCTTTCGGAGTAGTTCTGCATCGGACAGTTCGCCTGGATAGTAGAATTCACTCTCAGAATGTTAACTTTCATCACTCATCTTGAAGAGAACAAACTTTTGCAGCAAAAAAAATTGTTTTTGTCATTAACTCCCATCGATTTTGCTGTTCGCGTTTCTAGTAGGGCCGTACGCATTTCTAGTAGGGCCGTACGGGTTTTTCCGGCCCTATCACTTCGACGCGTACGGCCCTCATACGAGAACTTTTTTATTATGGTTTTCAGGGGAAATTGCGCGCGGGGCCGTACGGGTCATATGATAAGAACTCTTATCGTCTTAACTGAACAAGAATGGTAAAATAGATCCATAAAACTACAAATGCTGAAAAATACTGGAAAACTCTTTTCAGCCGCCTAAAGTCTACTAAGGTCGTCATGATAAGAGGAATTCTGAGATGATTGTTGAACTGTGTGTTAATGATAAACAGCAGGAGTCTGTTGCTAATTTGAAGAAGTCTGTTTCTAAAAGTAAGCAGATCTCATAAATTGAAGCAACGTAACCTTTAATGTTTGGAAATTAGTATCTTTGGCAATAATTAAAACTAGGATTTAGTAAATGAATGATTGATTGAATTGATGAATTGATTTATTGACTCACTGACTGACTGACTAATTAAATAGTCGACTGAGTGCCAGCAATTATAACACGGAACAAACAAAGGGAGCTTCAGTTAAACAATTACCTTGACAAACACCACAAGTCTTCCTACACATTTTCTTGACAGAAGGATTGGAGCAGTGACCGTTGTTAAAGTAGAATTGGCAATTGCTGCCACTATTCACGTCACTGCAAGCTGAAGTGAACGAGAAAGTGTTATCAGCGACATGTTGACTTAAAAAGGACCACTTTGTATTAAGTAAAAACTGCTTCAACGCCTTTTCAGGAGTAAAACATCAGCTGTGACCAAAACTGGTCCAGAAAGCTCACAACATAAACGATGACGAGATACGTTGTTGATCTTAGATTTTTTGAATTTTTGTTTAAATGTCACAAAATCACCAACGAGAGCTGCTTGCAAGGTAATTATTTGGTTAATTGCATGCATGTAAGTATAACAACAGAAGCCGAGCAATCTTCAGTTACACAATTACCTTGACAAACGCCACAAGTCTTCCTGCACATTTTCTTGACAGAAGGATTGGAGCAGTGACCGTTGCTCAAGTAGAATCGACAATTACTGCCACTATTCATGTCACTGCAAGCTGAAGTAAATGAGAAAGTATTATAAGCGATATTGTGACTTTTAAATAGAACTGATTTATCAAACATCATCTGTAAACCAATACTGAAGACATGATTGATTATCGCAGTTATATACACAGCTTTAACAGCTGTGAAATTAAAGCCTAAGAAAACAATCAACGGGATTCCAACCCCTGAACTAAAACTGGTCCAAAATCCACACAACATGAAACAATGACGCCATTGCCGTTTCCAAACAGAACGCCATATTGGATTTTATGAATTATATAAAACGTTACAAATTCTTCAAAATCAATACACCATTTTGCTTATGCTAGCTCCAGTCCGTTGTGGGGGCAAAATTTTATGTATTTAATGAATTAACGAGGCCATTTTTGGCCGAGTGATCACTTCTTGCCCCCACAAGGGAATGGAACTAGGAAATATTTGCATCAGCAAAATGGCCTATTCTTTGGTTGATTACACACATGTGATTAAAACAAAAGAAACTATTGGCGGTTTTCATGTGACGTGATCATTTTTCAAAACAAAAAATTACTAGTCCTTCTCAAGTTTTAGTTTCATCAGATGTAAGACCGTCTAAGAACTTGACATTTTACAACTTTTAAACTTAACGAGGCTCTTCATTTTTTATAGACCACGTTTCAGTGTGTGCACTGTGGCTTGTACGAGCGAAAAAGAATTTAATAAGTTTACCTTGACACCTACGGACGTTACAAATTCTTGTTTCTGTTTCGGGTCCCAGGATGCTGCAGCCTCTTCCTCCGTTTTCCGGTCGGGGATTTGTGCAGGAACGAGAACGTTGTTGAGTTCCTCTACCGCATCGCTGGCTACATGAGCCCCAGTCACTCCACTGACAGTATCTTCCGTGAATGGGGATTTCTGAAAATAAAAAAAATCCGTGTGTAAACAAGGAAAGTCTACGACTAATAAACTTGGACTCGATACTCTTAACTCTCTCTCCTTGCTCCCCTTCATTCACTCCTCACCCTGACCGTTTTCGTACTTTGCCTTTCAATGCTGAAAATATTGTAATCTGCCAATTGTATTTTCTTTCTAAAAAGCATGCAAATAACAACTTTCTATTTATGTAAACAAGTAGCCTAAGGCATTGCCCACGCCTTTTATAGGATTCGTCCTTTCGAGGTTTAAATAGGGGGTGGCGGTAGGCGGGAAACCATATAATCACTTAAACAGTTAAATTTGTGCAATAAAAATAATAAGTAGAGAAAAGATATTTTTTGACAAGAAATTATTCAGCAGTGACAAAAGCATGGCGTGGTAGTTATGTCAGTGTTGTAATACTAGTTGCGTCTAGAATGTGTCAACCACTCGGAATAATTAAGCTATGATGCGTGCAGAATGTGTGAACCGCTGGGTTTATTTACGCTATTAATTATTATTCAATTTGAGTGGAGTTTAACCGTCGTTCGGTTTAAATGCAAACTTAGTGTCAGTCGCTTCGCGTTCGAGAAAGTAATAAAACTAGAGAGTCAAATAGCACGAGGAAACAGTCAGCAACGGAGTTTTTTTTTTCATTTGCAGTTGCTGTCAAGTAGTTTTAGATGAGACCCTGAAAGGACGCCCTCTTGATCATTGTGTAAACATCTATATTGACGAATTTGCACTGGCTTTTCTAATGCTTTAAGATATTTCTAGAAGTGCTGATATTAACTTAAAAGATATTGAAAAGACAAACCTTGACAAACGCCACAAGTCTTCCTGCACATTTTCTTGACAGAAGGATTGGAGCAGTGACCGTTGTTAAAGTAGAATTGACAATTGCTGCCACTATTCATGTCACTGCAGGCTGAAGGAAATGAGAATGTGTTATCAGCAAAATGCTGACCTAAAAAGAACCACTTCATTTTAAATAGAAACTGATTCAACACCTTAAGCTTTCGAACATCAACTGTGACAAAACTGGTCCAAAAACTCTATAACCTAGAATTATTACTTCATTATTTTCAAACAGCTACCGTCTTGGATAACTTGGATAACTTGGATTTTACGATTTTTTAGTCAGTAAATTCTTGATATTTTTATTGATTTCTGGGCGCTCACCAGAGTACAAATATGACTCTCGTTACCATACTGAGCTGTATAAATTTGTGTCAAAGTTTGTGTGGAAGTACATTTGTGACGGAAAACTGGACTACGGAACATTTTAAATCAAATTCTTGACTTCTTTTTTTTTTAATGGTTTCAATTTTACTTCTCCGTGGCATGACAAAAAAAAAAAAAAAAAAAAAAGAAAAGAAAAGAAAAAAAAAGCAATTTATATTTTTTTAAAAAAAGATTCCTATCAAACTACGCTTGCCCCAGATCAAAGACCCTCGACCAATGGCATATCATACCAATTTGTTCTTCTATAACTTTGATGAAAAGTTACGGATTTAGCGTTCTTTTCTTTCATGAATTTAAAATACGAGCGTTTGTTGATGAGGGCCTGAATAGCCTCCTACCCCGTTAAGTAGGGTTTATGATGAGGTGCATAGTCGTATAACGCTGCGGTTTCAGTATATGATCGCACGAAAAAGAATTTAAAAAGTTTACCTTGGCACCTATGGATGTTACAAATTCTTGTTTCTGTTCCGGGTCCCAGGCTGCTGCAGTTTCTTCCTCCGTTTTTCGGTCGAGGATTTGTGCAGTAACGAGAACGTCGTTGAGTTCCTTCACCACATTGCTGGCTACATGAGCTCCAGTAGCTCCACTTTGAGTATCTTCCGTTGATCTGGATTTCTGAAAATACAAAAATAGGTTTGTAAACAAGGAAAGACTATAAGAGTAAACCTGGACGCTATACTCGAAACCTTCTCCTTAGGCCACATCTGTTCACTCCTTACTCATATCTTATTTTTTCGTACTTTGCCTTGTATACTAGACATGTTGTAATCTGCTGATTGCTTTTTCATTCTGAGGAACATGCAAATAAGAACTCGTGTCACGTAAAAAGTAGCCCAAAGCACTGTCCATGCGTTTTACATAATTTGTCTTTTGGAGCTTTAAATAAGGGGAGGTGGAAGTCCATGCATGCGGTGGCTGTACACGCAGTCCGAGCGGCAATTTTAAACCGAGCTGTCCAACCCTAATGACACGATTTAATACTTTTCTTCACAGCTAAAGAAAATATCACGAACGTAGAAATGCATAAAATATGTAAGATGAGTAATAAAAATATTTGTTAAATTAAAAATTGGAAATAAACCAATGAGACAATAATAATAATAATAATAATAATAATAATAATAATAATAATAATAATAAATCAGGAGCCATAATCGGGGACGGAGACCGTAAGTCTTATGATCCGCGCACACCTATGATATGGGACAATTTTTCTATTTTTAGAACAAATTGCGCCACCATGACGACATATATCCGCGCGGATCCACGCACATGTCGGGGGTTCTCGCAAGGATGTTGTCACGTTCCGTGATGAAATGGTGAGAGTTGCGAGATTCTCTTGCAGATTTTTCACAGGGACGGTAGGGAATAAGGCAATGAATAAGATCCAGGGCTCTTACATGTAGGTTTATGTTCTGAGCTGATGGAAAAGGTGAGTTTTTCAGGGTTGAAAACAAGACTTCAATTTCGCGCTGTGAATGAATAATATCTGCCCGCGCTAGTTGAATGCGTAAGCGTTTGCGTTTGTTCTGTAAAGAAAAATTATGAAAGAAAACTCCTTACTCTGGTATCGAGCTAATTTGAGAGTTTCTCAAACAATGCTTAATCTTAACCAGAACCTGTTTTTGATAGTTTCTTATTGTTTCTGTTTGTTTGGCGAGTTTGCAAAAGTTTTTGAGTAGCTCATTTGCACAGTGCAGCGCGTGCACTTTCAAGTCCGAGTCGGTGTTTTCAATTGTCAACAAATCTTGACAAAGATTTCTTTCGTTGTCTTTTGTGCTGAGATGCTGCAACAATTTTTACCAACGCCAAAAGGCTACTAACATCATATGTGTTTCTTTAACACAGTGAAATTTTACACTGCGAAAATAAAATAGACAAGGAGTTTTGATAACTAAACCAACAAAATCGAAATCGTTGTTCGAATTGATTACAGAAATCGTCATCGTAACTTATTTACTGATTTTACTTATGATTATTTCTGCTGTATTCACATATTTTCAGCTAGGCTTTTAATACGTTCTCAAACATTTATCAAGCTTAAACATATTTAAAAACTTCGCTCGATGTAAGTTGCCACACGAAAGTGCGGGAGTTCAATTTGTCATGTTTTACTGGCTGTACAAAACACACATCGGCGGGCGCTCTTATTCATCGACAACAGACAATTTGTTGGATTTTTACACAACCAAAACTGAGCAGCGTCTACAGACATAAACTTATTGTCACTTATCGGGCCTTGATAAAACATTAAGCGTTGCTTACAATTCAGGCGAAACTCAAACTTGCAATTATTTTTTTTACTTTTCGGTCGCGATCGGCTGTCGAAATCCTCGCAAGCGCGTGGCAATAGGAGGGACACTTTGAAGTCCAGAAACGCTACTATATCCAACTATATCCAACAGGTTTTTTGTTGGGTTTTGGAAAAGTTGTTAATGTTCAACATGTGTGAAACTTCAGTAGAGTGGAGTAATGTGAAGCTCTTGTAAAAGAAGCAGCGGAACATAACTTGGTCAGTGATATAAAGCGGGATATAACTAAATTCGACACTATCTTACTTCACTCAAGCTGGAGCAGCTTACGACGAAAATACTTAAGTGAAAATTCTAACAGACATGAACGTATTGAGTTGTGGGCCAAAAGTATCAAATTATTTCGGGCATTTTGGACGCCATTTCCCCGCACTACATCCGCAAAAATCCTCGCAGCGTTTACGCGCGTGTATCGCACATGATGACGCAATTTGTTCTAAAAATAGAAAAATTGTCCCATATCATGGGGACAGCCCCAATACTAGAAATAGCGCGCGCTTACGGTCTCCGTCCCCGATTATGGCTCCTGTAATAAATCCAATAACTTTGCGCGGATTGAATTGCACGGGAAGGTTGTTACGTACCATGGACAAATTGACTCATCCTAACATTTTTAACAGTCTGTGAGTATCCTCCGTGATTGATGATTTTTGTAAATAGGAAAATCTTTTCGCAAACAAAGGGCTGGCTCCCAAAGACAAACTCCTAACGCCCTTGTTCATTGAAGGTGGGCAACAGTGGAGTGAAGTACCAGTAGTCTTTGGTACTGTAACCTCTTCCAGGCGTTCCAGTTAGTTGCAGCGCAGCGAAAAAAAAAAAAAAAAAACGGCGAGCGACTCTCTCTCGCCGCGCTTCTCCCCTATTTTTCGTGCCGCGCCCCAACTAACTGAACATCTGGAAGAGGCTATTGGTACTGGGACCACTACAGAAGCTGTGAAGGTCGGGAAGGAACCCTGAACAAACTGGAAAACAAGGGCTATGACAAGTCTACAGAGGGCTAGTAACCCTCTCAGACTCAATCTCTGACTACAGAAACCGAAAAAGCTTTATGTGTACCATAGCTTGCTAAGAACTGAGATGATCAAACAAAGGCTTAAACGGGGTGGTTGGAAAACTCTTCCTAGACCCCCTTTGTTTTCTCCCTATCCTCATCTTTTCCCTACTTTGTCTTTCAGTTTGGAACTTACTTCCTTTCCTCCCTTTCGTGCTCATCAAGATCCTCGACCAATGCAATATCATATCAATCTATTTCCAGCTTTAATGAATTTCAAGTTACAAGCGTGCAATTTACCTGGGCACCGTCTGCGGTTGTAACAAACTCTTGTTTCTGTTTCGGGTCCTAGGCTGGTGCAGTCTCTTCCGCCGTTTTTCGGTCGAGGATTTGTGCAGTAACGAGAACGTTGCTGAGTTCCTTCACCACATTGCTGGCTACATAAGCTCCAATAGCTCCACTGTGAGTATCTTCCGTGAATGGGGATTACTAAAAAGAAAAAAAGAAAAATCCGTTCGCAAACAAGGAAAGTCATAAAACAGTAAACTTTGGCGCGAAGCCTGGAACTCCATCTCCCCCTATTCTAATCTTTTCTCGTGCTTTGCCTTTCAATGCTGGAAATACTGTCTTTTCTCGATCGATTCGTTGCCTTTTGAGGAGGCTCTCTTCCTCGTCATTCCTAGTCATTGTTTGAGTGACAATGCTCAGAAAATTTCAATTCCATTCATTAAATACGTATATCAGAAAGAGTTTCATTCTTTTTACATTACTGACCTTTTTCGCGACGGTAGATATCGACTGTCTCTATACTCTTTGTCCCTCTGTCAACATGCTTGTTATATGCAAGAGGGTCGTCTTTAGTTCCGTAAAAGATTAACTTCAAACCTCGTAGTCGACCTGTTTAGGGAAACAAGAGTCAACGGGTGAGCTGTTGATTGGAAGCAAAATTATAGATACAACGACATTTGAAGTGCAAATGGCTCAGCTTAGCCGCTGTATTGTTTATTGTATAGAAAAAAAGTTCTGCTTTTATTGATGATTTTATACTTTTAGATAACAAAACAAAAATTAAGCTTTATATAGTCTGCAGGGTTGCTTCCATGGGCAAGCACTGAATAAGTTCGTGTCAGTTTAAAGCAATATTTTGGTTTTATGGTTATGACTTAAGTATTGCTTTTCTTTCCACGCCACATTTTCCCTAATATATCTCTGTCCTTCTAGCCAGGATTAGATTCAGTATTTTATTAATTCAAGTTTATTCGCTTTCCGTACTTTACAGCTTCACTTAATTTCATTACCTAACTAGTACGCTCGACAAAACTGTGCTGGATCGACGTTTTACGACAAGAAAAATAAAACAAGCATAAAGCAATGGCGGATCCAGACCTCGAGCTAAGAGGGGGGAGAGGGGTGGTTTTGTTTTCCTTGCCTTGCCGGCTTCTCTTCCTTCTGTGATTTCTTCTTGTTTTACGCGAACAATGGGGGGGAGGGGGGGGGGGGGGCTCCCCTAGATCCGCCACTGTAAAGTGATGCAAATAGTTTTGGAATTGTCCTCTAAATTCCAAACATGGATAGTTTTTTTTTTTTTCACACAGAGTAGGCAAGTTTACAGCATAGCCAAATTGAAAACTACTGAAAATGACGCGATTTTGGGAAAAAGTAGTCATAGTTTTCATCGACATGCAACGTAGCGTTAGACCAGTCTGTTTTTTTCTTTCTTTTTTTTTTTTTTTTCGCGCGCGAAGAACATTGTTACGAGTTAGGGTACTTGTTTGTCATGAATTCGACGAGATGGCACGAGGAAGGTGAAATAATCCATCTAAACAGCACCTCATCAGCGATTTAGACAATCAAATGCCTCAAAGAAGGGCCATAGAGCAAACCAAACCAAGTTATTTCAAGCTCCTATTTAAGAATATGTGAGAGAATGGCAAGCTCCTGGTATATGAGCCCAGAAAGAGATTCGAAAACATTTCGAGAAGCACAAATAGCAGCGTCTGAAGTTTTTGGCTGACAACGCCTTAACACAGCAGCATTATTTTGTGCAATTGTGGCTTGTCTGAGGCGCGAGCTATATGCTGCCATCTCCAAAATAGGTGGAAGACCAATCTAGTGGCAAGAACAGTTTAAAGACTTTTTTAAAGAAGATGAAAGTCTGAAGAAAGAATCGCATTTCAGTGGCCAAATAAGTTGTTAAGTCTTTCTCGTGCTTTTTTGTCAAATTCTTTTCAAAAAATACACAAACACGTAATTGTGTTCTGCGCAAAACAGCACTTCAAATGTGACCTTTTTGGTCGTGGATACGCGAAGCGTAGAAACGACCATTATTATGGGACAGAATATGCAAATGTGTCACTCACTCAGATGTAAACGTTTGGCCTACATCGTAAAGAGCTTGGGTACGAATTTCTCGAAGACCTCCAGAGTTGAGAGCGGCCATTTTGGCGGTTAATAAGCTTCGCTTTTGTAAATATGTAGTATTTTGCCTATACGCTTTTGCTTACACATAGATGAAAGCTGAGAGAGGTCTTTTATGACTGTGGTCATGTATGGGTCACAACAGCGCGGCAGCAAGGTCAAAGAATTGATGAGAGTCAAAGTCAGGAAAATAGACGTGAATATTAGGCTCATAGCTTTTTTCTTGGCTAGGGAATTTGATGGTTTTCCATTTGCTTTCTCTCCTTGTAGAGTCCAAGGTAAGCCCAAGGTAGCCTGTCTCTGTATTGTGTTCTTTTTTTTTTACGTTCACATTCAAATTCTGGCGGTGCTCGAATTTTAAATTCCAAACCCGTGATTTAATTTTATGTTTTAAAAAAAAGAGACTGCGTAGATCTACTTCTTGCGAGAGAGATCTACTGTCCAATCTTGCCAAACACAAGCCATGTCAAACAGGGATAGTGGTGATGTACGTATAATTTTATGAACCTTGTAGAAACGAGATATGTAAACAATCGGAATCAAAAGTTGAAATAAACCTTCATTGTACATGTCAACAATCGTTTTGAATATTTCTGCATTGCTAGTTGCCAAGATAGGAATAAAATACTGTGATTTCCGTTTCCAAAGGAAAAAAAAAATTCCTATTTTGATTGTCTACATTACAATCTGCAATACCCTTTATATTTTGTATTGTTTCAAGCTGCGGGGGAGGGGGGAGAGGGGAAGGGTCCCTATTCTTGACTCAAGGTGCATTTTTTATCAAGCGGGAGGTATGACAAAGAGGCCGGGATTTTAAACATTCATCGCTAATTCATCTCCGAAAAGAGATGTAACGGGTTTACCGTAGGTTTGTGAAAGGGGTTTCAAGCTGGAAGCTACATTTGTATGAAAGAGTAACCTTTTCTGGAGAAAAAAAAACAGTATACACTCTACACTATAGACTGTACAAAAGGGAAAGGATTTGAACCTTGGGGCAGAGCCTCCTTGTGTAAAACTTGGTTAGGTCCCTTCTCTCTCCCGAAGTTTAACGGAGTCATTGCTAACAGCTGTTTGAAAGACTTAAGGTTTAACTTTGTGTGTAGATATTGACAAGGTTTAACCTTGTGTGTAGATATTGACTGCGAAGACTCTTTGAACTTCTCGAGACATTGGCTCGTCAATCCTCTAAGCTCAAGGGGAGTTTGTAACTTCCAGCTGGCTGATAGCGAGCGTTAATTTGTTAGTGAATCTTATAAGTGAAACTATGAGCGAACCTTCTAGCACTCTCGGGCGAGCACTATATCAGCAAAATTATGAATCAATCATAACAAAACAAAACGATTGGAAAACATAAGTAGGACAACTTATAAGTCCATAGTGTCCAACAAAAACTTTCTTGTGGCAAACAAGAAGAAACGCAGTTACTAAACTGGATATAAACAAAATTATCTACGGTAACGCAAAATTCCCGGTGGTCAAGGTGTTCCGGGTAATTTGTAAAGACCGCACAGGTCTTAAGAGGAAAATTTTAGTTTTTAGAGTGGGATAAACGTTTAAATTGTAACAAACAAAATCCTGTATATGTTGTGCTTCAAGGGCAGAGTTATTTTAACTTTTTTTCATGACCTTGTTATCTTCAAACCCCGGTCAAGCATATAGTAGCTGATCGAACGAGATCTCTTCATTTTGTAAGCAATGACATAATTTCCTTTGATTTTTATCAAAAATCACGTGATTTTGCACATTTTTTTATTCAGTTACCAACGTTGGACGCCCTGTACGTACGTCTTCCTTGCGTGATGTAAATGAAAATGGCTTTCCATGAGTGGAATTAAATAAAGTCTAAGACAATCACAAAATTATTTGCGCCGCTTTGCTTGTTTTACTTTCATGTTGTAAAACGTCGATCCAGAACAGTTTTGTCCAGCGTACTATTGACGTCGACCGGCAATTTTAGCTGTTAACTATTATATCAACTATCTATTACATCTGCAAAGAATAATTTAATTACCCAGGCATTTTGTTTTATGTTTTACCTTTTCCAGTGTTCCTCCTAGGTTTGGTGTTGTGTATCGTTATATTCCACTGTCCGACAGGATTTTCTCCCCAGTAATGTAAACTGGTTACTGTCAAATTTTTAAAGGTCTTGAAACCGGCCACACTGTCTAACGTCCGGGAATAAAACAGTTTGGACTGAGTTCCGTTGGGTGATTTCGAAACCATTTCCAGGTCACCTCGACGGGGAAAACTTAGACTGACTTCTGCTTGCATATGTTCCAGGTATTGAATGCTGCAATCGTCTTGCTTCAGATATAATGTGACGCGTAAGTCGCCACGCGGGGGAAAATCTAAACCAAAGGTACTTTTGAAAGAAAGAAACAAAGTTTAATTTAACAAAACCTTGTCTGGTTACGTAAACTCATGACATAGGTGTCAGTCAGTCGCACTATCAAAATTGAATAACTATGGAATTTTTATTGTACGTTGAATTTGGGCAATTTCTTTAGCTATCAGTTAAAAGTTTAGCTTGTTTTTATACGCTATCAGCAGATTTTGCAGTTCTCAGGTCTCAGCTATCAGTTAAAAAGGCTTCATTTCTCAGCTGTCAGTTAAGATTCCAAGCAATTCTAAGCTATCAGTTGAACCCAATCCAAAACCTCTTAAACTTTTTAGACTGAAATCGTAGAAGCCTTGGACAAAATCTGTATAATATATCTTATACTAAAATGGTTATAAAATCACCATTTTTAGCCTCCGACACACAAATAAAGCTAAGTAACTTACATTAGTTACAGGGAAAACATGAAGAGTGTACCGAACAATTTTTGGAGACCCGATTTAACTCCACTCAGTCTCATGTAAACCATTAAACTGTGTTATAGCGTAAGTAGCAATTTTATGTTGAAATACTTATCGTATTTGGAACGCCACTAGTTGCAAACAATAGAGACAACTCATTAACCCTCGGACCTACAAAGGCCTGGGAAGTGGACGCAATTCTCAAAATGGGTTTATCCTTGGATGCTCAGAAAAAAAAAAAAAAAAAAGTAGTCGCCCAAACCATTGACACCTGGAGCTATTGGCGAAAACGGTTCAGATATGTTTCATGCACTTTGGACATTTCAGCGTGGATATAAGGTAAATTAGCTCCAATCTACCCAAAAAAGCCATTTGAAACATTCCACAAACTTTCCGTCTTTAGATTTTTGGTTTTTTTTAATTTTATTTTCTTCGGCTTTCCTTTTTCGGGTTAGGCGACAATGCATGGATAAATATGGCACTTTCTTGTTTACGGTTACTGAGTATAACATAGCAACCGTGTTCAACAGGATTTATTGAATTTCAGCGATAATTGCACCGTCCTGCGGGTATAACCTTTTTATATAACGCTTCTATACTGATCGGAATAGACAATTGCCTTTTCCTTTTTGCTGTGAAAAACATTGTATCCCATGACAAATGCAATACAAAGCTTTGCTCTTGGTGAGTTAGGTTTTTGTTTGATCCCAAGGAAATCTCGATAAACAGTGACAATTGGTATTGTTTCCCACCCGACTAGACATAAGTGATATTGGATAATTACTTCGTGATATTGAGGTAGATTTCACAAGAGAGCTGAGGAGGTACAGATTGCCATTCCTTCGCGTATTCAATCATTTTGACAGCATCCATCAGTCCAAATCCATAGTCCTTGCTCACTGAAATAAAAAAAGCCGAATTTCTTAAGAATTAGCAAAAGGTGAAAAAAAGGGTTCAATTTCTTTGGGCGGGGACACAGGCTTTATAGTTACAATAAGCACTTAAGAGTGCCTGCCTGTAAAAATCAGACAAATTCTTAATTTCGCGGCAAGGGTCGAAAATTTGATTTCGCTCGTATTTTCATGGTAGATAGGCTAGGGCATGACAAAAACTACTGGATAGTTTTTTTTCGCAAAATATCCTTTTATTTCAAAGAAATATGCATATTACCAAATTCCGTTAAAATCGTCATTTGACGCACCATTTTATTACACAAGTTTGAGAGCCTCGCATGCAAAACCACATTATTCTTCCGTCTTTAAAACACTGAAATATTTTTGTGCAATGCTTAAATGTGTACTGGGTTGATTTTAGGGAATGTTACGTTGTCTTTTTGGGTAGCCCACTATATTACATGTAAGCCAAAAATAATTGCATAGCGCGAAAAGACCCAGGTATGAGTTTAGCGTTACAGTATTACGCAGGGCATGTAGGTAGCGGTGGTCGAGTAAAAGATAACAACAGGGGCAACGGTAAACTATTCATTCTTTTCATTTCTTAATTCAATCTCTTCCTACTGAACACGGTTGTGTTCTCCCAGTGATTCCAAGCCTTACGGAGCCTTACTTATTAGGATAGAAATTGTCCTACCCCTACTCCCTAAAATGGGATGACAGCATTGCGTGACGAACAAGGAACCACTGCAAGCAAGGATTCAAGCCATCAAACCATGATGATCAAACGTAATAGTTTGGTGTAGTGCAAAGCAAGCAACTATCTACAAATGACTTAGCCGTTTTTGACTTAGATGCAGTGGTGATCATATGTGTCGAACGAGGGTCACAGATTCATGGTATTCGACCGTTAAATAACTTGCCAGATGGCGATGTACATCGGACGTTATGTAAACAAACGCAAACTTCTGCTTTATGAGCGAAGAATGAGAGATCGACTAGAAACACGTCAAATCGGCTTTGGACCTGCCTTTTACAGCAAATGAGGTTAGAACATTTCGAAATTATCAGCTGTGTGTCTATTTCAACTTAACATAGGTCAAGTCATGTGGCGCATGCTAAGATATACGTCTAACCCGTAAATTGAAATTTGACGACTGATGGTCAAATATTTGCATTTTTTGACGTACTTCGAAGAGCTCTCGCGTCGCTCGCAATCATTTGCCCAAAGACATTTTTACAGGAGTCTGTAGACCATCCTTCTGCTATTCAACCACTAGAAGCTTGATCCATTTGAAGGTTTCGCACATGGTGAAAATTAATTATATTCACGAAGTACTTTTAAGTGAATGAAATATATGTCTTCGAAATTTAATTATTTTGCACCCAAAAAGACAACGCAACATTTCCTACAATCAACCCAGTACACATTTAAGCATTGCACAAAAATATTTCAGTGTTTTAAAGACGGAAGAATAATGTGGTTTTGCATGCGAGGCTCTCAAACTTGTGTAATAAAATGGTGCGTTAAATGACGACTTTAACGGAATTTGGTAATATGCATATTTCTTTGAAATAAAAGGATATTTTGCCAAAAAAACTATCCAGTAGTTTTTGTCATGCCCTAGCCTATCTACCATGAAAATATGAGCGAAATCGAAGTTTCGACTCTTGCCGAGTTATTTTCCATTTTTATGGACAGGGACTCTTAATGACTGGCCCCAAGGCAAACCGTGAGTTTTGTTTTCCCAAGACCCTCAGTGTTCCCCGAGGCGAAACCTCCCAACTCAAAAATAGGAAAAAACTGCGAAGAAATCGTTTGCTTGAGGCCAGCTGGCTCACAAATTTTCCGCGATTTCAAGGAGCACGACCTGATCACGTGCGAGTCGAGAGTTCAAGTTTTTGTTTCCCAAAGGAGTTAGTGAGTTTTGTTCGCCCTAACACGTTCTCCTGTAATTGGAAAAGATATTTAAGGTGGGAGGTATAACAAGAAACTCTATCTATCAATAGGGCAGGAAAAAGTCAAGAAATTTGGTCGGTATTAAACTTTACAATTTGCCTTTGACCAGAACACGCAATCAGCAGATTTACCTTTAAGGTCAACCGCGTTTTTTATCCAGGTTGTCCCGGGACGACTGACACTCTGACGATTTACTGGAGGACCCAAGGGCTTTGAACTTCTAGCAATTAAGTGTTGAACGTCACGCCACGTCAACTCTTTGCTAAAAACAGTATAAAATGCATTGTTCAATGAGTAAAGGATCGATATATTAACTCTTTCTCAAAGAAACCCACATACATGATGGACTCCCACATCGTAAAACTTTTGAACAGAAACAGATTGTTAGCAATTTTGTTTTTGCAGTCAACTCTCTGTATGGCAGACTCCATCGGGACCGTCACCAAATGCTCGCCGTATGAACAGTGTAGACTGACACTAAACATCTTGGGATAGTAAAACGGACCGTAAGTCACTGACATGGTATTTGGTGTGCAAACCGGCACCCAAAGTAGTCTTATTTGTTCTAGCCAAAGTTAAGAACTTTTAAGAACTATAATGTACAGAATAACACAAACTGACAAAAAAAGCAAAAAAATAAATAATTAAATTTAAAAATATAAAACTGAGCAAACTAAGTATCGAACGAATGAATAGATAAAAAAACTTGTAGTTGCCATCATGTTTTTGTGTATGTATGTATGTATGTATGTATGTATGTATGTATGTATGTATGTATGTATGTATGTTGTATGTATGTGTGTATGTATGCATGCATGCATGCATGTATGTATGTATGTATGTATGTATGTATGTATGTATGTATGTATGTATGTATGTATTTAAGCCAGCAATAACATCATTCGGCTACACTTTAAGGTGGCACACCCAGGAGTGTAGTGCAGCCAAAAAATTCTAATGTCAAACCAGCAATAACATTATTCAGCTACACGTTAAGGTGGCACACCCAGGAGTGTAGTGTAACCATGAGATTCTTGACTAATGTCAAGCCAGCAATAACATTATCCAGCTACACTTTAAGGTGGCACACTCAGGAGTGTAGTGTAACCAAGAGATTCTAATGTCATGCCAGCAATAACATTATTGAGCTACAGTTTAAGGTGGCACACCCAGGAGTATAGTGTAACCAAGAGATACTAATGTCATGCCAGCAATAACATTATTCAGCTACACCTTGAGGTGTACCCAAAACAATACTGATGTCACTGCATGGGGGAGCAATATTGTCCTGTTTCTATTTTAGTTAATGAGTGATTTTTCCTGAAAAGGTAGATCCTTAATAAGTTTTCTCATCAGTAGTAATCACTAAGTTCTTCAGCGCCCAGATGATTCGTCGGGGTGCGCAAATGGACTTAGATGGTCAGTGAACAATGTAAGTATCACATATGAGGACAATAATATCAAGCGCAGTGCACCAGTTGGGGGTGCTGCTATCAGAAAAGGACATACTGCTTCAGGGGTGTAGCTAAGAAAATAGTCTCCCAGCTAAGATTTTCGTTGAGCCAGTCACCATTTATGGCGAGATACATGGAACAAGATTTCCATCCCCAACCAGTAATTGTAAGAGAAGGCTTTGGGTTTTGGTTTCAAAATCCTTGCAATTAAATCTTATTAAATTTTAGAAAAAGGGAAGAGTCTGCTTAAACTCAAAACCTAAATGCCGACTCCTAGATTCAAGCTGGCAGTGTCCTAATACAAAGTTTCTTGAGCCATAGCCTTATTGTTTTATCCCTAAGGTAATTTTTGGCCTTTGCTAGTGGAATGCAGAAGTTATTGTGACAACAGCAAACAGAAACTGGCAAAAGATAGGTCATCTTGGTAGTCTTGCTGATAAAAGATGTGACATCTTAACAACAGGAATACTGATTTGCTGTTGTAACAATGCAAACAAAGTGTTATCTTGCATATACAGAATTTCTCTATTATTGATTTTTTTCTTCTTCCTTTCTTTCCAAACCTTACAACCACAAGGCTTAGCCTCAAATAATTTAGAATGCCATTTTTGCCTACATTTACATCATGCTAGATCTCAGAATGAACACTAATGTAGTAGGAAACACAGTTCAAGGATTAACAAAAAAATTGCCTCTATGAAATGGACATCTCCATTCTAGTAGCATTTCAGTCTTTGCCTTTTCTATAAAGTTTTGCCACAAGTATACATGCTTAATTTTTTTTTCATATTCAAGAAATCGATCTTTCTTCTTTATTGGCTCAGAGTATTTGTAGTGTCATTATCGAGCTCAGCCCAACAAACATAGCAACAGGTTTCAATTGTTAACATTCTTTTCTTCTTATTTGCAAATGTTATTATTAGACATGATTGATATGCAAGGTGTTGTAATCTTTTTCACTGCCATATAAATGTCATAAGATCAGAAGAACACCAGATGAAGGGGGATAAATATGAGAAGAGAAATATAAAGGACCTACTGATACGCATCATCAAAAATATGTACTCGAGTTGTGCTCTTGTTTCATGCACAAACAATAGTTCCTTTATGCAGTGGGGCCCCTTGCCTGGCAGATGATAATGATGAAATGAATAAATCTACTGAATTCATTTAAGAGTACTACATCTATACACTAGATGGACGGTGTCTTAGACACCGATAAGTCTCAAAACAGGTCGAAGCAGATCATTTGGTCACGTAGAATCACGCCCAAAGAACTGCGTCATGCACCAGTTCTGATGGGCAGAATATTCAACTGCGTGATTTCTTTTGCACTTCATCAAACTGTATCAGCTTTGTTTACATGTACACCATGGCACTAGTGTAAAGAAGGTGTACAATGCTGCACTTATTCCTAAAGGTCGGCACACACGAGGGGACTAGTCCCTGCAACTAGGCCCCTTAAGAGTTCACACGAAGGGACTGGCCACAGGGACTTGCCCCACGAACAGTTCACATGAAGCGTTTTGAGGAACAAGTTGCAGGGACAAAAATGGCAAGTTCACACGATGGGACTTGCCCCTGTGACTTGTTGCAGGGACTAGTCTTAGCGACTAGTCCCCTCTTGTGTGCCAACCTTAAGAACTCAGAAAACAACACACCAGAACAGATGGGTTCCCAAGGCAACCCACCAAGTTTCAGCTTTGTTTATTTACTTTTAGATATGCAAGCAAGTTGTAATTGGTTTTACCTCTAATTGGTCAAGAAATTGGCCTTGAGACTTTGTAGCTAGGGTCAAAGACTAATAATGGAAAGCCAATAATAATAATTAGTTATTATTACAGAAAACTATACCATACAATTTGGCACTGAGTTACTGAAAACAGCTCATACTATTTATATTTAAATAAGCATCTTTTTCAAGCTATGAAACCTTCATGGTACGGGATTAACACAAACATGCTAACTCATTTTGCAATTTATTTCCTAATAATTGTATACCTGGCCATCCATGTAAAACCTTTGAGTTCTTGCTTTTGATTTGAGACTGATTTCACCAACAATGTTACCTGTCTGTACTACTGGAATTGTTTTTGTCATAATTTTTTTTTATTATTTATTTATTTATTTTATTATTATTTTTTTTAACATAACTGTGGCATGACTTTCCCTACTCCCACTGCTAACTGTGGAAGATGACAGACTAATACAAGGGGTTTCCACCAGCAGCCTTAGGGCTGATTTATACATGCAGTTTCTTTTTGTTTACTACCAAAATTGACCATCTCTAGATGGTGATATTTGTCTCTTGTGAGGTGAATCACAATGTGTCATTTGGCTGATCCAGAAATTATCCAAAGCCATTAGTCGCCCCCAAGCGATAGGAGGTGATGGAAATTCTACAGGCGAGAGATCCAAAAAAGGGTGCCAAATGGTGTGAAGAAAAGTATTAAGTCTAAATTACATGCCTGAAATGATTTTCATGTTTTCAAATGTGGATCATTTTTGGCAAGTTTTTCCTCTAAAGAAAACATTGCTAGAGTTAAACACTTGCTAAACTTTTGCATCTGTAATGTAACACAGTAGTTGCCACTGTCACCAAGAAACAAATATCTTTTGACTGAATTTCAACTCTGGTTGACTTTATCATTTAAAAATTTGTATACATTTATTTTAATTAGTTAGTTATTCATTTATATACATTAGTTATTTACTTATTCAAATCTTTTTGTTTTGATTGTTCTGGAATGTTATTGCTGTGAGAACAATTAGGGGAAGCCTATCTTAGACAAAATCTGTTCATTTATCATATGACCCGTATGGCCCCGCGCGCAATTTCCCCTGAAAACCATAAAAAAAGGTTCCCGAATGAGGGCCATACGCGTCGAAGTGATAGGGCCGGAAAAACCCGTACGGCCCTACTAGAAATGCGTACGGCCCTACTAGAAACGCGAACAGCAAAATCGATGGAAGTTAATGACAAAAACAATTTTTTTTGCTGCAAAAGTTTGTTCTCTTCAAGATGAGTGATGAAAGTTAACATTCTAAGAGTGAATTCTACTATCCAGGCGAACTGTCCGATGCAGAACTACTCCGAAAGCTTTGAAAGAAAGTCAACACTCCTCACAAACAACTTTCTCAGAAGCCAACAACAAGCAAACCTGTAGGCGTTCAAGAAAACAACTTTTCTGGATGAACTGTCCGATAATTAACCTTTGAAATAAGCAAACAGTCTTGAGGCGAAACTTCTTTCAGTGGAAAGCATCAAAGAATTCATCGGGGGTCAAAAGCAAGAAAACCAGCAACGCGAACAAAACAAAGTACGTATAAGCTTAAATCAGTTAAATGTTTTCCTCGAGTTTCCAGAGTTTCTGGGAGAGGTTGGTTAAACCAGAGAAATGACAAACATACCTTGTGTACAGGAGGATAAATTGCTCTGTAGTTTCTACATCAGTGTTGTTTGAAGAGACAAAACTGAGTACGAACACAAGTTCATTACCGGACAGTTCATCCAGATAATAAAACTCGCTTGTGTTTTTTGTTCGACAAAAAGCTTGAAACGACGCCGACATTTTCTTGAGTCCTCAGATGAAGAAGATTTGTGAACAATTTCAGTGAAGCGTGAAGCGAACTTTTGTCCCTCGCTAAGTTTTTGATAGTTTTGACATATTGTTGACAGCTTTATATCAACTTTCTGTTGGCTTTTTAGCATGAATTGTAATTGTGGACTTTACATGAGGAAGTGAGTCGTGTTTTTCGATGAATTGTGAGTTTCTTGTTCGACGCGAAGAAATAAGTGACAAGTTTTTATTGTAGTTGTTCCGCGCACGGCCGTCTGATGTTATGTAATCGCGTCCTATTTAGGTTCAAACAGAATTTTCAAAATTTTCAACACAAGTGGTCATATGATAAAATGCTTATTGACTGAGTAAGGTCGCGCCGGACGGAAAAATATTTGGCTCTCGGTCCACAAGATTTTAGATTCTAACTCTACTAGGATAGGTCTTTTAATATATGTAAAGTTTAGTTTGGGCAAATGATTAGGCACTCATCAAAAAATTATTCAAATCACACACGAAAAAATTAAAATAACGCCACCAGTCGAATACGTGACCAAAAGTGCTATCATTGTTTTTGTCATTAAATCACTTCAATTCGAAATATCACAGGAACATCACGACTTAAGCATAAAACAATATAAATATGTTTACCTTAGCTGGGTTATCATGTCTTGACTTTCAAACATCATTCCCATCCTGCCATTTTAACGGTGTTCCATTAGTTTTGCATAACCTGTACGTATTCGTCTGGTGAATTTTAATCCCCAAATTGCTCAATATTACCAAGTCCCTATGTAAATGTTCCTTCGTTTCCGTTTTGTTGTTCGGTACAATCATTCAAACTGCTTTCAGGCAGAAATCCCCAGTAATTAGCAATAACAAATAAGCCACCATCTTCGATCGCTCCGCGTCTCTTATTTGCATATTGTCCAGCATAGGGTCTTTGCACACAGGGTAGGGATAGAGTGGGGATTATTTTCGAAAGAAAAAGCGTTAGAATTTTTCCAATATCTCGATGTTAGTTCTAATTCAGGGCCTCCTTTGTTAGGCAAAGCGATAAAATGCTACACACTAACAAGGTCTTTGTGGCTTAAAATTCAAACAAAGAAAAGTAACTCTGTTTAAAGATCTGAAAATGGAGGCCTTCCAAACGTCTTTAAAATGGAAACCCGACAGTCACACTTGGAATAACGCTTTAGCAGTTACTACTGGTGTAGTGTTTGTAAGGTACATTTCGGTGCATCATACATAATATACTTAAGCGCGCAATGTAAGTTGGGAAGTTGATTATTAAAGCAGCATGGTGGACTTCTGCTAAATTCCAGAAGTATCACAACGTTCACTACACACTGTGGTCTATAACAGTACAAGCGCCTTATGTTTGGGATAAGCTCAGCTCCAGAAGTGTACAAGCATGTCATTCAGCAATCATTGAAGGGCTGTGAAGGTGTTGCCAACATCTCAGATATCATTATTCATGGGAAGAACACTGAAGAACATGACAGAAGATTGCAGCGAGTTTTGGAGAGGCTGAAAGAGAAGAATCTCATGCTGAATGCAGAGAAGTGCAGGTTCCACATGACCCAGATGGTGTTCATGGGACTGGTGTTAAGCGACAATGGTATTGGCCCTTCCGAAGACAAGGTAAAGGCGATCGTTGATGCAAGAGAACCGCAGAGTGCATCAGAAGTTAGAAGTTTTCTGGGACTAACAAACTACAATGCTCGTTTCATCCCGGACTTTGCTACGGTCGCAGAGCCATTGCGCAGATTAACCAAAAAGGGTGACCGTTGCGAGTTTGGAGAGGAGCAGAAGAGCGCATTCAATGAGCTTAAGAGGAGGCTATCAAGTCAAGAAACTCTTGGTTACTTCGATAAAAATGCCAAGACACTAATCATAGCAGACGCAAGCCCGGTAGGCTTCGGTGCGATCCTCATCCAGGAGCAGCAAGGCAGGAAAAGAGTCATTAGCTACGCAAGCAAGAGTCTAAGCGATGTGGAATGGCGTTATTCGCAAATAGAAAAAGAAGCCTTGGCTGTTGTATGGGCATGTGAGCGATTCCATGTGTACCTTTCGGCATTGAATTTGAACTGTACACTGATCACAAGGCGTTGGAAACAATCTACTCAAGCAGATCGAAGCTGTGTGCACGAATCGAAAGATGGATCTTGCGATTACAGCCACACAAGTTCCAAGTCAAGTACCTACCTGGAGAGCAGAATATTGCCGATCCGTTGTCACGCTTACTGCATGCGAACGAGCACAAGGTGTCAGATGAATTTGTCAGGTTTGTCGCAGTAACTGCCACTCCTCAAGCGATGAAAACACGTGAAATTGAAGAAGCCTCATCACAGGACAGAGAGTTCGTGGAATTGCGTCAGCACATTGGAGACGGAAACTGGAAAGGTGATGAGCATAAGCAGTACATACCAGTATGTGGCGAACTGTGTGTTATTGGCAAGTTAATTCTTCGAGGTACCAGGATTGTTATTCCGAACAAGTTGAGACCTCGAGTACTGAGCCTTGCTCATGAAGGACACCCAGGAATTGTCAGTATGAAGCAGGGATTGCAATAAAAGGTATGGTGGCCTGGGATTCACAAAGAAGCCGAGAGGTTTTGCAAAACCTGTCATGGCTGTCAGCTTCTAAGCAGTCCGCCAAACCCAGAGCCAATCAAGTCAACCCCATTACCAAGTAGCCCATGGCAAGATTTGGCCATAGACCTATTAGGACCATTGCCATCAGGAGAATCTGTCTTAGTCATATTTGATTACTTCAGCAGGTACTGTGAAGTGGAAGTCATGCGTTCGACAACATCAGAGAAAGTCATAGAGTGTTTGGAGAAAATCTTCACCTCACATGGACTACCTCAATCACTTCGAAGCGACAATGGTCCACAGTTCAGGTCAGAAGTGTTTGAGCGGTATTTGGAGGATAACGGCATAGAACACAGGAAGACCACGCCATTGTGGCCACAAGCGAAGGGCGAGGTGGAAAGACAAAACAAGTCCCTCCTCAAGAAAATGAAAATAGCTCAAGCTGAGGGAAAAGAATGGAAGAAGGAAGTTCGCAAGCATTTGGTAGCATATAGGTCAACCCCTCATACTACCACAGGTGTGAGTCCAGCAGAACTCATGTTTGGCAGAAAGATGCGTTCTGAACTACCTGAATTGAGAGAGGAGAGCATAGAGAGTGAGATGCGAGACCGAGATGGCGAAATGAAAGCCAAAGCTAAACACTATGCACACAAGAAGAGTGCCCAGGAGTTAGACCTAACTCAAGGTGACAAAGTCTTAGTAAAACAAGAGCGCAAAAACAAGTCGTCAACACCATTTGCTTCTGAGCCTTATGATGTTGTAACCAAAACTGGGAACAGTGTTGTCGTTGAATCACCAGAAGGCGTTCAACTTACGCAAAACACAACCCATGTAAAGAAGTATGAGGAGGCATCACAGAATCCTGAGGAAACAGCTCCATTGCTTGATGTTGATGATCCTGTAGAACTGGAAGCAGAACGAGAAAAAAATGAGCAGCCCGGTCACGAGACCAACAAGGGTCAGGAAACTGCCGGAAAGATTTAAAAACTTTGTTATGACCTGAGCGTCATTGTTAAGTACTCTGTTTTGACCTGAGTGCTATTGTTAGAAACTTTGTTATGACTTGATGTCATTATTGACTGTTACGGTTCAAAAGAGGAGAATTAATAATTTTTATGGCCAGCCGTTTTGTGAGTTTAAGTCGTATTACGTTTTTAGTTGACTTTTAACTGTGCTGACATTTTGCTAAGATCATAGTGGTGACACCGAAAAAGGAAGGGATGTAGCGTTTGTAAGGTACATTTCGGTGCATCATACATAATATACTTAATCGCGCAATGTAACTTGGGAAGTTGATTATTAAGGCAGCATGGCGGACTTCTGGATTTGATTCGTGAGTCGTATCCGTTCATTGCAATAATCCAGTTCCATCGGTTGTGGAACGTGACAACTGGCGTAATCAGACGACACAAATAACACAGATAGAATGATACATCCAATAATACATACATGTGACTTGAGACAGTAATTTTTTTTCTTCAAAGTCGGATATGAGTACTGACAAGAAATGCAGGGAAAGAATCAGTTTGCAAGATTCATGATACTACAAACCGAAGTAGGTGAACATGGTATTTTTATGTGTATGTCATTTATACTGCTTGGTAATGCTGACGTTTCGAACTGAAGTATCAAATGCCGATATGCTGATGATACTTAGGTCACGCACTCGGTAGCTGCTGGCTACTAACACATAGACACTCGCACGCATAAGCTTACTAAAGAGCCCTTAGGGGCTCAGTCGAAGGTGAATATAACGCCAGTAGTGCTTTGAGCTAAGAATAACCTTACGGAGTAGACCTAAAAGGGAACGAGCAGGAGCCTGACATTGACTCCGAAGCCCACTTATCTTACGTTTTGATGACTAATTATGGCCTATATAATTGTCCATTAATGTAAAGCTTATCATAAACTAAACTGGCGTCTTGACCGCTCTTCTTTGCGTTCTTTAATATGGGTACCAAAAGCTTCCTTTTCGCAACAATTTCTATAGGGAAATCACGAGGAACTGCAAAGTTTATGCCACGGAGATTATTTGCTTGTGCTAACACAAATCTTTGTCTTTATGGAACGTAAATTTGGCAATGAGAGACCTTGGCTTTGAATCATTGGAGTTTGATTTTCCGAGCCGATGGACGCGCCCAAACGAAATCTCTTTTGAAACTTTCTTACTTAGTTTCAGTTCCACTTCCATAAACCTGCGTAGAACTTTTTCAGATATTTGAAAAGACTCATCTTTCTCTTCAGGTATATTAAAGACGTTCAGGTTGTTTCGGCGGCTCTGGCCTTCCAGTTTAACTGATCTTAGCTTTTTTTCATTTACTTGCTTGGTTAGCGACTTCACACCTTCTTGAAACTGTTTGATTGCTTTGTCTTGTGCCTCAACCTTCTTGTTGAGCTCTGTGATCGAACTCTAACTGGTTTCTAACTCCTTTTTCCTCTCTCTCCCATCAACCAGGGTAATCTTTACCACCAGACCACCAATAAGGGTATTCTTTACCAGCAAACGAATAATAAGGGTAATCTACCTCCAACAGATCGCATAAGGGTAATCTACCACCAACCAATCAATAAGGGTAATCTTTACCAACAAATCACGAATAAGGGTAATCTACCACTAATAGATTAATATGGGTAATCTACCACCAAACGATAAATTAGGGTAATGTTTACCACAAAACCATCAGTAAGGGTAATCTACCATTAACCGAGTAATTAGGGTAAACTTTACCACCAAAGGATCAATAAGGTTAATTTTTACCACCAAACCTTTAATAAAGGCACTCTTTACTATGAAAAGATCAATAAGGACAATCTACCACCAACCGATCACATTAGGGAAATCTACCACCTGCCGATCAATAAGGGTAATCTTTATCACCAAACGATCGATAATTAACAATTAGACCCGTAGCCCGCAAGGGCTCCGGGTCAATAGCCCATGAGGCGAAGCCGAATGAGCTATTGATTCGTGGCCCTTGAGGGCGAAGGGTCTAATTGTTTTAGTATCACCCAACTAGTCGGACAGAAAAGGTAATAATAAAGTTAGCAAATGTAAGTTGAAGAAATATTTATTTGGGAATAAAACGAAAGAAAGCGTCACGCTCGATGGCGACAATTTCGCTACTCGATGACTATTACTAATAGTCCCCTAGTAGCGTAGCCAATCAAAATGCAGGATTTGCATTAGTCCACTAGTTGGGTGATAGTAATAATGTTTATCACCAACCGATCAATATCGGTACTCTACCACAAAACCATCAATAAGGGTGCTCTTTACCGCCA
Source organism: Orbicella faveolata (assembly GCF_042242905.1). Lineage (NCBI taxonomy): Eukaryota > Metazoa > Cnidaria > Anthozoa > Scleractinia > Merulinidae > Orbicella > Orbicella faveolata. The sequence continues at coordinate 882,904 of NW_028301578.1, read as the reverse complement.
AACCATCAATAAGGGTAATCTACCACCAACCGATGAATAAGGTTAATCTACCACCAAGCGATCGATCAGGGTAATCTTTACCACCAAACGATCACTAAGGGTAATGTTTACTACCAAACCATTAACAAGGGTAATCTACCTCCAACAGATCAATGAGGATAATATACTGTCAAACGATCAATAAGGTTAACTTTACCACCAAACGATCAATAAGGAAACTCTTTATCACCAAACGATCAGTAAGGGTACTTTTTCCCACCAACACAGCGAAAACGGTAGCTTACCACCTACCGATTAATAAGGGTAATCTATTATCAACCGATCACTAAGGGTAAATTTATCACTAAAACATTAATAAGGGTACTCTTTACCACCAAACGATCAATAAAAATAATCTTTACCACCAACCAATCAATAGGGGTAATCTACCACCAACCGATCAATAAGCGTAATTTTCACTAGCAATTGTTTAATAAGGGTAATCTTTACCACAACTGCGATCAATAAAGGTAATCTTTAATCCCTGCACATCAATAAAAGCACTCTTTACCACCAACCGATCACTAACGGTAATCTACCAGCAAACGATCAATTAGGGTAACTTTGCCACACAAACGATCAATGAGGGTAATATACCGCAACCGATTAATAAAGGTAATCTACCATCAACCGATTACTAAGGATAACTTTACTACCAAACGATCAATAAGGGTAATCTACCAGCAATCGATCAATAAGGGCATCTTTACCACCAACCGATAATAAAAGGTAATCATTACCACCAAACGAGCAATAGGGGTAACCTACCAGCAAACGATCAATAAAGATAATGTTTACCACCAAACAATCAGTAAGGGTAGTATTCACTACCAAACGATCAGTAACGGTAATCTACCAAACGATCAATAACGGTAACTTTACCAGCAACCGATCAATTAGGGTAATTTTTATAACGGAGCTCCGGCGGTCCGAAGTGCAGTCAAGCGGAGGCCCAAACTTATATAGGAAAGTAAAGGAAACCCACGAACTGATATTTTTATGCAGTTCATGGCTAGCGGTATTGCTCGTTGGGCGTACGCAGGACGACGACGGCAACGAAGTCGCCGAGATGGCAGCTATACTCTAACTTAAAGGTTGACAGAGACATGCACCCTTGGTTTATAGCATCCTTCTTTGATATTAGACATCCATGTTACGGTCTAAACAAGGTATCTGCTGACCAGTATTTCGTGACCATATCGCGGGTTCAAGCTTAGAATTGACCGCTGAGCAAGTGCAGGTTCTCGATTGGATCACGGGGTCATGTCAGTTTAACTTGTTATAATTAGGGCTGGGTTGTTTGGAAGCTGGTTAGCACTAATCCAGGATTGTAAAATTGAACCGAAGTATAATTTGGTTTGTATACAAATGCTTCCTTACATACGTCTGCTGCATCCGCAGTACGAGCGGCAGTCAAAACTAAACTGTCCCACTGAAACGACAAGATAATAGCCGTTTTCTCCGCAGCTAACAAGAATAAGGACAATGCGAAATTTGCTTTGGCCTCCTTTAATAGTTAACTTGAGAATTCCAGGTTTAATTTGAAGAGGAACAGCATATTTTGTCCAAAATAAGACAACTATTATCCTATCTGGGGCGACACTTAACAAGCTACGAGCGACGCCGGCGACCCAGGTTTGGCCCAAAATTAGAAGCTTGGAGACAGAAAATGTTTCATATTTTTCACTTTTACAATTTGATATGGCTTTTTCATTCATTCTTGTTCTGTTGTCCCAGAAAGGCCGAAAAATGACCGTGTCTAATTTCTGTCGATCCTTCTCAAGTATCTGGAGTCAAACTATGGCATTCCCTGATAATTTGGGACATTCTTTGCCAATAATTCAACGGAACAGGACTGGATGACCCAGAGAGGCCGAAAAATGAGCGCGTGTCTAATTTCTCTCGATCTTTTTAAAGCATCTGGAGTCAAACTAGGGTATTCCCTGATCATTTGGGACATTCTGTGCCAATGTGGCACAGAATGGACAGAACGTTCAAAATGATCAGGGAATGCCCTAGTTTGACTCCAGATGCTTTAGAAAGATAGACAGTGATAAGACACAATCTTTTTCGGCCTTCCAGGGTCATCCAGTCTTGTTCCGTTAAAATAATGTATGTTGCAGTATAAAAATGTTAACTAGCAGTCTCATATTGTAACACATAGAGGGAGTAAGTATGGTTCATATGATCTTTTTCGACAGATATCACGCCGGTTAGTCCACAGGGAGCACACAATCTTGTTAAGTAGGAAGACAGTAAATAAAGAAATGAAAGGAATGAAACGTTTAACTTTGTCTCCTCTTGTCATCTTTTACGGGACCTTACAGGGAAAACCGCTACCTATATGTCCGCAAAACCCTGTAGCGCTAAACTCGTCCCTAGGCCAAATCGTAAAAACTCTTTTTCCTTGGCCATCGTAGCTTTAGAAGAAACAAAACACAAACCGCGGTGATAAACATGGAACCAAAACGCATGTTAAACAAAGTTAATTTCCTTGACGTTTCGTATGTACAACATACATCTTCAGAAGTGACCGTTAACTAGATTACAATCGAAATTTAAACGCGAAGAAAAAGAAAAAGACTGGTATCTAATAATATGTAACAAGACTAATAGTTAATAACAAACAGATGAGTCTGCGGGAGAGAAAAAAAAAATTACCATAATAATAATAACAATACAAAATGCTAGTAAAGAAAAGGTTTTTCACTGCCAACGTTTTCATTCAAGGCTGGCTTTAAATCACGAATTAACAATGTTTCCTTTATTTTATAAATGTATATCTGACCTACCAGTTGCTAAGATATCAAAATTGTCCCATTTAATATTATGACCAGTGGAAGTAACGTGATCCGCGATGGCTGAGGTGTGACCGCTTTTAGCAAGGGCCTTAAAATGTTCAGTTTTTCTATCGTGTAGTCGACGCTTTGTTTTTCCTATATAAAAATCATCACAGTCCCAGCAGCTTGCCTTGTAATCCCTAGGCCTTTTCACGGTGTGCAAAATTTTTGTTTTGGTTTACATGCTCAAAAAGATTGTGAACTCCCTGTGATGTGTCCCTAATGTATGCCGTGCGTTCCCTGCATCTTTACCAGGGGAGAGCCAAGCCGTCATTTTAAAGGGCGCGTCGGGTTACCAAGTAGCTTCCCCAGCTTCTTTTTTCTCTGTGCTAACTGGGGTGGCCAAGAATTAATTGGCTGGCTAGCTTTTTGGTTTGTTTGTTTTTAGCAAAGTGAAAGGGAGTACCCGTTAATCCTCAAATTAGTGCACTCCTCCAATAAGTTACCTGTTCTAATAAGCGCCTCTCCTGTCAGCCAAAAGTTAAAATAAGCGTCCCACCCTCGAATAAGCGCTCCCCGTCCCCGTCCCCTCCCCCCCCCCCCCATTTTGTGGGCGAGTAATGAGACAACAAAGGATGTAGAGGTTTCGTCGTTTAGTATTAGTTTTGTACATTGTTTCAGTTTGGTTTTGTTAATACGATAAGTTTGGAAAAAAAGCACAAGTACTAACGTTATCGCGATTTAAACTTAAGGATCAGCTTTTATGTCTAGAAACAGCTAATGCTGTTGATTATGCGCAGATGATGTATGATCATGTCAGGCCACGATTTGGAAAAAATTTAACAAGCGCCTGCCCTTCCCCTAGTTTGAGCGCCCCTCGAATGAGCGTCCCCTGTCTTCTCCTAGATTCGCGGATCTACGATATCCGAATTCTCCACAAGTTGAGTTATCAAGACTGTATATTATTTTATATCTCCACATACAATCTATTTTGTAATATTTATTTCAGGACATTTCAGTGTGCTTAAGGGCAACGAACTGTGTAGCAAACCATGCTATTGAACTTGTGTTTCCAACTGCCGCATACTGTTTTTCGCTGGGCGTCGAACTTGCAATCTCTCACCCACCAAGTGCAGTGATTTTCTCGGATCTGTAAACTGTATAGCCACTGTTGTGGATGGCATGGCGTATTTGGAAACCCGTTAGCGCAAAAGCCAATATGTGCAGGAATGGTTCTGGCTGTGAAGAGAAAACATAAAAATAGTAAGTGTCCATAAAGCGAAAATTATTTTTATATATTTAAAACATAAATTGCTTGAGATACACGATTCCAGGATTTGATACATTTAGGGCAAAAATTGACGATTTTACAAGCCCTCAAAGTTAAAATGGACAGATGAATGAGTCGAGTTTACTCCACAATAATGTGCATAAGGTCATTTTTTTTTTTAACCCATGCCATTCTACATTGTAAGCAAGGAATTTTTGGAAGGGTGAAAACCGGACAAACAATACAGCCAAAAAGTAATATTGGCGTCTTATACATTTCTCTTGCTTTCATTCCGCCATAAGGACGCGATCTTCCGACACCAAAATACCTCTCAGTTAGTACGCGTGCTGTGATTGGTCAATTTAGCGGGCGGTATTCTACTGTACGGCCTGCTAAAATTTAAATCTGTTTTTGTGGCAAAATGTTTTGCAATTTAACACCAAGTGCTCTTAATTTTTTTTTTTTTTAGCAAGTAAAAGTTTAAATTTACTTTTACTTCTGAAATTGTGTATCACAACCTGCTAACTAAGAGTCACTTAAGGTGGCTGAACACAGCTTTCGATACCTGTGTTTCATTCACCTTTTTCTCTGAAACCCTTGATCCCTCTGTCGCCAAAAATGGCAGCAAGCAAGGTAACAACACAAACTTTTAGGTTTTTGATAGTTAAGCTGACGTATGTGCAGTTGCCATGGCAACATAAATAAACAAATACAGGCCTTTAAAGTCGGTTTTGTTTAGTTGTAGAAAATCTATTCATTCGATTTTCTTTATAATTTGCATGCAACTAGCTTGTAACGATACTCACAAGTTAACACCATTTTGATACTAACCTAACAGAGAGATCTTTAATTATCACTTGTTGAAGGTTCACTGGAATATCTAGAATTTCCTTTGTTAAAGTTCAATTTTTTTCCAATACTTCAGTTGCTTATTTCCGTAAGTATTTTCGTGCCAAATTTCGTGAAATTCTAATGAGTATTTCCGAGAAATCAATTTTCCATTCAATCACAATTTTTTGACTTACTGCGTATGCGCTGCATTTAACTGGGTTCTTTCGGTAACAACGAAAAATCTGAGAATTGCTGGGTTCCTTACATCATTACCTCTTCGAACATATCTTTGTAATAAGAGATTAAAACCATCAATACGCTGCGTTCAGTTATGAAGAAAAATAGCACAGATGGTGCGGGTGTTGAGTAAATAAAATGATTGCTCTATTGACGGCATGTTTGTTTTTGGAATCCTTGTACGAGTGCTGAATCGAATGAGCAAAAGCGCGCGCGAAAACTGTGTTCGGCCACCTTAATAACGATTTTATATTGACTCGTTTTGTTTTCGAGTTGCGTCAGAAATTTGAAGCCGTTCCACGTGAACAGAAATCGTTACCGAACCCGTCAGACACACAGTAGAGATATAATAAATGTCTTACTCACCTCGTTTTCTCGATCCGTAATGAAAGTTTTGGATCCTTGATCTTCCCCTTCGATTTATGGCCCGCGCGCTCAAATTCGCGCTTTGGCCATTAAGCGATGGGGAAAAATCTCGCTTTGTAACTTACGTCACGGCCCTCGAACGAGGAGGTATGTATTTTGACTTCGCGATTCGCAAACTCATTTTTATAACGAAGTGACAAAACTGTGAGGGTTTGTAAAATCGTCAATTCTCTCATAAAAGTCTCAAACTTTGGATAAGTGAATTTCAGATAGTAAGTCTTTAAACTGCACCAAAAAAAAAAAAAAAAAAAAAATCCGTTTACATTAATAATCATGCGAGTCTTATGCGACCACAGTTGGACCACAGTTATAAAATAGAATTAACAAAGTGCAAGAAATATAATACTTAAAAAAAGGAATTGATGCTTCCAACAGATTTCATCTTCATTTATTTTCTTTTCTAGATAGTGCTTACCAGAACGAGTTCGTCCATCGTTCCTGAAACCAGCTGCCGAAGAACTCAACATACTCATGTCAACTTCTTTCAAACGAAAGACTGGAAACTCTCCACAGAAGTCCTGCACAACTTGTCTGAGGAGAGCTTTGTCGACCTCTTCTGAAACAGACCAGTACTTTCGGACAATGACCGAGCTTTTGGAAGGAGCTTCAGATACCTATGGGCATGGTAAAAGAGATTTTTCAACACTGGCTACCTTTTAGTTTCGAATAATAAGGCCCTCCTTCCCCTTCCCCTCCCCACCTCTCAAAAATATTTAACAGCATATATATAAACCACATTGATCCAATTCATGCTGGACAATCAGATTTATCTAGCAACTTTTCAGTGATATTCGTACCATTTGTAAATCAGTCCTTAGGTCAGCGGGCTTTGGCAAGTCGTCTGGCAATGGCCCCAAATAACAAGTGGCGTTACTTTTGTCTCGACGCACTGAAATTTTCTAGAGAGAGCAAGTGACATTAGTTAGCATGATACACTGAAGAAAGGACGTCCTCAGTTGACCAGAAGCACGTGTTTATGATCACTTTTGACTATCGAGGCGAGAAAATGTTGGTATAGTTTCACAGTTAAAAGACGTTTGAACCTTAATTAACTAATGGAAATTCCCGCAATTTTAAAGCTGACGTATTGCGCGAATGACACGATGGTACCTATTCATATAAATCTCGCAAATTGCGGCAGTTTCCTGATTTGCAATGAGAATATCCAGCCTTCGCTCCGAGCCAAACTCTCAATCATTGGAATAAGCGTTAGAGGCTTTGTAAAACTTTCAGTGGGTCAATAATGTTGTACCTCTTGGCGAACATACATCTTAACTAGCAAATCTCCCATGACAAGACGAATTTATGTTTGCGACGTAAATATTCAATACTTGCTTCGTGACAAACGTGTCAGTAACAGGAAAAAGAAATATACTCATATATACTAAAGTAAGAGGAGAATATTCGTAAATTTTAAGTAGCTCTTGCATTTGGCAGCTAAAGCGTGAAAGTACTGAGCCAGCTGTATCCTTGGGACCCCATACCATGTGGTTAAATAAACCACGAGTCCACATCAACCACGCTTGGCCATATAATTAACCCGGTTAATAACAGCTGGCAACTTTTGCCTAAGGGTGGCTGCTTGACTTCATTTATACTGCGTCACAGGTCGATTCGGTACAAAGCAATTTACACACTTACACTTTTGAAGTCATAAAGGTAGTCGGCTTCAGTGAGTCCATTGTGAGCTGGGACATGGAAGAACTCAAGATCATTTTTCTCGTCAATTGCAATTTTCTCAACATACTTTGTTCCTCTCTCAACAATGTGAACGTTGAACTCCTCCGAATTTCTCACTGTATTTTCAGAGGGAATCTGTCAAAAAAAGAAATTCGCGCCGACCTTAATTAATGGATTCTTACGCCATGCTGGGTTTAATCTCTATGTGGTCCTAGATTGCTTAGTCTAGCTTGTAGAGCCGGGTTACGATTTGTTCAACTCCAAATCTCACTGAAACTAAAGAACAAAAAGGCATCGACAAGAACTAAACTATCTCATCTTCCAGGCGAAAGTTACTAACTTCTCTGTAGATTACGATATGAAAAATCAGATAATAACTTACCACCGAAGCACCAGTTACGTCAGAGATGCAGAAAAACAGAATAGAAACGATCACAGCAGGTGAAAAACTCTAAAAGGAAATAAAAACCTGAGAATGAGACCGTAAAAGTTGCGATGATGAAGAACTTGATCTAATTTCGCCAGATACGACATCTAAAGAAGAAGACGAACTAGTCTTTCAAGTTAAATTATAATATTTCTGTTGGTTCATTTTAACTTTGATAAGACCAACTGTGTCTACAAGTTTGCTACGCTGTAAATGTGTCAAGGATAAATTTATAATGATGATCGACTTACCATCGTGGCAGCGAATTCAAGGCACTTTAGCAGTCAGCTTCTCCCACCTCAACAAACTGTTTTCATAGGAACATTTTGTCACTTTTATCCTGTTCTGAAAAGGAAATGACACAAGAAACTCAAAAGTATAATCTATAAAAATCAACTGCGAGGCGAGAATAACCTGTTTAGCAACAGAGGAAACAGATGATGATTTCCTTAAACGCTGAAACTACAAATTGCTTACAAGTGTCTGGCACAAATTTACGGGGTAGGAAATATGTTACAGAAAGAGAATTTGAAAAGATAAAACTTAACAAGTTGTCAGATTTTTGAATCAAAGTTAAGAGAAAAGCTGTCTAAGCTTCTCTCTCCTCCACAGTCAACAAAGTTTGCTCGCTTTTGTCCTCTTTGTCTCACCTCAAGGGAAAGAAAGCGACGCATGAAGGAACTAGAACGAGGTAGCTATGAGAGGAAAATAAATGGCTCTTTCTGAAAAACAGAGGAAATATCAATTCACCGAACTTCAATTTCCTTATTTGATACGTGCCATTACTGCCGTAACTAACGCTGAAACAACTAACTGTTTACCAGTGTTTTGTTTGTTCAATATGCTTCCGTGAAAAGGTCATCAGGTTGGCAGGGCACCACGAGTCTCAGTTGTAACGACGCTGTATTTGAGTTTTGGATGTCGCCATACATTTTTGTGCAACTATTCGTACGTCTTTAGATATATTCGATATTTCAATGCCTTATCAGTTCAATTAGTTTTGCTTTCCTTGATCATTTCAGATAAGCGTGATCAAATCTGCCAAACGCGAAGTTAAACAGTACATTTCTATACCTGATAGTGGTAATCCAGATTGTAACACAAAAGTAAATAGTGACAAACGACTTGTCGGGAAAATAATAATAATAATAATAATAATAATAATAATAATAGTAATAATATTTATAATAATAATAATCATAGTAATAATAATAATGATAAAATAATTAATATGGACTGATTTAGTGAACATCTAAACACCCGATAATTAAGATCTTAAGACTTTCTGAAAGAGGAATAGTTAAGGAAAATCAGTAAATCGCTTTTCACGGTAAGAAAAAAACCTCAGTCACGCATGAAAATATTTGGCAATAAGACCTAATTTTCACCCATAATAATATTATGGAACAAACGGAATTGATAATTCTGCGCTTTTTACTCTTTCTTTTGTGTGTGTTTTTTCGCTTTTGTTTTTGTTTTTGCTTTTGTTTTCACAAGAGAAACAGAAAAGGTAATAAATGGCGGGAAAACTTGTCCTGTGGCCAATCCTGCTGTCGTTTGCCCGCTTCCAGCAGCCTGTCAGTCGTAACATACATTTGCGCTTGCCTTCACGTTCCCATAGGCTATTTTTCCCTAACGTTCAGGTTTCAGGCAGTTTTTAAAGTCATGGTCATTCGAAAATCCTGCTATGTTAAAATGAAGCCAAAAGAATCTTTAACTAGTAAAGATTAAAACTTGAATATTAGAGATTATTAAAGATTTAAAACAGTTGATTTAAAAATTGGCTGGTTTGACTCCCGTATTAAAATCCTCTGCAGTTATCCCAACGGTTGATGCATACTCAGGAAGCGCAAGTTACTAAATACGCAACATTTTTCCATGTTTTGATTTTAGAAACTGTACTGTGGATAATGCCAGGGAAATGGCATTTCCAAGCGCTTTAAACTAATATTTCTTTGCTCGATTAACTTTCTCCTCGTTGTGTACTCCACGAAAAATGCATGCTGCCTCCCTCAATGAGGTAGCCAAAAAAACTAGGCATTCATGCATTAATCAAAGTTTCCCTTTTATTCTTTGATAAAGATGATTTTTGTTTGCCGAACGTTATCTTTCCTTGACAAGTTGAATTTAAACTGTGAGTCTCAAATGCTATTTAAATAGCAAGGGGTGTAATATGTGATTGACCCTCAATCCAATATGGGAGTCTTGCTAACGTTTTTGATTGATTTACTTCGGCCGCCTCTCTTCTTCAGAGCAGGCTTTAAATTAAATACTGTCCTAAGGGTTAAAATCTTCAGAAAACAAAGAAACTCAATGTGATAATGTCCTTATCTGTAGCACTTTCCCCTCACTAGATTCCATTTATTTTCTGGGTACCAAAAATGATTGAAATTTTACTTAGAACTCTGAGTCCCGCGGCAAAACTTTCAGGGCTCCGGACTCTGGACGTAAAAGAGATCAGGGCTCCAGGCAGTGAAATGATGCCCCCCCCCCCCCTCCCTCTCCTCCTTGGGATCCTGAGAAAGGTTCGGAGAACAAAAATAAAAACAAAGAACAAAAAACAAAAGAAGGAGTCGTGTAAGCCCATCGACACCATACCGTAGCAGACCAAAATGTCCAAAAGCGATACCTTGTTTCCGACCAAAACGGTTACAAAATCATACCTTTTGGGGCCGCATATTCCTTCACGACGGAACTTCTGGTGGATAAATTGACAGCAGGCGAATTGGCAGACAACTTCAGCCCGGTCACTGATCAACCCTCGCCTATCGTCCGCCCGCCTTTCTAAGAAGTGCAAACATCGGTTACAGAATTTCAGGAAGTATTTGAGTAGTGAATTAAGTAAGCCACGTGCAAACCTTTTTGGCAAGGTCTGGCAAATGCAAATTGCTGCACTGTGAGTACAATTTCTTTCATGACGGTTCCCTGAGAGGTTGTCAAAGACGCCTTCATCCGATTAACTGAACTTTAAAGGATCCTATTTGAATGCTTATTTTCCCTAAAGCTTTCAAAGGAAGTAAGGGACAATGCAGAGAGAGTGGTTTAGAGCTGTATAAAACTAAAATAAAGTAGTTTAGTTTCTGTTAAACATCTGCGCTCGACTCGCTTGCAAGCCGACTAGGCCTGTTTAAAAGCTATCCTTCTTTTCCATTTATCTGCTGATTCGGTTTATAAGCTGCTGAATGTTTCGTAGACATCGCTTTTCCTGTTGTAATCTTCCGTTGACGATATAAACAAACATTACTAAACCTTCCCAGGGAATGGCGAAACCTGCTAGGGGTCGCTAGGGGGTTGCAATTGCATTTCTCTGGTTGTCTGGCGGCATGGCCGCGTTGACAACCGCTTGAGTAAAGTGCGAAAACATTTAAGAGTACCAGTCCATAAATATGGAAAAAAACACGGCAAGGGTCGAAAATTCAATTCCGCTCAAATTTTTACGGTAGATAGGCTAGGGCATGACAAAAACTACTGGATAGTTTTTTTGGCAAAATATCCTTTTATTTCAAAGAAATATGCAAATTACCAAATTCCGTTAAAATCGTCATTTGACGCACCATTTTATTAAACAAGTTTGAGAGCCTCGCATGCAAAACCACATCATTCTTCTGTCTTTAAAACACTCAAATGTTTAAATGTGTACTAGGTTGATTTTAGGGAATGTTGCCGTTTTTGCTGGGTGCAAAATAATTAAATTTCGAAGACATGTATTTCATTCACTTAAAAGTACTTGGTAGAAATAATTGATTTTCACCATATGCGAAACCTTCAAATGGATTAAGCTTCTGGTGATTGAATCGCAGAAGGATAGTCTACAGATTCCTGTAAAAGTTTCTTTGGCCAAATGATTATGAGCGGCGCAAGAGCTTTTCAAAGTACGTTAAAAATGCAGATATTTGACCATCCGTCATCAAATTTTATTTACGGGCTAGACATATATTTTAGCTCGCGCCACATGTCTTGAGCTATATTAAGTTGAAATAGACACAGAGCTGATAATTTCGAAATGTTCTAACCTTATTTGCTGTAAAAGGCAGGTCCAAAAGCCGATTTGACGAGTTTCTGTCACCATTCGTCGCACATAAAGCAGAAGTTTGCTTTTGTTTACACAACGTCCGATGTACATCGCCAACTGTCAACTTATTTAATGGTCGAATACCATGAATCTATGACCCTCTTTCGACACATATGATCACCACTGCATCTAAGTCAAAAACGGCTAAGTGATTTGTAGATAGTTGCTTGCTTTGCGCTACACGAAAATATCACGTTTGATCATCGTTTGATCTGCTACTGCTGTTTGAATCCTTGCTTGCAGCGGTTCCTTGTTTGTTCGTCACACAATGCTGTCATCTTATTTTAGGGGGTAGGGGTAGGACAATTTCTATACTAATACGTAAGGCTCCGTAAGGCTCGGAACCACAGGGCGCAAACAATCTTGTTGTGTAGGAAGAGATTAAATTAAGCAATGAAAAGAACGAATAGTTAACCATTGCCCATGTTGTCATCTTTTACTAGATCACCGCTACCTACATACCGTGCGTAATACTGTAGCGTCCTTTAGTGTTGGTCTACCTCGAACGGTGTGTTCGTTTGTATATGATTTCATCGCCCTAGAAATCATGGAATCCGTGCTAACTCTTCACGACGACAACTTCTGTAAATTCCATGTGCTGTACGCATGCACAGGTGACGCCACAGGGACCCAAGCTCACAATGCGAGGGGTTATTATTTTTTTTTTAAATCTTTATGCGAACGTTCAGCGCGCGAAACGTGACCCAGTTACCGCCGACATCTACTATTACATAACGACTGAGTTTGGTTACGCGAAACGTGACCTTCGCCTTGCAGCATATGGAGTAGAGGAAAACCAAAAAGCGATAACTTGCTTAAAAGGCTTCGGATCGAGCTGAGAAGTGAGATGACAATAGAAAAGACAACAAGGCATTGAGGCAAGCCATTTTTATTGTAAAAATACCAAAATTTCAGCTATAATGTCGATTACCGTTTTTCCCCATACAAACCTTTATAACTTCAAACCGTTGTAACACAACACCACCATATGCTGCAAGGCGAAGGTCACGTTTCGCGTAACCAAACTCGTTCGTTATGTAATAGTAGATGTCGGCGGTAACTGGGTCACGTTTCGCGCGCTGAACGTTCGCATAAAGATTAAAAAAAAAAATAACTCCTCGCATTGTGAGCTTGGACCGCCTGTGGTGACGCATGCGCTATAGAGACCAAACGGCGACTTGTGACTGAACGAGGAAAAAAAACAACGGAGCTGAAATTTAACCCAGCCCTCACTGCCTGGGTAACAAGTGTTGACTTATTGGTTATATTTGCGTGAGACCATCCATTAAACAAAATCTGTGAAATGCGTGACGTTAAATGTCGTCACGAAATGGCTGTCAAAAGATGATTTATCACTTAAGTTATTTCCAACTGGGCAGCTCCTGCACTAGAAGAAGTTTTAATTTATGTGTCACAGCTCTAGAGTAATAACTTTGCGTTTCAATTAAAAAAAACTCAAAGACATATGTTTCTATTACATTACGGCCACCATGTTGGCGTCCCGCAGAAGGACACCGGCATGTCGTCTCCTAACAAAGCTCGACATATATATATATTTTTTTTAACCACACAAACTTAAATCATCAATCACATCCCAGATTGTTGACTTGATTTAATGAAATGTTTCGATTTTTTCGTAATTAATGGCATGGAAGGGAAAACTAGCAATAGTGATAATAAGAAAAAAAAAACATTTTTCTTCCTTTTGTCCAAAGATGAGATACGTGCTTTGGAGAGGGAGCTCTTCTAAGACATTTACTAGGGAATTAAAGATAAACCGTCAGATGTTAACGATAAGCTAAAGATGTTAACACACGCGCAGTTTAGTCGTTTTAACCTTTTAGATAAAATATCTATTTTGTTACGTGCTTCGGCAACTTACTTCCTCGACCTTTAAATAGCCTCTGTCGACACGCATTCTCAGTTCCTTCAGCGCTTTGATATCACCAATAACTTACTAAGATCGTTTTCACTCGACATTGTTTACGGCGTGGGACGTGTCTTGGCCAAGCCACTTCCTTAACCGTTTGGACACGTTCTCGTTATATGTTTCGTGAATTTTCTTCCTTCGCCGCTTTGACATCAGTATCTTACCCAACTTCGTTTCCGCACAACTTCGGCCAATAAGTAGCTACTTCCTTCAGCGGCTTCCAAAATGATATATTCTGAAATGATCTGGTTAATGCACATTGAATGCGAAATATTACCCTGTTTATTAGGGTAATTATAGTGAAGATCTTGAAATTGCAGAAAGACCTCACTGGAATAAGACGTCTCGCAGTCAACAAACTCTTTCAGTGCTAGCTGAGAATTAAGTTCAACCAATAGCACCTGGCATCAAAAGAAAGGAACAGTGAAGGTAAATGTAAACTAACTTATGATAAATTGTTGATTCCAGGGTATCTTAGCTGACATTATAAAGCGCTATTACAATCGTTTGATTGATAAAGATAGAAATTTGCTATTTACGTCGCTTAACGGTTATGAAGGTGAACGCGTAATCTTTACTCGTCTACTGGACTAAGCACAGGCCTGATCCTCTTATGAGTACATTAAATAAAGACCGAAAAGCTTGCATATCGTAAAATCAGGGAGAAATTCTCACACCCGGAAATCAAGGTGACTATGAGCCTCTCAACTTGGAAATAGATCGTCTGTGAACGGGGTAATCATGATGCCACTGAACTAAGTTTTTAATCCGAAGGTAATATCTAATTTGTATGTCAAGCAAGAGGACCAAAAAATTAAGTCTAAGTCCATTGGCGTTACCTTACCACAAACAAATTACCGCTTCTCATCCCATCACCTGGACGCGTGACCAAGTTTTGACATCCCTCTATTGCGGGCTCTCATTTTCCGTCCTATATGTTTTATTTATTTATTTATTTATTTATTTATTTATTTATTTTTTCTTTCTTTCTTTCTTTCTTTCTTTATTTGGCTTTTTGTTTTTGTTCTGCATTTTCCTTACCAGCCTCAGTGATCTTCCTCCCGATCAGTACAAAATGCAGACTGCAGAGCGGCTACAAACTTCAGACTAGGTGCAAAACGCACTGACTGAGAATAAAGACACTTTTCGGCCAATGCTCGAGTAACATCTCATTTTATACCGAACTTACCAAGTGCCACGCAATCGCTTTTCCACGGTCATCTTCGACGAAACTTTATGTTATTGCGAAATATTATTGCCCCATTTCTTCATATTACTTTCTTAAACAAATCATCCAGGCCATATTAGTTGAAGCCGTCATAGTCTCTTCGCGCGCGAGGCCTAAATAACACGCGATATTGAAGAAGTAACGATCAATCAGAGTTCATTTCTTAGCCAAAAGAACACTAAGAGCAACTATTTCTTCGTCTTGATCTATTTTCAGTGTTCAAGCTGGGTTAACGCACACTGATTTTCACATATTACTAATTGTCATCTCCAGCCCATGCTTCCCGCTGGGTTACTGTGCACAAGTTTTGGCATACGTAAGCTTACATACAAAGCAAACTTATCGAATATATATTCCACCTCTTCTCGAATCCCCCGTTACGATACCTTGCGGCTTTAGGTACGCAAGATAGATCAGTGATAAAATCAAACATGCCGGACCTATTTGCCTCGACCCCTGCATCCAACTTTAATGGTCATAGTGAAAACGTATTCTCTTCGCCCAATGAGACACTGAAACAACTTACGCTCTTTCTTTTTTATAAGAATATGTTTCATAAGAATATCGAGTCTGAAATTTGCGAAATTTTAAGAATATTTTAGGAATAAACCCGAGGCTGAGATTTTGAAAAAAATAATTTTTTTGTGTTGTAAATTTGTAAATACAATACAATTATATGTTTTTAACTAAACCATATGAGATCCTTCCTTCTCTACAAGGTAAAAGTAGCCAAAAGGCAACAAAAACTGCACTAGCCGTATGTTCGATGCTCTGATACCTGCAGGCTGGCAGGCTTCAAATTACTTGATACCATCTAGACACTTAATACCTCCGAAAACAGAAACTACATACGCCGTAATATAAGAACAATGAATATTCACAAGAATATTTTCACCCCAAAATCGGCTGAAAGATAAGACCACTCAGCCTCGGTGGGAAAAGCAAAATTCTTATAAACAATAAAGAGTGTAGTTCTGTGACAAATTATTGAAGAAATTTTATGGACCGTTGATTCCGTTAGGTGTACAGCAAATCTCCTTTTATGCCAACGCAAACCTCGACCAGCTTTCTTTTGATAGTGATTTAACTCATTCACATTTTCGTTACCATGCCGGCATAATCTAACTACTGCTGTTCTTTGTTGTTGTTGTTGTTTTTTTTTGTTTGTTTGTTTTCTCTTTAGGCTCTAGTTACGAATCTAATAATGAAATTGGTGGCTTTTATTTATCTCTGTGTTACCATCACACTGCTGGTGCCAAACCTCGTTGGTGGACAGGAGTTGACAGAAAGAGGGGTGAGTTTTTTGAGTGCATGCTACAAGGGCCGCCATGCGAATGCCTTTTTTAGTAGACCCGCAGGTGTTCGTTAGCACGTCACTAAGTGTGTGTTCGAATTAGGGTTAATATTTCGTTTCATCTTTTATGCGGCACCATTTGCATTATTTCAAATCGTTATCAGTGGAGTGTCCGCCTGTAGTGAAAGAAAACTGGCTCTTAATATTATTGTCGCCCACCTCCTAAACTTGACAGATAACGATAATTATGACGGCAGTTATTTCCCCCAGATTTTTAAACCTTTGCGCGTTGCTGATGCTGTTTTTGCACAAGGGATAGCTGGTGGGATTCTGTTGCCCCCGGGTAAAATGAGAATTTTACCTACACCTAGAACTGTCACTCCAGCTGATTGCCGAATTCTATATCTTCACGTTTCAATAAATGAAGTAAATTAACAAATAAGGATACGCCGCTTTCCCGCCTACTCTGTGAGGAAAACTGAAGGAGGGTTTTCAGCCAACCAGAGCGTGTATCATTTTCTTTAGTTAATAAATTACTATTGTCATATAGAGAAAAATAAGTTTAAAATCATTAACTCTGTCTGTCCATGATCAGAAAAGAGACAACAATGAAAGGCAACAAGAAGGTTGGATGAGGTGGCAATCATGGTATCTGGTAAGCACTGTTTACATATCAAGTCCAGACCTATTACATTAAAATACATTTATAATAAAACAGCATTGTATTGTATTGCATTGCATTGCATTGTGTTGTATTGTATTGAAACTTCCAAGGTAACACATTTTTCCCAAACGGAAATTTTGTTCATGGTTAAGAACCGTTTAGCTATTGTTTTATGCACTAGCGTGCACCATCTAGTTATGGTGAAGGAGGAAAAGTAGGAACGGAAGAAGCGTAAGTGTTGTTCGACGCACAGCCGAGAGGAACTCTAGATTTCCGACGCTATTTCAAGCTACTTCAAACAACCCTACCTGCTAAAAGCAGGAATCAATTTACCTATCACATTGCTAACGGAAAGAGATTTCCCTCGCGAAGCCAAATTAGCTTTTCTCAGGCATTCTGAGTTCACGCAGCGAGCAGTGCCGTTTTGTAGGACAGCTATGTTATAATTTTTCTTCTCGTTTCTTGGCGTAGACCAGTTACCTTCAAACTCTAAATGTGGGAGAATCAAACATGCTTGGGAAATATCAATTTCAGGTTACCTTACTACAAATCTGACCGTTTATATCACAGGGCGACACTGCCGTTTCAATGAATGTAAAGTCAGCATGGCAAGCAGGTTACACGGGCGAAGGAGTACTCGTGGCTGTGGTGGATGATGGCGTCAACAAAGACCATCCTGACTTGCTGCCAAACTTCGTAAGTTTATAGTTTTCATTTTGTTTTGACAGCAACCTTTTAACCGGATACGTAGACATTTTCATAAGTGAGAAATGAGAGAGACAGGGTTTTGATTTAAAGGTCAGGCCATAATTAGGGTTTCGAATTTTTGGTCAGGTCATAAATAGGGTAGGGAATATCGCATATCCTAGTCATAGATAAGCAAAGGTTTTGGGAAGAGAGCCGCATACCCCACCCAATGTTTCTGGGAGTACCCCCCCCCCCCCCCCCCGTGTTAGGTCCCATATCTCTGGTCAAAACTGAACCCATCTCATAGGCAGCAAACGACACTGAACAATTTTATCAATTTTAATAGTAACATTAGACAAAGAGACCTTACAGGTGTTTATTTTATTTCTTATTATTTGCAATATTTGTTAACTTCTATTGCGCCAGTATTAACACCAAAATTTTTATTACCGGTGAATTAAGGGCACGTGCACACATTTTGATTTAGGGCACGTGCACACATTTTGATTTAGGGCACGTGCACAAAGTGTGTTATATGCACTGGTACGGTTTACCTACCTACCTACCTTCCTATCTATCTACCTATCTATCTATCTATCTATCTATCTATCTATCTATCTATCTATCTATCTCTCCGTCTGTCTGTCTGTTTATCCAATTATTAACGTTAGAAATTTACAAACCAATTTCCAAAGCATTTTTGGTACTTTTGGATCGATCATCTCATTCGCCAGTCGAGCATTTTGGTGTTTGTGAATCTCCTTTAAAAAGGGTGAATTAGATTACTCGGATATCTACATAACTGGCGATATAAATTGTAATCTCCTACAAGACTCTAGGGATTCGTACACAACACGACTCATTAATATTATTGAAGGGTACCAATTGACACAGGTGATAAGTGAACCTATTAGAGTAACAAGTAGCACCTCTACTCTGATTGACCTTTTCATTACGAACAGTACGGAGTGTATTGTGCATTCTGGTGTGTATTCTCTATCTATAAGCGATCATAATCTTATTTTTGCCATTCGCAAAATTAGTATCCTAAGACGCAGTCCAAGATATGTTGAAACTCGAAATTTTAAGAAATTTAACGCGAATGCATTTCTATCAGACATATAGAATTCTCATTTGCTGCAATTTGATTCTCACTCAGTTATTATTAATGAGGCAGGGCACTTTCGGAAAAGCCACTTTCTGAATATCCTCAATAAACACGCTCCAAAGAGAGTTATAAAAGTACGAAATAAGCCAGCGCCTTGGCTTAATTCGGAAATCAAGAAAGAAATGTTTAATAGGGACTCGCTGAAAAAGAAAGCCATAAAATCGGGTTCTAAAAAGGATTGGTTCACTTTAAAGAAAGCGAGAAACGTAGTCGAGTAAGACTAAACTAAACACAAAATTACTAAAATTGGTCTTGAAATTACTTTCAGTTAAGTAAGAAACCATTGATTGTCTCGAATTTAACGAAACCAATAAACAAAATGTTTATGAGATTAACTTATTTAAAAAATTCAATTTTTCTCAAAATAATTCGCAAAATAATTGTTGACACAGATTAATGCCAGGAATGAAACATCAAAACATCACTTCTAAAATCAGTTAAAATAAGTACATAACCCTGCCTTCCGACGAGAATGTTGGAGTCCGTTTCAGGGCACAGCAGCGAGTAAAGTATAGCCTACTACAGCTCACTGCCAACTGTATCGCAGCTATAAGGTGTCTCCGACACTATATCAAACTGATTTGAGAATCACCAACCACAGAGGACACAAATTTCCACCGTCTCTAACGTTCCTTTCATTCAAAACTCGAATCGAATAACCCCCAGTGTTGGCCACAACCGCAAGTTTTCCGAGAGTATTTTTTAAAATCCTGCAATATTTAAGGCAACATCCAAGCTTTTCGACTCACAGGGCTACTCTGATGACAAAAACTGACTTGACCTTTCCAGTATTTCATCAAGAGCTGTAGATTTCGCAGTTCAATTCTGCTTTCGCTGTAAGTTTTCACTTCGCGAGAAGCAACTTTCAAGTCATGTTTGACAGTAATGTGATTTTCCTCAACCAATCATAATTCTTTGCTACGTATAGCAACCAATGAGATTGCTGCATTTTGTATAGACAATAGATCACGTCAAATGGCTTTTTTCCGTGTTCGCCTAAATGAGCAAAGGCCGACTTTCGAGTTATGGTGAAAGATTCGGGAGAAAAAGCTTTATCTGTAGTAGTTTGTTTCTTTATTATGTAAAACAAATAGACTCCATGTTGCCGTGCGTCTGTTCAGTAATAGATCACAGAAGACGTCAAAATGTGGTAAGAACATCAGTGACACACTCGACCCTCGACTCGTGTGCCATTAATTTGTTCTTACCACATTTTGACGTCATTAGTGATCTATTGCTGAACAGACGCACGGCAACATGGAATCTATTTGTTAAATCTATCTATTTATCTATCGATCTATCTATCCATCTATCTATCTATTGATTGCAACTAAATTAACAAGTTTGACGTTTTACGTTCTTACCTTAGAACAGTTAAAACACATGTGCACAAGTTTATATCTCTTATTCTTTTATCTACTCATTTATTTATTTTTTTATTCTCGTATTGCTATTATTTGCGTTTCCACTTACTCCTTCAACTGTGTGAGTATTCCCCTTTCAAAAGCTGGAAAATATGGTCATCGTTTGACGTCCTTTTTCCATTTATCTGAGTTCATTCCCTTGATCTTTAGGAAAGAGAAAGACACTGTGAAGTTGCTGCCAATGATGCCTTCTTTTTTTTTCGGAGCAACCTTTGAGCAACTTTCTTAGAAATTTCTCTGAGTACTTTTACAAACTTGGAGCATCTTAGGGACAAGATAAGTCGTGGTATGACCTTGTGCGTCTGAGGACTAAAGTAAACGGTCTAGGCCTTGCCGAGTGGTCCATAAGGCCGGAGTTTATCCCGGTTTCCATACCATTGACCCTGCTGGATAATATGCTAGCGTACCACAGAGTTACTTTCCAGCATTAAATACGCCGACAACCCATTCGAACTCCTTTTCCTAAAGCACAACACAATGTTCCCGGACAAGGTTCGAACCTGGACCGCTAGATCCGAAGTTAGGCGCGCTAACCATTATAGACCAGCGCGCCCTCCACCCGAGACCTAGAGTATGTTTTAAATATTTTTGCAAGCACATGTGTTTGGGTGAACAAATGTGTGGCCACATTGATCAATTTCTTCCTAGAGATAAATTCAATTGGACTAATGCCACTTTTCTTTGCATAGAACTCAGTTGCAAGTTATGACTTTTTGAGTGACCAGGAAATCTACAGTACTCGAAACCCTGACAGGTATGTAAGCGTCATGATACAAAGTGAAAACGTTGCGTGGCACCCTTGTAGAGTGGAAATAACTATTTAAGCAACAGACAACATTTATGCCTGATTTGGGGATAAGCATTATAAGAGTCCCTGTCCATAAAAATGGAAAATAACTCGGCAATGGTTGAAACTTCGATTTCGCTCATATTTTCATGGTAGATAGGCTAGGGCATGACAAAAACTAATGGATAGTTTTTTTGGCAAAATATCCTTTTATTTCAAAGAAATATGCATATTACCAAATTCCGTTAAAATCGTCATTTAACGCACCATTTTATTACACAAGTTTGAGAGTCTCGCATGCAAAACCACATCATTCTTCCGTCTTTAAAACACTGAAATATTTTTGTGCAATGCTTAAATGTGTACTGGGTTGATTTTAGGGAATGTTGCGTTGTCTTTTTGGGTGCAAAATAATTAAATTTCGAAGACATGTATTTCATTCACTTAAAAGTACTTCGTGAATATAATTAATTTTCACCATGTGCGAAACCTTCAAATGGATCAAGCTTCTAGTGGTTGAATAGCAGAAGGATGGTCTACAGACTCCTGTAAAAATTTCTTTGGGCAAATGATTGCGAGCGACGCGAGAGCTCTTCAAAGTACGTCAAAAAATGCAAATATTTGACCATCAGTCGTCAAATTTCAATTTACGGGTTAGACGTATATTTTAGCATGCGCCACATGACTTGACCTATGTTAAGTTGAAATAGACACACAGCTGATAATTTCGAAATGTTCTAACCTCATTTGCTGTAAAAGGCAGGTCCAAAGCCGATTTGACGTGTTTCTAGTCGATCTCTCATTCTTCGCTCATAAAGCAGAAGTTTGCGTTTGTTTACATAACGTCCGATGTACATCGCCATCTGGCAACTTATTTAACGGTCGAATACCATGAATCTGTGACCCTCTTTCGACACATATGATCACCACTGCATCTAAGTCAAAAATGGCTAGTCATTTGTAGATAGTTGCTTGCTTTGCACTACACCAAACTATTACGTTTGATCATCATGGTTTGATGGCTTGAATCCTTGCTTGCAGTGGTTCCTTGTTCGTCACGCAATGCTGTCATCCCATTTTAGGGAGTAGGGGTAGGACAATTTCTATCCTAATAAGTAAGGCTCCGTAAGGCTTGGAATCACTGGGAGAACACAATCGTGTTCAGTAGGAAGAGATTGAATTAAGAAATGAAAAGAATGAATAGTTTACCGTTGCCCCTGTTGTTATCTTTTACTCGACCACCGCTACCTACATGCCCTGCGTAATACTGTAACGCTAAACTCATACCTAGGTCTTTTCGCGCTATGCAATTATTTTTGGCTTACATGTAATATAGTGGGCTACCCTCAGGGAAATGGGTGGTGACCGCTTAATGGGGCTAGCCGCTTAAATAGAGGTTGGTGTATCTTGAATATTTAATTTTTCACTGTCGGGCTATAAATTCCTTGGTGAACATGGAGTCAATTCAAGACAATCATGATAGACGTGTGTTTGAATTATCACTCGTCATGCACCTTGAATTTCAGACTCTTATCTGCCATCGCCCTTTCCAAAACAAAGTTCTTAAATTTTGGGTGGCCGCTTAATAGGGGTAAAGACAATAATGAAACCCTTATCGGAATGACTAAATGGTGGCCGCGGAGGTAACCGGTCAATAGGTGTTTTATTTACAATATTTTATTGACGATAATTTTGGACTGTATTGACAACAGTCCACCATTTTCTGTTACATACCAATGCCTCGCCACTAGGCGAACAAAATACGCCAAATAAAACGGCATGGCCAGGGCTATTTACTCACGTAATTACTAATTAAATTTAGTCTGTTTTTCTCACGAATTAGACACGTTGTGATTTCCTATTTTTATTTCAGCTAGTTCTTGCTTCATTGATCTATAATTTGTTTATGGTGATTTTCTTAAAATTCTAGTGAGTACAGGCACTAGCTTTATCAGCTGTTGTCTGAAACGTCAGAACGTACAACAAACGTGATTTGAACCGACGCCATGTACACTATAGAACACGATTATATAAATGTACACATATTATTATATATATGAACAAACAGACGAACAATGATTAAATTGTTTCACTTATACAAAAATAATCAAAATGTGCAGCATATGCCGTGACAGCATTGCGTGACGAACAAATAACGGTTGTAAGATTGTGTTGCGCGCACACGCTTATCAGCAATGGTCAGCAATCGATCAAACGCAATATTTTGGCGAAGCGTAAAGCAAGCAACTATCTCCAAATGACTTAGCCGTTTTAGACTTAGATACAGTGATGTTCATAAGGGCAGAAAGATGGTCACAGATTCATAGTATTCGACCAATAATAGGTTGACAGTAGGCGATGTACATCGGACGTTAACCTTGTGTAAACAATAGCAAACTTCTGCTTTATGTGCGACGAATGGTGAGAGATCGACTAGAAACACGTCAAATCGGCTTTGGACCTGCCTTTACCAACAAATAAGGTTAGAACATTTCGAAATTATCAGCTCTGTGTCTATTTCAACTTATTATAGGTCAAGTCGTGTGGCGCATGCTAAAATATACGTCTAACCCGTAAATTGAAATTTGACGACTGATGGTCAAATATTTGCATTTTTGACGTACTTTGGAAAGCTCTCGCGTCGTTCACAATCATTTGCCCAAAGAAATTTTTACAGGAGTCTGTAGACCATCCTTCTGCGATTCAACCACCAGAAGCTTGATCCATTTGAAGGTTTCGCACATGGTGAAAATTAATTATATTCACGAAGTACTTTTAAGTGAATGAAATACATGTCTTCGAAATTTAATTATTTTGCACCCAAAAAGACAACGCAACATTCCCTAAAATCAACCCAGTACACATTTAAGCATTGCACAAAAATATTTCAGTGTTTTAAAGACGGAAGAATGATGTGGTTTTGCATGCGAGGCTCTCAAACTTGTGTAATAAAATGGTGCGTCAAATGACGATTTTAACGAAATTTGGTAATATGCATATTTCTTTGAAATAAAAGGATATTTTGCCAAAAAAAACCATCCATTAGTTTTTGTCATGCCCTAGCCTATCTACCATGAAAATACGAGCGAAATCAAATTTTCGACCCTTGCCGCGAAATTTAGAATTTGTCTGATTTTTACAGGCAGGCACTCATAAAACCTTAGAAATCGCGCGGGAGCCAAACCGTTGGTTATTTACAAGATATTTTGCGTTGACGGATGACAGACATTTTGATCGGACGGTCGAACAAAATTTTAATCAATTGTAAAATATTTCGTCACAACTGGCTGAAGAAAATTTGGACTCGAAGGACCAAATACTTTGCTTAGGGCAGAAAATGTTTTGATTCAACAGGATGTACACCACATTGCGTAAACGAGAGCAGTAAGTTTAGGTTTACAATTAATTGTTATCAGTGTCTATTTCTAAATGCCATGAGGAAGTAGTACATATCATTTGCAGGAAATAGGGAAACACAATCATAAAAATCGCCTCGCTTTCCCCAGATACAAATTGTTCGCTGCTTAATGCGACTTTCGACAGCGAATAACAACATTTAGGGAGTCATTCCTCTTAAAACAGGTTTTGTTGAATGGTACAAGCCTGGCGCATTGAGAATGTTTGGAACGTTTTCAGTTCTTGTATCTGCTTGTCTCCGGTTCTCACTATTAAAATTGATTAGCACAACCTCGCGAAATAAAAAAAAGGAAACACGTTTAACTGTACATGTCTTCTCTTTGTAATACAATTCTAGTCACGGAACCAAGTGTGCTGGGATCATCGCTGGAGGAAATAACTCAAAGTGCGGAGTAGGAATCGCGTTTGGTGCACAGATCTCGAGTAAGGAATTGTGAATGTGCTTTTTGGTTAGAAACATGTAACATAATACAAACATGAAAGGAATAATCCCAATTTTTCGTAGTCTCCTTCCACGTAAAGTCGCCCAGCGTAATTCAGGAAGCTTGGAGGCTTTTTGTGTCCAGAGAGTCGCTTGTAGAAGAGTTCGACGATCTGTATATATATTTCCTCTCTTACTCATAAGAATTTCGGCAGATTCGATCATAAAATGTTGCAAAATTAAACGGCCTAGACGGTCAGTTTGTTCACGCTCCCACTCGTCTGATCTGCCTCGCGCATGTCCAACTAAAATCCAATATTCAAGAGATAGGGGTTGAAAGTACTCCCGAGTTACCAGGAGTGACCATAAGTGGCCACGAATGACTACGAATGACCACGAATGACCACGAATGATCATGAGTGAGACTGCACCAAAAAATGTCGGTGATGTTATTATGACGTCATTACGAAGTCATTGTAAGGTCATTTCATCACGATAATGACATGTGCACCAAAATAAGGCTATCTACTGGTGTAGTAATCAAAGACAACAGCAGTGTCTGCGCGATCATAATTCCATTGTTCAGTTCCGTCACAAATATTGCATGCTCATCATGTAACCTTTTTATTTGTGAAAGCGAAGAAAAATCCAAGCGATTGTATTAAACGAAGTGAGGCTCAAAACTTCAGGCGCGGACTTTGTATACATTTTCTGAGCGTCGAGCTACAAAACATTCATGCTCAGTTATTTGTCGTCGAAATTCACAGCGCCAAACTATGGCTAGTGTTTTACGGAATAGCAGATTTGCACGTTGTCGTCATTTGAATACAACTTCCAGAACTCCCTTCGTTTTTTCTTCATTATTTCATTTTGAGTTCCCAGTGGGGTTTAAATACCAAGTCCTGATTAGCATAAGAAACAAAAAAAGTGAAGGATTCTGGTAGTTGTAGTCATGCACATCGTCTATTCATACGTACCTCCATCGGATCTAACTCGTGATTGAGTGCACGCACTCATGATGTTATTTGCCCCTACGACAGTATAGGGATGGCAAATCGATGAACAGGGAAATTCAACGCACTGGATTAGGATTGCGTGAACTCGACTAGTTTAACTAAAGCACGTTCAATTTTTTACTTAAAATTGTACAGAGAGAGACACACAGGATTACGCCTTATTACAGCGCCGAGCTACAAACAGCCAAACAAACTCTCACAACTTCAAAAAACTCAATTGAATTTACTAACAGTGACTTTCTTTGCCATTTAAAGGTGAATAGAAATAAACTTGCGTTGACTAATCGTCTATGGAAGTGTAAAAAAAGGCGAAAGCTTAACGATTACCGCTAATTTGTTCACGAAATTAGATCAACTCGACGGATTTCGCCCGCTGTGGCGGTCCGGATAAACCAGTCAATCAGGAACCAATCAGGTTGCAGGATTTGTTGAATTTCGACCGCGCACGACCTGAGAAAAAGATAAATATGGGTTATTCACCAAGCGTGAATTCAAGATGGCTGGATATTGGTCGAGTTCTTTTGTATATGTTTATGGACCGAGACGGAGTCGAGGTCCATAAACAAGCAAAAAAAGAAAAAACAAATATCCAGCCATTTTGACCTAACAAGCTTGGTCAATAAGGAAATTAATTATATAGAAAAACAACACTAATTTCTTGCGGGACACAGCGGATAATCCCGAGCGGGCAAAACACCGCGATCTTTCCCACTCGGGTAGCCAATTATAGCGCGCAGGATTCGGTTAATTTTGCCCACTCACAGAGCTAGCCATGTAATAGTATTCCGTCTTTTCTTAAGACAATAGTCCATCTTGGCCTACTACTTAACTCTCTAACTACATGCAGTTAAGCAAGTAGAATAGTGGTACTCCCACCCTCCCTCCCGTTGGTTAAGATTTAAGTCGATTACAGTGCTACCTTTAAATCTTTTTATTTTTTCGCTTGACTGCGTAGATATTGTTAGACATCTATTATAAAGCGATCTTGTCCTCAACTTATGGCTAAATCAGGAATCGATTAACATCAACCGACTGTGTTAATCATTGGACCAGTAAGCTATTATTGGAAGCTGTGAGATTAATGCTAGTCTGCTTCATTCCTCTCGTTAGGTATTCGACTGTACAACGACAGCACTCGCTCAACGGATCCTTTAGAAGCCAAGGCTTTGAGCTACAAAAGGGATTTGATTGACATTTACTCAAACAGCTGGGGACCTGGGGACAGGGCATTTGAAGTAAAGGGACCAGGCCCTCTATTAAAAGAGGTTCTTGAGAATGGAACTCGACTGGTATGCTATAACTCTGTTATTTATAGATGTTCGACAGGTTGCTGGAGAAATATGCCCTCCGTTCAATACATTCTCTTTATCTAAATGGAAGAGGAGCATTAAGTGGTGAGGTCCGTATTGGGAACTATAAATTGCGTTCTAATTAACAACAAGGATATGAATAATTCGTTTCAGCAGCACTTTAAAACAAAACGTGTTACCATTTCGTTTTTTGCACTTGATCTGAAGTCAGCCATTTTCGCGGCTTCGAGTCGATCAGGGCGAGTTGGAAGCAACACCATTTTTAATTGTCAGATATCGTAAATTAACAGGTTTCTATTCTGAAAGCACCATAAATGTGATGGTGCGTAATGTTCCACTAATTCAAGAATCAATAAAGGCCGGGTTAAAAAATTACAAGAGAAAGCAATGCAACCTTTAATACTGGTAGCCAATGAAGCTTGTTTATTAATTAGCACTCGTAATTACTTTCTCGCAAACTCTTAGGGCCGTGGCGGCAAGGGATCCATTTTCGTCTTTGCAGCAGGAAATGGTGGAATAATAGGTGATAGCTGTGCGTTCAGTGGCTATGTAAACAACATCCACACCATAGCTATCTCTGGAGTGAATTGGGATGGGTCAGTACCAGCCTATACTGAGGACTGTGCTTCTATCATGGCGGTGACATATGGACAGGACATGTTTAGATATGGCAAATTCGTACCGCCCTTGGTGAGAGTTTTATTACACTGGAAACTATTTCTGTTGTAGCGGGTCTCGATTCCAATGTTCTCAGCTCGGCTCTTTGACTTCTGTCTTACATTCTGGCTAATTTGTTTTCACCCAATTCTCACCTCTGAGCTTGTTTTACGGGTTCAATAATTGGTTCTTAAAAGAGGCAAAGATTGCTAACGAGGAGTCACAGCGAACGGACCCCCTTATATAGGCAAAATAGATATGCGCGGGGTCAAGAAGTAGCGCTCGGTTAATAAGATAACATTTATGGTATCTGTAAAACTACTTCATCCTCATTTTTCAAATTTTGAGCACCTTGTTTCCGCGTTTTATTGACGAAATGCCACCGTATAATATCATATATTTTCATAGGTCACTTCTAAAGGAGCCAATGATTGCACCGAGCGATTCCCAGGCACTTCTGGCACTGCTGCAGTGGCTTCTGGTATCATTGCTTTGGCCCTTCAGGCAAAGTAAGATTCTGTTTCAACTGTTGTTGGCGTGCGCGCGCTGTCCTTTGTTCCCAGTGTATTCCAATATTCAAATTGTTAACGTAAATTTAATGGCGTAATTATATAACGTTGTCATGCATACAGTGAAAATTTAAATGTATAACCGTCGAACATTTGCAACTGAAGATGACATAGGAATGTGGAAACATGCTTTGTAAAATGAAAACTGTTGTTTCCTTTTTAAAGTAAGATAAATTCTGATCAGTCAGTACCTATATGCTGTATGTACGTCAAGTAGTGCCAAGTTCGAAGGATTCTGAATGTTAAGGGTTTGGGAAAGCCCTTCTGTAAAAACAAACTTCGCTTGTCAGTGATTGGACATTTTCTCACGCTTTCGGTTCGTTGTAAGCAGCTTTCACGTTGAATGCGTCATCTGCCTATTGTTATAATAATAAATGAATAAATGCATTTATACAACAAATGAATAAATGCATTTATAATGCAATTTTTATCGATACTCTCATAATACACTAATAATTTACTGGACAAAATAACCTGTAAAGAAATTCACCAATAAGCAACCAAACCGAATAAATTGATAAAAGCGAGGAAATCTACAGAACCACAATATGCATGTCTTCATATCCGAGTATCAAGTAGAAATCCTGTCTCCACGAAGGATGGCCAAATTAATGAGAGAAATGTAGGAGAAAATACATTTCAGATCCAAGATATACATTTAGAAGCCCAATACAAAGACGTGCGATGTTCAAGTTTAACAATTATTCACGCTGTCACTCACTCAATCTTCTTCGTTATTGATGGAAGATAGGTCGTCCACTAGTGCCCGCCACCTGACCCTATTTTGAGCAGTGCGCTTTACTTCCTGCCACGTGAGCTGTCTCTCTGGCAACTCTGCCATTCTTCTGCGCCTCCAGGTGTGTTGGGGTCTGCCTCTCTTGCGCTTCCCCTGTGGGTTCCACTCTATCGCCCTCTTGGCTATGTCTCCGTCTGGTCTCCTTCGCGTGTAGCCAATCCAACCCCAAGTTCTTTGTCTTATCTCCTGCTTTACCGGTCGCTGCTCTGCTTGTCTCCAGAGCTCCTCATTGCGTATTCGTCTAGGCCACCAAATCCGCAGGATGTTCCTCAGGCTCTTATTGATGAACACTTGCAGCTTCTGCTTTAATCCCCTGGTCAGCCGCCAAGTTTCAGAACCATACAGAAGCCCAGCCTTCACATTTGACCCAAAGACTCTTAGTCGTCAGTGCCGTAGACCGCCATATTGGCCTCAATATCGCAAATGCCTGCCTTGCCTTCTCAATGCGTGCCTGGATGCTCCCCAGGTACGTGAATTCGTCCACTTTCTTGACCTGCTCCCCTTTGATGAATACACCATCGCTGCATTTGGTACCGATACGCATCATGTTTGTCTTTGTAGCATTGATCTTGAGGCCTACCATTGCACCTTGCTCCTTTGAGGCCTGTTTCTTATCTCTCATGTCCTGCGCTCTGTGCGACAGTAAGGCCAGGTTATCCGCAAAATTAAGATCGTCTAAAGATGTTGTGAAGGACCACTGGATACCAAAGGCTGTCCTGGTCACCCAATCAAGGGCAACCAGAAACAGCAAGGCAGATAGCTGGCAGCCTTGTCTGACGCCAGTCGTCATGTTCAATGGTTCGGTCCTCTGTCCATTGTGTACCACCTACGCAGAAAAACTCTCATAAATAGCTGTGATGATTTTAACTATCTTGACGGGCATCCCGGAGTGGCGCAGCAACCTCCACAACACCTCTCTGCTGGTGCTATCGAAAGCCTTCTCGGAATCTATAAAGTTGATGTACAAGGAGGACTGCCACTCAATGCTTTGTTCCACAGTAATCCTCAGCATTGCTATTTGGTCCGTGTAGCTTCGGCCAGCTCGAGACCCCGCTTGCTCCTGTCGTAGCTGTCCATCCAGTGCGGTCTTGATATGCTCCAAGATCACTCTACAGAACACCATAGTTACCATGTTCAAAAGCGTGATGTCACGCCAGTTCTTTCAGTGGCTCAGATCGCCTTTCTTTGGCAGCTTGATCGGCAAACCTTTCTTCCACCCCTCTGGTACCTGCTCCTTACTGCATATCTGGTTAAAGAGATCCAAAAGAACCTCCTCTGACACTTCGCGCCCAGCCTTTAATTGCCTCTGGCGGTATATTGTCGCATACTGGTGCCTTCCCGTTCTTTAACTTCTTTGATGGAGTTCTTGATCTCAGCACGTGTAAAGTGACCTGTCCTGATGTTTAATTCGTCACTTGGCTCTACCTCTGACGGGTTGGGCGGCTCCTCATGGTTAAGCAACACGCCTGCCTCATTTCTCACCGGCTTACAAATACTCTAAAACCTCCCACTTAGCCCTCTTGTGATCTCGTGTAAAGTCTTCATATCAGCCCTCTTTCCAGCTTCCTCAGTTCTCTCGACCTCTGACTCCACATACATCCTCTTGTCTCTCCTACAGCCTCTCTTCACCGTCCTATTCAGCTCCTGGCACCTTTTACTCGCATCCCTCCTCCGCTTTCTTGTCCTGGCATCTTGTCCTGTTCTCAGTATTTTTTGCCTTCGTTCTTAGGTCAATTATCTCCGGGGTCTCCTTACTGATCCACTCCTTCTTTTTTGTCTTCACCCGACCCAGTACCTTCTCATGATCACAGGTCTTCACGTGGCCTTGCTCGATCTGCCTCCATTCTTCCTCCATAGGCAGTTCCTCTTCCTCAATCAACTGCTGCAGAGCCTCAAATCTGTTGTGCAGCGTCAGGTTGAACATGTCCCTTATCTCTCACTTACTGACCTCAAAACGCACTTTGTAAGTTTCCCCTTTTTTACTTTGGCAATCTTTAGCCTGACTTTTGCCAGCAGCAGGTGGTGGTCTGACCCAGCATCTGCCCCACGCTTGACCCGAAAATTCTACAGCGAACTCCTCCATCTTTTACTAAAAGCCATATGGTCGATCTGATTCTCCGTACCACCATCAAGAGACACCCATGTCCGCCTATGACACTTCGTGTGAGGGAACAGTGTTCCACCAATCACAAACTCGTTTACCAAACAGAAATCCGCCCACCTCACACCATTGTCATTCATTTCAGCTCATGCTTTAGGTCTACCCATCACCTTCTCTCTATCCGCGTTGTCCGTCCCCACCTTAGCGTTCAGGTCTCCCATAACAATTCTCACATCCCTACGTGGCACCTTCTCCACAACTGCCTGTAGCTGATCATAGAATTCACGCTATAGCGTAATTTAAATACTATCAGACGGCTTTGCGGTCAGTGTATCACCGGTAGCTTTACCAGTCTTTTACCGATGACCTTTAAAGAAATTCACTCATAGGGATTTCGCGAGACCGAATAAATTGATGAAACATTGCAAACACTATGCACGTCACCATGTGCGGGGGTCAAAAAGCAAATCCTTTCTTGGTTTCTAACCATAACAGAAAAAGGTATTTTAGCAGTCTACGAAGCGGCTGTCCCTAGTGACACACACACACACACACACACACACACACACACACACACACACAAAAACATGATGGCAACTACAAGTTTATTTATCTATTCATTCGTTCGATACTTACTTTGCTCAGTTTTATATTTTTAAATTTAATTATTTATTTTTTTGCTTTTTTTTTGTCAGTTTGTGTTATTCTGTACATTATAGTTCTTAAAAGTTCTTAACTTTGGCTAGAACAAATAAGACGACTTTGCGTGCCGGTTTGCACACCAAACACCATGTCAGTGACTTACGGTCCGTTTTACTATCCCAAGATGTTTAGTGTCAGTCTACACTGTTCATACGGCGAACATTTGGTGACGGTCCCGATGGAGTCTGCCATACAGAGAGTTGACTGCAAAAACAAAATTGCTAACAATCTGTTTCTGTTCAAAAGTTTTACGATGTGGGAGTCCATCATGTATGTGGGTTTCTTTGAGAAAGAGTTAATATATCGATCCTTTACTCATTGAACAATGCATTTTATACTGTTTTTAGCAAAGAGTTGACGTGGCGTGACGTTCAACACTTAATTGCTAGAAGTTCAAAGCCCTTGGGTCCTCCAGTAAATCGTCAGAGTGTCAGTCGTCCCGGGACAACCTGGATAAAAAACGCGGTTGACCTTAAAGGTAAATCTGCTGATTGCGTGTTCTGGTCAAAGGCAAATTGTAAAGTTTAATACCGACCAAATTTCTTGACTTTTTCCTGCCCTATTGATAGATAGAGTTTCTTGTTATACCTCCCACCTTAAATATCTTTTCCAATTACAGGAGAACGTGTTAGGGCGAACAAAACTCACTAACTCCTTTGGGAAACAAAAACTTGAACTCTCGACTCGCACGTGATCAGGTCGTGCTCCTTGAAACCGCGGAAAATTTGTGAGCCAGCTGGCCTCAAGCAAACGATTTCTTCGCAGTTTTTTCCTATTTTTGAGTTGGGAGGTTTCGCCTCGGGGAACATTGAGGGTCTTGGGGAAACAAAACTCACGGTTTGCCTTGGGGCCAGTCATTAAGAGTCCCTGTCCATAAAAATGGAAAATAACTCGGCAAGGGTCGAAACTTCGATTTCGCTCATATTTTCATGGTAGATAGGCTAGGGCATGACAAAAACTACTGGATAGTTTTTTTGGCAAAATATCCTTTTATTTCAAAGAAATATGCATATTACCAAATTCCGTTAAAGTCGTCATTTAACGCACCATTTTATTACACAAGTTTGAGAGTCTCGCATGCAAAACCACATTATTCTTCCGTCTTTAAAACACTGAAATATTTTTGTGCAATGCTTAAATGTGTACTGGGTTGATTATAGGGAATGTTGCGTTGTCTTTTTGGGTGCAAAGTAATTAAATTTCGAAGACATGTATTTCATTCACTTAAAAGTACTTCGTGAATATAATTAATTTTCACCATGTGCGAAACCTTCAAATGGATCAAGCTTCTAGTGGTTGAATAGCAGAAGGATGGTCTACAGACTCCTGTAAAAATTTCTTTGGGCAAATGATTGCGAGCGACGCGAGAGCTCTTCAAAGTACGTCAAAAAATGCAAATATTTGACCATCAGTCGTCAAATTTCAATTTACGGGTTAGACGTATATTTTAGCATGCGCCACATGACTTGACCTATGTTAAGTTGAAATAGACACACAGCTGATAATTTCGAAATGTTCTAACCTCATTTGCTGTAAAAGGCAGGTCCAAAGCCGATTTGACGTGTTTCTAGTCGATCTCTCATTCTTCGCTCATAAAGCAGAAGTTTGCGTTTGTTTACATAACGTCCGATGTACATCGCCATCTGGCAACTTATTTAACGGTCGAATACCATGAATCTGTGACCCTCTTTCGACACATATGATCACCACTGCATCTAAGTCAAAAATGGCTAGTCATTTGTAGATAGTTGCTTGCTTTGCACTACACCAAACTATTACGTTTGATCATCATGGTTTGATGGCTTGAATCCTTGCTTGCAGTGGTTCCTTGTTCGTCACGCAATGCTGTCATCCCATTTTAGGGAGTAGGGGTAGGACAATTTCTATCCTAATAAGTAAGGCTCCGTAAGGCTTGGAATCACTGGGAGAACACAATCGTGTTCAGTAGGAAGAGATTGAATTAAGAAATGAAAAGAATGAATAGTTTACCGTTGCCCCTGTTGTTATCTTTTACTCGACCACCGCTACCTACATGCCCTGCGTAATACTGTAACGCTAAACTCATACCTAGGTCTTTTCGCGCTATGCAATTAATTTTGGCTTACATGTAATATAGTGGGCTACCCAAAAAGACAACGCAACATTCCCTAAAATCAACCCAGTACACATTTAAGCATTGCACAAAAATATTTCAGTGTTTTAAAGACGGAAGAATGATGTGGTTTTGCATGCGAGGCTCTCAAACTTGTGTAATAAAATGGTGCGTCAAATGACGATTTTAACGGAATTTGGTAATATGCATATTTCTTTGAAATAAAAGGATATTTTGCCAAAAAAAACTATGCAGTAGTTTTTGTCATGCCCTAGCCTATCTACCATGAAAATACGAGCGAAATCAAATTTTCGACCCTTGCCGCGAAATTAAGAATTTGTCTGATTTTTACAGGCAGGCACTCTTAAGTGCTTATTGTAA
This sequence comes from Orbicella faveolata, assembly GCF_042242905.1. Lineage (NCBI taxonomy): Eukaryota > Metazoa > Cnidaria > Anthozoa > Scleractinia > Merulinidae > Orbicella > Orbicella faveolata. The sequence continues at coordinate 848,498 of NW_028301578.1, read as the reverse complement.
CTATAAAGCTTGTGTCCCCGCCCAAAGAAATTGAACCCTTTTTTTCACCTTTTGCTAATTCTTAAGAAATTCGGCTTTTTTTATTTCAGTGAGCAAGGACTATGGATTTGGACTGATGGATGCTGTCAAAATGATTGAATACGCGAAGGAATGGCAATCTGTACCTCCTCAGCTCTCTTGTGAAATCTACCTCAATATCACGAAGTAATTATCCAATATCACTTATGTCTAGTCGGGTGGGAAACAATACCAATTGTCACTGTTTATCGAGATTTCCTTGGGATCAAACAAAAACCTAACTCACCAAGAGCAAAGCTTTGTATTGCATTTGTCATGGGATACAATGTTTTTCACAGCAAAAAGGAAAAGGCAATTGTCTATTCCGATCAGTATAGAAGCGTTATATAAAAAGGTTATACCCGCAGGACGGTGCAATTATCGCTGAAATTCAATAAATCCTGTTGAACACGGTTGCTATGTTATACTCAGTAACCGTAAACAAGAAAGTGCCATATTTATCCATGCATTGTCGCCTAACCCGAAAAAGGAAAGCCGAAGAAAATAAAATTAAAAAAAACCAAAAATCTAAAGACGGAAAGTTTGTGGAATGTTTCAAATGGCTTTTTTGGGTAGATTGGAGCTAATTTACCTTATATCCACGCTGAAATGTCCAAAGTGCGTGAAACATATCTGAACCGTTTTCGCCAATAGCTCCAGGTGTCAATGGTTTGGGCGACTACTTTTTTTTTTTTTTTTTTCTGAGCATCCAAGGATAAACCCATTTTGAGAATTGCGTCCACTTCCCAGGCCTTTGTAGGTCCGAGGGTTAATGAGTTGTCTCTATTGTTTGCAACTAGTGGCGTTCCAAATACGATAAGTATTTCAACATAAAATTGCTACTTACGCTATAACACAGTTTAATGGTTTACATGAGACTGAGTGGAGTTAAATCGGGTCTCCAAAAATTGTTCGGTACACTCTTCATGTTTTCCCTGTAACTAATGTAAGTTACTTAGCTTTATTTGTGTGTCGGAGGCTAAAAATGGTGATTTTATAACCATTTTAGTATAAGATATATTATACAGATTTTGTCCAAGGCTTCTACGATTTCAGTCTAAAAAGTTTAAGAGGTTTTGGATTGGGTTCAACTGATAGCTTAGAATTGCTTGGAATCTTAACTGACAGCTGAGAAATGAAGCCTTTTTAACTGATAGCTGAGACCTGAGAACTGCAAAATCTGCTGATAGCGTATAAAAACAAGCTAAACTTTTAACTGATAGCTAAAGAAATTGCCCAAATTCAACTTACAATAAAAATTCCATAGTTATTCAATTTTGATAGTGCGACTGACTGACACCTATGTCATGAGTTTACGTAACCAGACAAGGTTTTGTTAAATTAAACTTTGTTTCTTTCTTTCAAAAGTACCTTTGGTTTAGATTTTCCCCCGCGTGGCGACTTACGCGTCACATTATATCTGAAGCAAGACGATTGCAGCATTCAATACCTGGAACATATGCAAGCAGAAGTCAGTCTAAGTTTTCCCCGTCGAGGTGACCTGGAAATGGTTTCGAAATCACCCAACGGAACTCAGTCCAAACTGTTTTATTCCCGGACGTTAGACAGTGTGGCCGGTTTCAAGACCTTTAAAAATTTGACAGTAACCAGTTTACATTACTGGGGAGAAAATCCTGTCGGACAGTGGAATATAACGATACACAACACCAAACCTAGGAGGAACACTGGAAAAGGTAAAACATAAAACAAAATGCCTGGGTAATTAAATTATTCTTTGCAGATGTAATAGATAGTTGATATAATAGTTAACAGCTAAAATTGCCGGTCGACGTCAATAGTACGCTGGACAAAACTGTTCTGGATCGACGTTTTACAACATGAAAGTAAAACAAGCAAAGCGGCGCAAATAATTTTGTGATTGTCTTAGACTTTATTTAATTCCACTCATGGAAAGCCATTTTCATTTACATCACGCAAGGAAGACGTGCGTACAGGGCGTCCAACGTTGGTAACTGAATAAAAAAATGTGCAAAATCACGTGATTTTTGATAAAAATCAAAGGAAATTATGTCATTGCTTACAAAATGAAGAGATCTCGTTCGATCAGCTACTATATGCTTGACCGGGGTTTGAAGATAACAAGGTCATGAAAAAAAGTCAAAATAACTCTGCCCTTGAAGCACAACATATACAGGATTTTGTTTGTTACAATTTAAACGTTTATCCCACTCTAAAAACTAAAATTTTCCTCTTAAGACCTGTGCGGTCTTTACAAATTACCCGGAACACCTTGACCACCGGGAATTTTGCGTTACCGTAGATAATTTTGTTTATATCCAGTTTAGTAACTGCGTTTCTTCTTGTTTGCCACAAGAAAGTTTTTGTTGGATACTATGGACTTATAAGTTGTCCTACTTATGTTTTCCAATCGTTTTGTTTTGTTATGATTGATTCATAATTTTGCTGATATAGTGCTCGCCCGAGAGTGCTAGAAGGTTCGCTCATAGTTTCACTTATAAGATTCACTAACAAATTAACGCTCGCTATCAGCCAGCTGGAAGTTACAAACTCCCCTTGAGCTTAGAGGATTGACGAGCCAATGTCTCGAGAAGTTCAAAGAGTCTTCGCAGTCAATATCTACACACAAGGTTAAACCTTGTCAATATCTACACACAAAGTTAAACCTTAAGTCTTTCAAACAGCTATTAGCAATGACTCCGTTAAACTTCGGGAGGGAGAAGGGACCTAACCAAGTTTTACACAAGGAGGCTCTGCCCCAAGGTTCAAATCCTTTCCCTTTTGTACAGTCTATAGTGTAGAGTGTATACTGTTTTTTTTTCTCCAGAAAAGGTTACTCTTTCATACAAATGTAGCTTCCAGCTTGAAACCCCTTTCACAAACCTACGGTAAACCCGTTACATCTCTTTTCGGGGATGAATTAGCGATGAATGTTTAGAATCCCGGCCTCTTTGTCATACCTCCCGCTTGATAAAAAATGCACCTTGAGTCAAGAATAGGGACCCTTCCCCTCTCCCCCCTCCCCCGCAGCTTGAAACAATACAAAATATAAAGGGTATTGCAGATTGTAATGTAGACAATCAAAATAGGAATTTTTTTTTTCCTTTGGAAACGGAAATCACAGTATTTTATTCCTATCTTGGCAACTAGCAATGCAGAAATATTCAAAACGATTGTTGACATGTACAATGAAGGTTTATTTCAACTTTTGATTCCGATTGTTTACATATCTCGTTTCTACAAGGTTCATAAAATTATACGTACATCACCACTATCCCTGTTTGACATGGCTTGTGTTTGGCAAGATTGGACAGTAGATCTCTCTCGCAAGAAGTAGATCTACGCAGTTCTTTTTTTTTAAAACATAAAATTAAATCACGGGTTTGGAATTTAAAATTCGAGCACCGCCAGAATTTGAATGTGAACGTAAAAAAAAAAGAACACAATACAGAGACAGGCTACCTTGGGCTTACCTTGGACTCTACAAGGAGAGAAAGCAAATGGAAAACCATCAAATTCCCTAGCCAAGAAAACAGCTATGAGCCTAATATTCACGTCTAGTTAGTTAATTAGTAGATTAGATAGTTTAGCTAGTTAGTTAGTCAGCCACTTAGTTAAGTTAGTCAGTTTTTATTTAAAGGTTTTAATGATTCCTAGTTTTACTTTCATTTTTACAGCTTAGCTATTTTATTTGTTAGTAATTTTTTATCACTGATGTAAATTTTTAATGTAAATTTTATTTTTAAAAACATTTTTTACTGTAAAGCGCCATGAGCCATGGATATGGCGCTATACAAATCTATTATTATTATATTATTATTATGTCTATTTTCCTGACTTTGACTCTCATCAATTCTTTGACCTTGCTGCCGCGCTGTTGTGACCCATACATGACCACAGTCATAAAAGACCTCTCTCAGCTTTCATCTATGTGTAAGCAAAAGCATATAGGCAAAATACTACATATTTACAAAAGCGAAGCTTATTAACCGCCAAAATGGCCGCTCTCAACTCTGGAGGTCTTCGAGAAATTCGTACCCAAGCTCTTTACGATGTAGGCCAAACGTTTACATCTGAGTGAGTGACACATTTGCATATTCTGTCCCATAATAATGGTCGTTTCTACGCTTCGCGTATCCACGACCAAAAAGGTCACATTTGAAGTGTTGTTTTGCGCAGAACACAATTACGTGTTTGTGTATTTTTTGAAAAGAATTTGCCAAAAAAGCACGAGAAAGACTTAACTTATTTGGCCACTGAAATGCGATTCTTTCTTCAGACTTTCATCTTCTTTAAAAAAGTCTTTAAACTGTTCTTGCCACTAGATTGGTCTTCCACCTGTTTTGGAGATGGCAGCATATAGCTCGCGCCTCAGACAAGCCACAATTGCACAAAATAATGCTGCTGTGTTAAGGCGTTGTCAGCCAAAGACTTCAGACGCTGCTATTTGTGCTTCTCGAAATGTTTTCGAATCTCTTTCTGGGCTCATATACCAGGAGCTTGCCATTCTCTCACATATTCTTAAATAGGAGCTTGAAATAACTTGGTTTGGTTTGCTCTATGGCCCTTCTTTGAGGCATTTGATTGTCTAAATCGCTGATGAGGTGCTGTTTAGATGGATTATTTCACCTTCCTCGTGCCATCTCGTCGAATTCATGACAAACAAGTACCCTAACTCGTAACAATGTTCTTCGCGCGCGAAAAAAAAGAAAAAAGAAAAAAAAAAAAAAAAACAGACTGGTCTAACGCTACGTTGCATGTCGATGAAAACTATGACTATTTTTTCCCAAAATCGCGTCATTTTCAGTAGTTTTCAATTTGGCTATGCTGTAAACTTGCCTACTCTGTGTGAAAAAAAAAAAAAACTATCCATGTTTGGAATTTAGAGGACAATTCCAAAATTATTTGCATCACTTTACAGTGGCGGATCTAGGGGAGCCCCCCCCCCCCCCCCCCCCCATTGTTCGCGTAAAACAAGAAGAAATCACAGAAGGAAGAGAAGCCGGCAAGGCAAGGAAAACAAAACCACCCCTCTCCCCCCTCTTAGCTCGAGGTCTGGATCCGCCATTGCTTTATGCTTGTTTTATTTTTCTTGTCGTAAAACGTCGATCCAGCACAGTTTTGTCGAGCGTACTAGTTAGGTAATGAAATTAAGTGAAGCTGTAAAGTACGGAAAGCGAATAAACTTGAATTAATAAAATACTGAATCTAATCCTGGCTAGAAGGACAGAGATATATTAGGGAAAATGTGGCGTGGAAAGAAAAGCAATACTTAAGTCATAACCATAAAACCAAAATATTGCTTTAAACTGACACGAACTTATTCAGTGCTTGCCCATGGAAGCAACCCTGCAGACTATATAAAGCTTAATTTTTGTTTTGTTATCTAAAAGTATAAAATCATCAATAAAAGCAGAACTTTTTTTCTATACAATAAACAATACAGCGGCTAAGCTGAGCCATTTGCACTTCAAATGTCGTTGTATCTATAATTTTGCTTCCAATCAACAGCTCACCCGTTGACTCTTGTTTCCCTAAACAGGTCGACTACGAGGTTTGAAGTTAATCTTTTACGGAACTAAAGACGACCCTCTTGCATATAACAAGCATGTCGACAGAGGGACAAAGAGTATAGAGACAGTCGATATCTACCGTCGCGAAAAAGGTCAGTAATGTAAAAAGAATGAAACTCTTTCTGATATACGTAGTTAATGAATGGAATTGAAATTTTCTGAGCATTGTCACTCAAACAATGACTAGGAATGACGAGGAAGAGAGCCTCCTCAAAAGGCAACGAATCGATCGAGAAAAGACAGTATTTCCAGCATTGAAAGGCAAAGCACGAGAAAAGATTAGAATAGGGGGAGATGGAGTTCCAGGCTTCGCGTCAAAGTTTACTGTTTTATGACTTTCCTTGTTTGCGAACGGATTTTTCTTTTTTTCTTTTTAGTCATCCCCATTCACGGAAGATACTCACAGTGGAGCTATTGGAGCTTATGTAGCCAGCAATGTGGTGAAGGAACTCAGCAACGTTCGCGTTACTGCACAAATCCTCGACCGAAAAACGGCGGAAGAGACTGCACCAGCCTAGGACCCGAAACAGAAATAAGAGTTTGTTACAACCGCAGACGGTGCCCAGGTAAACTGCACGCTTGTAACTTGAAATTCATTAAAGCTGGAAATAGATTGATATGATATTGCATTGGTCGAGGATCTTGATGAGCACGAAAGGGAGGAAAGGAAGTAAGTTCCAAACTGAAAGACAAAGTAGGGAAAAGATGAGGATAGGGAGAAAACAAAGGGGGTCTAGGAAGAGTTTTCCAACCACCCCGTTTAAGCCTTTGTTTGATCATCTCAGTTCTTAGCAAGCTATGGTACACATAAAGCTTTTTCGGTTTCTGTAGTCAGAGATTGAGTCTGAGAGGGTTACTAGCCCTCTGTAGACTTGTCATAGCCCTTGTTTTCCAGTTTTTTCAGGGTTCCTCCCAGACCTTCACAGCTTCTGTAGTGGTCCCAGTACCAATAGCCTCTTCCAGATGTTCAGTTAGTTGGGGCGCGGCACGAAAAATAGGGGAGAAGCGCGGCGAGAGAGAGTCGCTCGCCGTTTTTTTTTTTTTTTTTCGCTGCGCTGCAACTAACTGGAACGCCTGGAAGAGGTTACAGTACCAAAGACTACTGGTACTTCACTCCACTGTTGCCCACCTTCAATGGACAAGGGCGTTAGGAGTTTGTCTTTGGGAGCCAGCCCTTTGTTTGCGAAAAGATTTTCCTATTTACAAAAATCATCAATCACGGAGGATACTCACAGACTGTTAAAAATGTTAGGATGAGTCAATTTGTCCATGGTACGTAACAACCTTCCCGTGCGATTCAATCCGCGCAAAGTTATTGGATTTATTACAGGAGCCATAATCGGGGACGGAGACCGTAAGCGCGCGCTATTTCTAGTATTGGGGCTGTCCCCATGATATGGGACAATTTTTCTATTTTTAGAACAAATTGCGTCATCATGTGCGGTACACGCGCGTAAACGCTGCGAGGATTTTTGCGGATGTAGTGCGGGGAAATGGCGTCCAAAATGCCCGAAATAATCTGATACTTTTGACCCACAACTCAATACGTTCATGTCTGTTGGAATTTTCACTTAAGTATTTTCGTCGTAAGCTGCTCCAGCTTGAGTGAAGTAAGATAGTGTCGAATTTAGTTATATCCCGCTTTATATCACTGACCAAGTTATGTTCCGCTGCTTCTTTTACAAGAGCTTCACATTACTCCACTCTACTGAAGTTTCACACATGTTGAACATTAACAACTTTTCCAAAACACAACAAAAAACCTGTTGGATATAGTTGGATATAGCAGCGTTTCTGGACTTCAAAGTGTCCCTCCTATTGCCACGCGCTTGCGAGGATTTCGACAGCCGATCGCGACCGAAAAGTAAAAAAAATAATTGCAAGTTTGAGTTTCGCCTGAATTGTAAGTAACGCTTAATGTTTTATCAAGGCCCAATAAGTGACAATAAGTTTATGTCTGTAGACGCTGCTCAGTTTTGGTTGTGTAAAAATCCAACAAATTGTCTGTTGTCGATGAATAAGAGCGCCCGCCGATGTGTGTTTTGTACAGCCAGTAAAACATGACAAATTGAACTCCCGCACTTTCGTGTGGCAACTTACATCGAGCGAAGTTTTTAAATATGTTTAAGCTTGATAAATGTTTGAGAACGTATTAAAAGCCTAGCTGAAAATATGTGAATACAGCAGAAATAATCATAAGTAAAATCAGTAAATAAGTTACGATGACGATTTCTGTAATCAATTCGAACAACGATTTCGATTTTGTTGGTTTAGTTATCAAAACTCCTTGTCTATTTTATTTTCGCTGTGTAAAATTTCACTGTGTTAAAGAAACACATATGATGTTAGTAGCCTTTTGGCGTTGGTAAAAATTGTTGCAGCATCTCAGCACAAAAGACAACGAAAGAAATCTTTGTCAAGATTTGTTGACAATTGAAAACACCGACTCGGACTTGAAAGTGCACGCGCTGCACTGTGCAAATGAGCTACTCAAAAACTTTTGCAAACTCGCCAAACAAACAGAAACAATAAGAAACTATCAAAAACAGGTTCTGGTTAAGATTAAGCATTGTTTGAGAAACTCTCAAATTAGCTCGATACCAGAGTAAAGAGTTTTCTTTCATAATTTTTCTTTACAGAACAAACGCAAACGCTTACGCGTTCAACTAGCGCGAGCAGATATTATTCATTCACAGCGCGAAATTGAAGTCTTGTTTTCAACCCTGAAAAACTCACCTTTTCCATCAGCTCAGAACATAAACCTACATGTAAGAGCCCTGGATCTTATTCATTGCCTTATTCCCTGCCGTCGCTGTGAAAAATCTGCAAGAGAATCTCGCAACTCTCACCATTTCATCACGGAACGTGACAACATCCTTGCGAGAACCCCCGACATGTGCGTGGATCCGCGCGGATATATGTCGTCATGGTGGCGCAATTTGTTCTAAAAATAGAAAAATTGTCCCATATCATAGGTGTGCGCGGATCATAAGACTTACGGTCTCCGTCCCCGATTATGGCTCCTGATTTATTATTATTATTATTATTATTATTATTATTATTATTATTATTATTATTATTGTCTCATTGTTTTATTTCCAATTTTTAATTTAACAAATATTTTTATTACTCATCTTACATATTTTATGCATTTCTACGTTCGTGATATTTTCTTTAGCTGTGAAGAAAAGTATTAAATCGTGTCATTAGGGTTGGACAGCTCGGTTTAAAATTGCCGCTCGGACTGCGTGTACAGCCACCGCATGCATGGACTTCCGCCTCCCCTTATTTAAAGCTCCAAAAGACAAATTATGCAAAACGCATGGACAGTGCTTTGGGCTACTTTTTACGTGACACGAGTTCTTATTTGCATGTTCCTCAGAATGAAAAAGCAATTAGCAGATTACAGCATGTCTAGTATAAAAGGCAAAGTACGAAAAAATAAGATTAGAGTAAGGAGTGAACAGATGTGGCCTAAGGAGAAGGTTTCGAGTATAGCGTCCAGGTTTACTCTGATAGTCTTTCCTTGTTTACAAACCTATTTTTGTATTTTCAGAAATCCAGATCAACGGAAGATACTCACAGTGGAGCTACTGGAGCTCATGTAGCCAGCAATGTGGTGGAGGAACTCAACGACGTTCTCGTTACTGCACAAATCCTCGACCGAAAAACGGAGGAAGAAACTGCAGCAGCCTGGGACCCGGAACAGAAACAAGAATTTGTAACATCCATAGGTGCCAAGGTAAACTTTTTAAATTCTTTTTCGTGCGATCATATACTGAAACCGCAGCGTTATACGACTATGCACCTCATCATAAACCCTACTTAACGGGGTAGGAGGCTATTCAGGCCCTCATCAACAAACGCTCGTATTTTAAATTCATGAAAGAAAAGAACGCTAAATCCGTAACTTTTCATCAAAGTTATACAAGAACAAATTGGTATGATATCCCATTGGTCGGGGGTCTTTGTTCTGGGGCAAGCGTAGTTTGATAGGAATCTTTTTTAAAAAAAATTATAAATTGCTGTTTTTTTTTTCTTTTCTTTCTTTTTTTTTTTTTTTTTTTTTGTCATGCCACGGAGAAGTAAAATTGAAACCATTAAAAAAAAGAAGTCAAGAATTTGATTTAAAATGTTCCGTAGTCCAGTTTTCCGTCACAAATGTACTTCCACACAAACTTTGACACAAATTTATACAGCTCAGTATGGTAACGAGAGTCATATTTGTACTCTGGTGAGCGCCCAGAAATCAATAAAAATATCAAGAATTTACTGACTAAAAAATCGTAAAATCCAAGTTATCCAAGTTATCCAAGACGGTAGCTGTTTGAAAATAATGAAGTAATAATTCTAGGTTATAGAGTTTTTGGACCTGTTTTGGTCACAGTTGATGTTCGAAAGCTTAAGGTGTTGAATCAGTTTCTATTTAAAATGAAGTGGTTCTTTTTAAGTCAGCATTTTGCTGATAACACATTCTCATTTCCTTCAGCCTGCAGTGACATGAATAGTGGCAGCAATTGTCAATTCTACTTTAACAACGGTCACTGCTCCAATCCTTCTGTCAAGAAAATGTGCAGGAAGACTTGTGGCGTTTGTCAAGGTTTGTCTTTTCAATATCTTTTAAGTTAATATCAGCACTTCTAGAAATATCTTAAAGCATTAGAAAAGCCAGTGCAAATTCGTCAATATAGATGTTTACACAATGATCAAGAGGGCGTCCTTTCAGGGTCTCATCTAAAACTACTTGACAGCAACTGCAAATGAAAAAAAAAACTCCGTTGCTGACTGTTTCCTCGTGCTATTTGACTCTCTAGTTTTATTACTTTCTCGAACGCGAAGCGACTGACACTAAGTTTGCATTTAAACCGAACGACGGTTAAACTCCACTCAAATTGAATAATAATTAATAGCGTAAATAAACCCAGCGGTTCACACATTCTGCACGCATCATAGCTTAATTATTCCGAGTGGTTGACACATTCTAGACGCAACTAGTATTACAACACTGACATAACTACCACGCCATGCTTTTGTCACTGCTGAATAATTTCTTGTCAAAAAATATCTTTTCTCTACTTATTATTTTTATTGCACAAATTTAACTGTTTAAGTGATTATATGGTTTTCCCGCCTATCGCCACCCCCTATTTAAACCTCGAAAGGACGAATCCTATAAAAGGCGTGGGCAATGCCTTAGGCTACTTGTTTACATAAATAGAAAGTTGTTATTTGCATGCTTTTTAGAAAGAAAATACAATTGGCAGATTACAATATTTTCAGCATTGAAAGGCAAAGTACGAAAAAGGATCAGGGTGAGGAGTGAATGAAGGGGAGCAAGGAGAGAGAGTTAAGAGTATCGAGTCCAAGTTTATTAGTCGTAGACTTTCCTTGTTTACACACGGATTTTTTTTATTTTCAGAAATCCCCATTCACGGAAGATACTCTCAGTGGAGTGACTGGGGCTCATGTAGCCAGCGATGCGGTAGAGGAACTCAACAACGTTCTCGTTCCTGCACAAATCCCCGACCGGAAAACGGAGGAAAAGGCTGCAGCATCCTGGGACCCGAAACAGAAACAAGAATTTGTAACGTCCGTAGGTGTCAAGGTAAACTTATTAAATTCTTTTTCGCTCGTACAAGCCACAGTGCACACACTGAAACGTGGTCTATAAAAAATGAAGAGCCTCGTTAAGTTTAAAAGTTGTAAAATGTCAAGTTCTTAGACGGTCTTACATCTGATGAAACTAAAACTTGAGAAGGACTAGTAATTTTTTGTTTTGAAAAATGATCACGTCACATGAAAACCGCCAATAGTTTCTTTTGTTTTAATCACATGTGTGTAATCAACCAAAGAATAGGCCATTTTGCTGATGCAAATATTTCCTAGTTCCATTCCCTTGTGGGGGCAAGAAGTGATCACTCGGCCAAAAATGGCCTCGTTAATTCATTAAATACATCAAATTTTGCCCCCACAACGGACTGGAGCTAGCATAAGCAAAATGGTGTATTGATTTTGAAGAATTTGTAACGTTTTATATAATTCATAAAATCCAATATGGCGTTCTGTTTGGAAACGGCAATGGCGTCATTGTTTCATGTTGTGTGGATTTTGGACCAGTTTTAGTTCAGGGGTTGGAATCCCGTTGATTGTTTTCTTAGGCTTTAATTTCACAGCTGTTAAAGCTGTGTATATAACTGCGATAATCAATCATGTCTTCAGTATTGGTTTACAGATGATGTTTGATAAATCAGTTCTATTTAAAAGTCACAATATTGCTTATAATACTTTCTCATTTACTTCAGCTTGCAGTGACATGAATAGTGGCAGTAATTGTCGATTCTACTTGAGCAACGGTCACTGCTCCAATCCTTCTGTCAAGAAAATGTGCAGGAAGACTTGCGGCGTTTGTCAAGGTAATTGTGTAACTGAAGATTGCTCGGCTTCCGTTGTTATACTTACATGCATGCAATTAACCAAATAATTACCTTGCAAGCAGCTCTCGTTGGTGATTTTGTGACATTTAAACAAAAATTCACAAAATCTAAGATGGCGTCTTCTTGAAAATAATGACGTCGTTTCAACAACATATCTCGTCATCGTTCATGTTGTGAGCTTTCTGGACCAGTTTTGGTCACAGCTGATGTTTTACTCCTGAAAAGGCGTTGAAGCAGTTTTTACTTAATACAAAGTGGTCCTTTTTAAGTCAACATGTCGCTGATAACACTTTCTCGTTCACTTCAGCTTGCAGTGACGTGAATAGTGGCAGCAATTGCCAATTCTACTTTAACAACGGTCACTGCTCCAATCCTTCTGTCAAGAAAATGTGTAGGAAGACTTGTGGTGTTTGTCAAGGTAATTGTTTAACTGAAGCTCCCTTTGTTTGTTCCGTGTTATAATTGCTGGCACTCAGTCGACTATTTAATTAGTCAGTCAGTCAGTGAGTCAATAAATCAATTCATCAATTCAATCAATCATTCATTTACTAAATCCTAGTTTTAATTATTGCCAAAGATACTAATTTCCAAACATTAAAGGTTACGTTGCTTCAATTTATGAGATCTGCTTACTTTTAGAAACAGACTTCTTCAAATTAGCAACAGACTCCTGCTGTTTATCATTAACACACAGTTCAACAATCATCTCAGAATTCCTCTTATCATGACGACCTTAGTAGACTTTAGGCGGCTGAAAAGAGTTTTCCAGTATTTTTCAGCATTTGTAGTTTTATGGATCTATTTTACCATTCTTGTTCAGTTAAGACGATAAGAGTTCTTATCATATGACCCGTACGGCCCCGCGCGCAATTTCCCCTGAAAACCATAATAAAAAAGTTCTCGTATGAGGGCCGTACGCGTCGAAGTGATAGGGCCGGAAAAACCCGTACGGCCCTACTAGAAATGCGTACGGCCCTACTAGAAACGCGAACAGCAAAATCGATGGGAGTTAATGACAAAAACAATTTTTTTTGCTGCAAAAGTTTGTTCTCTTCAAGATGAGTGATGAAAGTTAACATTCTGAGAGTGAATTCTACTATCCAGGCGAACTGTCCGATGCAGAACTACTCCGAAAGCTTTGAAAGAAAGTCAACACTCCTCACAAACAACTTTCTCAGAAGCCAACAACAAGCAAACCTGTAGGCGTTCAAGAAAACAACTTTTCTGGATGAACTGTCCGATAATTAACCTTTGGAATAAGCAAACAGTCTTGAGGCGAAACTTCTTTCAGTGGAAAGCATCAAAGAATTCATCGTGGGTCAAAAGCAAGAAAACCAGCAACGCGAACAAAACAAAGTACGTATAAGCTTAAATCAGTTAAATGTTTTCCTCGAGTTTCCAGAGTTTCTGGGAGAAGTTGGTTAAACCAGAGAAATGACAAACATACCTTGTGTACAGGAGGATAAATTGCTCTGCAGTTTCTACATCAGTGTTGTTTGAAGAGACAAAACTGAGTACGAACACAAGTTCATTACCGTACAGTTCATCCAGAAAATAAAACTCGCTTGTCTTTTTTGTTCGACAAAAAGCTTGAAACGACCCTGACATTTTCTTGAGTCCTCAGATGAAGAAGATTTGTGAACAATTTCAGTGAAGCGTGAAGCGAACTTTTGTCCCTCGCTAAGGTTTTGATAGTTTTGACATATTGTTGACAGCTTTATATCAACTTTCTGTTGGCTTTTTAGCATGAATTGTAATTGTGGACTTAACATGAGGAAATGAGTCGTGTTTTTCGATGAATTGTGAGTTTGTTGTTCGACGCGAAGAAATAAGTGACAAGTTTTTTATTGTAGTTGTTCCGCGCGCGGCCGTCTGATGTTATGTAATCGCGTCCTATTTAGGTTCTGTCAAACAGAATTTTCAAAATTTTCAACACAAATGGTCATATGATAAAATGCTTATTGACTGAGTAAGGTCGGGCCGGACGGAAAAGTATTTGGCTCTCGGTCAGAACGTACGGACCTTGCCGCGCTCGGTCCGTACGTCCTGACCTCGAGCCAAATATTTTCCCGTCCGGCCCTCCCACTCAGTCAATAAGTACATATTATTTATATCATGCCCATTCATTAAGAAGTGATGATCGTTTTCTCGATATTATTAATTACAGTGGCAATGGTACAATCTGTAAGAAGCACACGGCCCTTAGTTTCTGCTTTAAGATCTTATAATTTAAAAGAAGATGAGTCCGGTAACCTCCGCATTTTTTTATCATCGCATTGTAATCAGCGAGACACGCCTCAACTTTTTGCAAAGCCAAAAGAGAAAATTTTTAGGAGTGAGAACTCAGAGCCACCTTATATTTTCGAAAACTTAAGGGGCCCTGAAAACCCTCCTACCTTTTTCACACAAAGCGAAAAATTGCGCGAGGAGTCTGTTTCAAAACAAAAGAATCACTGTGCCACCTCAAAGTCTAATCAAATTAAACTGCGGTTTAACTTACCGACGTGGAGTCTGCAGAAATATTGGAAAAGATTCCACACGTCAAGCAGTTTAGAAAATCTCTGATAAAAATTCCTCATTTAAGAATCGCTATTAATGTAAGACATTAAAATCCCGCAGAACACACAAAAGTTTATATTAAAGTCCCTTCCTAGTACGTGGAGAAATTTGAAAACGTCGTTCCACTCTGAAAACATAAAAATGTTACCGCCCACACACTAGGCTGCGGAAATTTTGGATTTGTGTCTGAGGAAAATCACGATTATCGTGACGTCATCGTTGTTAAAAACATTCTTTTTCAAAATGTTTTCCGTCCACAATAAAGCGCAAATTCCTCTAGTTAGAAGAGCGATTTCGAAAAGCTACGGTTTTCATGACGGATTAGTGTGGACGGTAGGCCTAACCCTAAAATAAATCTACGTTTTGAAATTCTCAGGCGTAGTGTGGACGTGGCTTAAGTTGAAGTTTCTGGGCGTGCCGCTAGATTAGCGTCTACCTTGTTTGCTTGTTTCTGACCGTGGGAACAAGATTCACTGATTCGTCAGTTTTAATCGCAAACACTGAAAAACAGAAGTGCCTAGTTACCATTTGTAAGTAATATATCAAACACGAAAGACTGCGTTTGACCACATTTCCAAACACCGAGAACAGAGTTGAAAATACGACGCGCAGCGGAGAATTTTGGACGAACCACGAGGTGTTTGGAAATTTGATCAAACACTGTCTCGAGTGCGTGATATATCTTCTCAATAGAACCTAAAAGTAAGAAGAAAACTGAGAAATAAAATCGTTAACTCTATGCTAATTAAGATCAAATATTCAAACACCGGCAGGGTCATGCTTTTCTTTCTTTAAACTTCATGAATTATTAATGAGTTTGAGAATAACAAATAGAAAAGAAAAACAAAAGCGTTCTCATTCTCAACTGGTCGTCCGTATTTTCTTCGGTTTTGGCAAAGAAAAACACTTCAAATGAGTATCGATTCCAAAGAAACGGTCCACGAGAAGACATTATTAAACGTAATCAGCACTACTTGATAGAGACTTATCTTGCATCTACAAAGTGCAAAACCTTGTTCGAGCGTAAACTACTTTTACATACTTCTTGTCCGTGAGATACACGTAATGCAAACATTATCTGAGCTCAGATCATAGCGGAGCTCCGGCGGCCCGAAGGGCCACCAAGCGGAGCCCCATACTCATATAGGAAAGAAAAGGAAACCCATGAGTTGATTTTCTCATGATTATCATGGCTAGCGGTATTGCTCGTGGGCGCGTACGCACGACGGCGACGGCGACAGAGTCGCGCAACATGACGGGCATACTCCAAATAATAAGTTGACAGAGATAGCACCCTTGCTTTACCGTGAACTTCTTTGATATTGGACATCCATGTTATGATCAATTGACATCTGTCAAAACAAGGTATCCGCTGACCAGTATCATGTGACCATATCGCGGGCTCAAGTTTACAGCTCATCGAGGTCACGCGTTTTTTTGAAGTTGACCGCTGACTAAGTACTGGTTTTCGATTGGATTGCGGGCTCATGTAAGGATAACTTGTTGAAAACAGGGCAGGATTGTTCGGAAGGCGGTTAACGCTAACCCAGGATTAAAAGTTGACCGAATTATAACTTTTTCTTCGACACAAATGTTTTTTGCTGCTTTGTTTTGTGTATATGGTGATTATTAAGAGTCCCTGTCCGTAAATATGGAAAATAACTCGGCAAGGGTCGAAAATTCGATTTCACAATCTTGTTGAGTAGGAAGAGATTAAACTAAGCAATGAAAAGAATGAATAGTTAACCATTGCCCGTGTTGTCATCTTTTACTAGACCACCGCTACCTACACGCCCTGCGTGATACAGTAACGCTAAACTCGTACCTAGGTCTTTTCGCGCTATGCAATTATTTTTGGTTTACATATAATACAGTGGGCTACCCTCGGGGAAATGGGAGGTGGCCGCTTAAGAGGGGTTGGCCGCTTAATAGAGGTTGGTGTACCTTGAATATTTTTTCACTATCGAGTTATAAATTTAGCTAAATTTCTTAGTAAACATGGATTCAATTCAAGACAATCACGATAGACGTTAGTCTAGGAGACCCAGGGGCAGTTAGTGGGGGCAGAGAAAAAGTCTAAACGGGTCTTCGCCAGAATTTTTTTCTCACCGGTTTAGACTTTTCCCCGCTCCCACTAACTGCCCCTGGGTCTCCGAGAATGACGTGTATAATGATTGTCTTGAACTGACTCCCTGTTCACTAAGAAATTTGTAACCCCGCGAAAAGACCTAGATACGAGTTAAGCGTTACGGTATCACGCAGGGCGTGTAGGTAGCGGTGGTCTAGTAAAAGATGACAACACGGGAAACGGTTAACTATTCATTCTTTTCATTGCTTAATTTAATCTTTTCCTACTCAACAAGATTGTGTGCTCCCTGTGGTTCTAAGCCTTACGGAGCCTTACGTATTAGGATAGAAATTGTCCTACCCCTACCCCCTCAAATGGGATGACAGCATTGCGTGACGAACAAACAAGGAACGCTGCAAGTAAGGATTCAAGCAGCGATAGATCAAACGATGATCAAACGTAATATTTTGGTGTAGTGCAAAGCAAGCAACTATGTACAAATCACTCGGCCGTTTTTGACTTAGATGCAGTGGTGATCATATGTGTCGAAAGAGGGTCATAGATTCGCGGTATTCGACCGTTAAATAAGTTGACAGTTGGCGATGTACATCGGACGTTGTGTAAACAAAAGCAAACTTCTGCTTTGTGTGCGACGAATGGTGACAGAAACACGTCAAATCGGCTTTTGGACCTGCCTTTTACAGCAAATAAGATTAAAACATTTCGAAATTATCAGCTCTGTGTCTATTTCAACTTAATATAGCTCAAGACATGTGGCGCGTGTTAAAACATATGTCTGACCCGTAAATTGAAATTTGACGACGGATGGTCAAATATCTGCATTTTTAACGTACTTTGAAAAGCTCTTGCGCCGCTCACAATCATTTGCCCAAAGAAATTTTTACAGGAATCTGTAGACCATCGTTCTGCGATTCAACCACCAGAAGCTTAATCCATTTGAAGGTTTCGCGCATGGTGAAAATCGATTATTTTTATGAAGTACTTTGAAGTGAATGAAATACATGTCTTCGAAATTTAATTATTTTGCACCCAAAAACACAACGAAGCATTCCCTAAAATTAACCCAGTACACATCACAAAAATATTTGAGTGTTTTAAAGACGGAAGAATGATGTGGTTTTGTATGCGAGGCTCTCAAACTTGTTTAATAAAATGGTGCGTCAAAGGACGATTTTAACGGAATTTGGTAATTTGCATATTTCTTTGAAATAAAAGGATATTTTGCCAAAAAAAAACTATCCAGTAGTTTTTCTCGAGCCCTAGCCTGTCTACCATAGGAATATGAGCGAAATCGAATTTTCGACCCTTGCCGCGAAATTAAGAATTTGTCTGATTTTTACAGGCAGGCACTCTTAAAACTCAGAACAGAAGGCCAAACAATATACAGAAAACCTCGCTGCAAAGTTGAAAACTCAAATCAAAATTCTACCTTTTCCTGGGTTAGCTTGTTGGGCTCTGAACAACCCGCAACAGGAGCTACGCTTTTAGGCTGGCCTAAATCTATATATTAATTTCCTGTATACCATCATGTGCGAAAACCCCTTCGCCATCCAAATAGTGCATTCGGCACTGAAACAACCGTTCCTGTCCATGAAACCTCTTTGCCGTCGAGCGGGCGTGACTTACTAATGTTTTGGTCCCGGGCTTAACCACAGTAAACACAGCATCGGAAAAGTCGGTATAAGGCCAATACAAGAATACCTGCTCCTGTTTGTAGAAAAACAAAGATGACCGTTCTAAAATTGGGATAGAATCTTAATTTACAGGTCTTGACACACACGATTTACCTTTCAACCGGTAATTTGATTGGTTGTCGTAGTAGCCCCAGTCTGAATAGTGTGACATATATACATATGAACTGAACGAATTAAGCAAAAGAGAAAAAAAAATGAAAGTCATAAGTCGATTCAAAGGACTCTGTTTTGAGTTATAATTGAGCGTGCAATTAAAGCTCGGCTGAATGTTTTTGCGGTTGCTCTGGTAACCTTTGGGTCACAAAATGAACATAACGTGTTCACCAACGATTGAGGCAAGTTTGTTTTCATACCACTGCATTAACGGAAAAGGAGTGGTAGTATTGACTCCTCAAAGAGGACTGCCTAAAAAAAGCTGTAAACCGCTGTGAGCCACCTAAAGAACATATACACAAGTGCTTCATGTCTGCGTAGAGATGGAATGGCATTCCATCACTCTATATAGCCATTATTAAGAATACCTTATTTTAGTCTGGCATTAATTACTAAACGTCAATGTTTCCTTTGATTCTTTTAGCTTGATACGGCTCCGGACAGCTTGTACCAGTTCTACTTTTACAACGGACCCTGTCCCAATTCTTCAATCCAGAAAATGTGCAAGACGACCTATGGTTTCCTAGCGCTAGCTAACATCGTTCCCAGGGGTTTTTGCCACTTTTAATTTCAAGAAAAAAGCTCTGGAAACGAAGTTGGCTATTATAAATTTCAGTTAAAACAAAATCTTGATTTTTTTCGATTATTTTTAATGACTAGAACTTATCAAATAAAGTATAATCGATTGTGTGTACGTCTTTACGTGTCACTGTGTGTTAGGTGAGCCTTCGCATGCGCGTGTCTGTCGACCACTGAGCCCGAGTTTGGTTTGGCATAACTAAACTTTGTTTTTCCAGTGACACCGCAATTCACATTGGCCTGTTCAGTTCATAGTTTCCAGACATTACATTTTGTTCATGCTTATAACTGGTAGAATATACAAACGAACAAATACAATAAGAACCAAAAGATCTCCGAGTACGACAGTTGTAATTTCGTAATTTTCTCAAAGAGCCCCTAATCTCATCTGCCTCGCCGTGAAATTCACATGCTGCCTAAACCGACGCCTACGACCCTTAATACTTCGTAATTTCTTGTCCAATGGTCAAAACTAATCGGCATCATATGGGCGTGTTTTACGTCAGGAATTGAGGTGGCTCGATCAAAGTGTTCAGTAACAATACTGTTCAACTTTGAGCGTGCTCTGATTGGATTGTGACTCACCATGGCCGTGGTGAACGTAAAGCTCGGCAGATTTTAGCATGCTTTCGGAGAATCTTAGGAAAGCAAATTTCGTCTGGTCCAGGCTTAGGGCAAACGTCAGCGATTCGACGTTTGCCCTGGCCTAAGACCGCCTAATCTGAGTCGAATTTAATTTCGGCAAACGTCGCACCATTCATCCACCTATTTCAAAATTAATAGGTTCGACGAATTAAGTTCCACTAAGATTCGACGTTTGCCCCAGGCCTTAAATTTGTTTCAGTTAATTTGAAAAGCAGATAGAAATTACGTTAAATATTAATTGATTTCATTGAGGGCCAGGCCACGTTTAAAAAAAAAAAAAATCAGTGACTGTTATTTATTTATTTATTTATTTATTTATTTTTGATTTCCGCCCAATGAAATAAATTTAGTGTCAATTATTGATAGAAAGTAAAATAACTCCCTACACCAGTTCATAGTCAAGCCCATGTTTCTGAAAAACAAATGGACCGGTTTCTGTGGGATTTTTACACGCGCTAATTATTTAAGAAATAGAAAATATGTACCATGTTTCTATCGAGTTTTATATAATAACCCAAGTTATTCTCGCATTTTGATTGGTTCTCGCCTATGATCTATTAGAGGACAGACGCACGATTGACGTTATCATTTCAAATTTTTTCCCCCTGTGTTTTAAAATGACGGAAAGTTTTGAGAATTTAGATAATATTTTACATGACTGGGCAAAAGATAAGGTACAAGAAAGTCTTGTCCAGGCACTGAACAGGTACCAGAAGCATAGTCTAGCAGGAAGAAGAAAGATAAAGCCATTTCTATTTTAGAAAATGACTCAGAAAAATACTCGAGCAGTCTCAGTCGGCAGTCGAGCGAGACTAAACCAAGCACAAAATTGGTCTTGGTAAGCCGAGAACCATTGCTTTTTCTCGAATTTAACAAACCCAATGAACAAAATGTTTATGAGATTAATTTATTTAAAACATTGAACTTTTCTCAGTCTCAAAATAATTGTTGATACAGTGATTGTCTGGAATGAAACATTAAAACCACTTCTTAAAATCATTGAAAATAAACACATAATCTTGCTTTCCGATGCGAATGTTCCAGTCCGTTTCAGAGCACAGCAGCGAGCAAAGTATAGCTCACTACAGCTCACGGCCAACTGTATCGGAGCTAAAAGGTGTCTCGACACTATTTCAAACTGATTTGAGAATCACCAACCACAGAGGACACAAATTTCCACCATCACTAACGCTTCTTTCATTCAAAACTCGAATCGAATGGCCTCCAGGTTGACCGCAACCCCAAGTTTTCCGAGCGTAGTTTTTCAACTCCTGCAATATTCGAGGCAACATCCAAGCTTTTCGGCTCACAGGGCTGCTCTGATGACAAAAACTGACTTGACTTATTCAGTTATAGATCACAGTTATAGATTCAGTAATAGATCACAGAAGACGTCAAAATGTGGTAAGAACATCAGTGACACACTCGGCTATCGCCTCGTATGCCACTTTTTTGTTCTTACCACAGTTTGACGTCATCTGTGATCTATTACTGAACAGACGTACGGCAACATGGAATCTATTTGTTAAATAGAAACACAAGCGAGTGCAAGTTTGGGAGAACGAGAAATCCACAGTTTTTTCGAATCCTCCCACACTTTCACAAGTGTTTCTATTAAACAACTAGATTATGAGCTCGAGATTTCTATCGCGTGATAGTTAATAAGGGCGCAGCCCGAGTCAACTATCACGCATAGAAATCGAGAGCAAATAATCTAATTGTTTTAGTACAAATCTACTACTCCTCCAAACCTTTATCTAAATCCGCTTCACAGACACTTCGAAAACGCCAAGAAGCGGCCGTCATTTTGTTAACAAGCGCGCACTGCTACGCTACTCACTATCTATCACAGAGTAGATAGTGAGTAGCGTAGCCAATCAGAGAACGGCATTCGTGATAGAATGCTAGTAGATTTATACTAAAACTCGAAAGAAACACGGAGAACATGTTTCTATCTCTTTTAGAAACACCGCGACGAAAAACAGAAAAATAGCTTGTATATACTTTGATCACCAAATTAGCAAATTGAATGTGGTTTAGCGTTTTCTGTACTCTTATCGACAACGAGTACGCGTCATCACAGTGGCCAAAATGTTGTGGACTCACGGGGCGCAGCTGAGTGAGTCCACAACAAATTTTGACTACTGTGATGACGCGTATCGTTGTCGATAAGAGTACAGACAACGCTAAACCACATCAACTAATAAATCAATATCAACTAATAAAAAAAAAGAAAATGTTTTTGCAAGAGCGCGAGGTGAAAAAGTCATTGCGTGACACATTGACGCGAGCAGCGTTGTCTAGATTCTTATCGACAACGGCAAATTAGCCAATCAGATTGCGAGATTAGTAGCAGTTGTGGTAAATAAATGGCACGCAGTGTACGTAGGAGCGATTACATTTAACTACCATTTCTAAAATTCTGGCTAGAAAATTGGAACATAAACAAACAAACGGATGCTTAAAAGTAACTAGAAGTAACTGAACGTACAACCTGTGTGGAGTGAGGAGAAGTGTAGACAATGGAAAAGGATGAACAAAATAATGCACGGAGGAGTGGCGGTCTGAGCAAAATCCTTTCTATCAAAACTCCTAATTTTGACAAAGAACCCTCTCTAAACACCTGCCCTACTATGGCTTAATAGAGGCCACACAATAATCATCAAAGTGAATTGTGTTGAATTGATATTCAAAGAATTCCTCCCTTCTACTAGTGGGATAATTATGTAAGAAATAAGTAAAGAGAATTTATTTGTTAACAGTAACACAGTGATGAAAGTGAAGAATGATCATCGCAGTAAATTTTCCAATTTAAGCAATTGGAAAGAAGAAGCCTGAGAAAATCAGGGCTTCAACGGGATTCGAACCCGTGACCTCCGCGATACCGGTGCGATGCTCTACCAACTGAGCTATGAAGCCACACATTGGGAGCGAGGTCAATTAATTGAGTTCATAGCTTCCCGTGAGGAGTGAAATGATGTGAAGGATATATGAAATAATTCATATTTGAACTGCAGTTGTAGATGAAAGTGAAGAATGATCATCGCAGTAAATTTTCCGTGTTCGAATCCCGTTGAAGCCCTGATTTTTTCAGGCTTCTTCTTTCCAGTTGCTTAAATTGGAATATTTACTGCGATGATCATTCTTCACTTTCATCTACAACTGCAGTTCAAATATGAATTATTTCATGTATACTTCACATCATTTCACTCCTCACGAGAAGCTATGAACTCAATTAATTGACCTCGCTCCCAACGTGTGACTTAATAGCTCAGTTGGTAGAGCATCGCACCGGTATCGCGGAGGTCACGGGTTGGAATCCCGTTGAAGCCCTGATTTTCTCAGGCTTCTTCTTTCCAATTGCTTAAATTAGAAAATTTACTGCGATGATCATTCTTCACCTTAATCTACAACCGCAGTTCAAATATAAATTATTTCATATATACTTCACAGTAACACAGTGATGTTTTGCAGCTGCGATTTCAGTATTAGTGTTTTTTTTTTTTTTTTTTTGGCTTGTGGCCTTCAGATCATTGGAAACAGTGCCGTATTTTGTTTTCCCAGCTCAGAAAACACCTTAGAGAGATTTCTTGAATGTTTTCACATAACAACAGTGTTGAATGCAATGTAACTTACACGCCAAAAAATAAATAAAATTTTATCAAAATACAGAACTATGATTCAACATGAATAATTAGCTCTCATGGATTCATTTGGATCTTATAAGGTAACTAAATGGTCCGATATAAAGACAGACACCTTTTTCTTTTCAGGTGGCTTATCAGCCCTTTTAGGGATAACGGGCACTTCACTCCAAGACAACGGAAGTTCAACCAAACACTGTCATCTTTGCGATCTGTGGTAGAACGATCAATTCACCTCTAAAAAGGGCGCTGGCGAAAGTTGGGATTGCTAAATCATATAGATGTAGAACTGATGGTTCATTTAATTTTAGCCTCATGTGTTTTGCACAATTACTGCCTTCTCAAGGATGATTTTGATGCGGGCTATTTTCTTGATAATACTGACGACGACGACGATGATGATGATGATGATGATGATGATGATGATGGTACTCATGGAAGTGATGCCAATAATGATTCTACACCAGGGGGTCGAGATGGCCTACGAGTAGCAGAAGCTAAAAGAGTTCAATTAATGAATATTGTTGTTTATGGAAGGATTGCTATTGGGGGTGTAAGAACGGTTTTAATCCCAGCTATTGATGGCAATTTGGTTCTCAATAAATGAGATTAAAAGATGAAAAAGTTTTGTTTTTCCTTATAAAATGCACTGCCTCGTTGTTTTCTAGTGCATACATGTACATGCAATCTGCGATTCTTGTGTCTTGTAGGGGGCAAATTCAAGATGAAGAGTATGCCCCCCTCCCCCATTGACTAACACTGAATGATGACCCACCTTGCTTTAAGGTGGCTGAACACAGTTTTTTGCGCATGCTCCTCAGTCTTCATTTCTGGTGCCAGGCAGCATGGGTACAAAGATTGCTAAAAAAAAGAAAATGGCACTGATAAAGTAATGACATATTTGTTCCTGACCTGTTCCACATGTTATTCCTTCTCAAAATAACACGCTGTTGTTCAGCCACCTTAAGTCATGGATCTGACCCTGTGCAGTCTACATTGTTTAGGTAATCTTACGTTTCAACATTTTTCAGACAAAAAAGCTTTTATTTATCAAATTTAAAGTTGTGAAATTGTCAACAAAGCAAACCAAGCATGACAAAAAAAGATATTTGTAGCGTATTGATTACCATAGCAACATCGTTATGCTATTATGCCGATCACTCGTTACTGTAAAAGTACTGGTTCTGCGTGAAAGTAGAATTGTACGGAATAAAGGGAATGATAATGATGAATAAAGTAGATTACATATGTGACACGAGAGAGAGTATTTCTCTGTCTCGGTAAAGGTAATATGTCCTAAATGACTACACAACAATGTTGTCGAAAATGTGTTTCATCACCCACAAAGAACAACATTTTTTTAAAGATTTTTCTATAGCTGGCTTGAGCACTTTTAGAACAATTTGGATTACAACCAACATCCATAAAACTCAACATGGGTATACTGCTTGTTGAAACGAAACATTCTAAGCATGATGATTATTCAATTGATGATTCAGTTCAACAGATTCAAATAATTCTATCCAAGGGTTTACTTCTAGCTTACAAAGGTAACTATTGTGAAAACGGGAGCTGATTCAAACAATCCATGTATCTGTCACGATTTGACATAGACTCACTTTTTTCCCCATATATTAAAAGAACCTGTTGAAAAAGCCCTTCATCTCTTCATTTATCTCCCTAGCCAGCTTCAGTTTTTCTTCCTCAACTTTTTTTCTTTTTTCAGCATAGTCTTTTAAAAAGTTGAGCATGTCTGCTGCTGATGAGCGGCTTCCTGGCCGTTTGCGGCATCTTACTCTCTTCTTTCGATCATGTGGCACTTTCTCTGGTTCATCTGTGTCATCTTCATCTTCATCTTTATCCAGCTGCAGATCATCACAGTCTCTGCTAGAGGAAAGTAACCCCAATTTCTGGGCTGAGCTCTCTACTGTATAGGTTGGGTTGACAGTGACATCTTTTTCGAAGCACTCAGAGAATGTCCTAGCTTTCCGCTCGTTTCCTGGCTTGTTGTTATGATTTTCCACCACCTTATGATGCGAGACAAGCTTTCCCCATTTTCTGAGGCACTGATCCCCTGTCACCTTTCCCTTTGACTCTTTGTTGAATTCAAATGCAAAATGTCCTTTTTTGACTTTTTTAATTCAGTTATTAATCCTTAAACTGTTTCCACAGTACAATGAACAGTTTCACATGTGCCTCTTCCTGTCTCACTAAGTTTTATTAGTAGAATTCTACTAGTATACTAATGCAAATGCTGTAATCTGGTTGGCTGAGCCATTGAACACTATCAGCCATTAGTGTGCAGTGGCTGGAGGTCGTCTAGGAAAAGGCGACCTTTTTTTTTCGTTTTTCCAAAGGTTTGGAGGAAAATTTTGACGCAAATGGATAATTAAATTCCTGAGAAGTCTAAACGAAGGACTTTTACGGTTTCTTGACTTTTAAAAAAGTTGAAATTATTAAAAAAACTGACGCGCGTGGGTACACAACTTCAATTTTAAATGAAAATTCAATCCGAGCGATCTTTTTCAGGCGCAAAGTTTAACAATATCTCAAGAAATAATTGGAAATCGTTATTTGAACTAAATTTTAGTAACAATTCTACTAAAAACAACTAGATTATTCGCTCTCGATTTCTATGAGGTGATAGTCAATTTGGCCTTCGGCCTCATCAACTACTACTCATAGAAATCGAGAGCGAATAATCTAATTGTTAAGTATGAACTAGTTCCATCATGTTGCACAACACTAGCACTTGATTCACTACTGTCACTGATGATGGAGCTTGGGGTATCTGTCCTGCTAAAACACACAGTTGAACAAGTTTCAGTTGGTGGATGTCGTAGTATCGCTTAGAAACCTGTCTTAACTTCCTCTCTGCGGTCGCTTGTTAGTCCCGGGCCCCCGATATATATATATATATAAGCAGTATTCATAATGTAACTTGTGACTTCTTCCTACATCGTACTCGTGTGATTTAAGCGTGTGTTTTTCCTTCGCCGTACGCCTCCTAGTTTACTCGAGAACTACAACATGGTGTCAGGAGTGGTGATCATACCCATTTCACGTTGTTGATGTTGATGGTCCAACCATATTAGGCCTACCAACATGTACAGATTTGAACATGGTAGCCAAGAATTTCAGCATCACAAACCAAGAAGGGGCTTCCAAACCAAGCACTCCCACCTTGACCTATCTGCGACCCAGTTGCTGAAGAGCAGGTGCTCAAACAGTTCAAAGATTGCTTTGAAGGTGTTGATTGCTTTCAGGGCGAATATCACATAACAGTTGATCCTGCCGTTCCCCGAGTTGTGCACCCTTTACGAAGAGTTCCAGAGGCCCTCAGGGAGCCCCTGAAGAAGGACTTGACTCATTGGTTGAGCAAGAAATCTTAGCAAAGGTTACTGAGCCTACTGACTGGGTCAACTCCCTTGTATGCGTCGCTAAGAACACTGGTGTATGACACATTTAATTTCATACACCACTACATTTTTGCAATTATTGTACATCTTAGTAACAATTTTTTTATTTCATTAGAAAATGGGTAGACGTTGCTCCAGCTTTGAATTTATAAAGAAACCATGTCACCCAGAGAGAAGCAGTTAACAATGGAGATCCTGTACATGGGCTGTATGAGCAGTAAGGGGTCTGAATATGAGGACCAAGAAGACAACATCACATGAGAGAAGAAGAGGAAACTTGTTGGTTATGCCAAGAGAAAGTTTTCTTGGGAGAGGACACGTCTCACCAGCATCAAAGCAAAGCTGGACAAAGCCCATCGTAATAATCTAACTCCGCATGCAAGGGCAATGGCAAAACCTAGGCGTTCTGGTAGCATGTCAGGTAGTATAGTATTAAAAAGTTTCACGCCAAACATTGCCATGGCAATTTTAAAATTTCACATGTGATCATAAGTAAACACTGAAATTTCATGCAGAATTAAGGAGTCAACCGTGATATTATCAGTGTACCCTTCCCTCCCCTACAAAATGCAAGGTTACAGGCACTGGCTACCCCGGATCATCATTTGAATAACTTCTGCTCGCTTTGCTTGCAAAATAAAATTGTGACAGTGAGATATTCAAAGTTTTATTTCACTTTGTGAAACAGGGAAGTGTTAGCTTGCTTATTAATTGGAGAGTCGAATTTTGTGTTTCAACTTCATTTGACTTTGCCTAAGTGCTTGTGCCTTGAGTACTAAAAAGAAACCCAAGGCATATCAAAGCCTCAAGCCATTCTCACACTGAGCACTTAAGAATGGGTAACCCGAAAACACTGACCCCCGGTCCGCGGACTACCCTACGGACCGGTCCATGGACTACCCCTACGGACCCCCTCTACGGACCACCCTAAAATAGTGTAAAAAATAATAAATAAAGATTTCACTTATGGGTTGTCAAATAGATTCAGACTTGTGTCGGTGATTTTTCGAGTGGTTGCACTGTGCAAATGTAACAGACTCGGGTTTTTAACACCCCAACCCCCCACCCCTCTCCAAAAAAACGCCTAAAAGCTGTTTTCAGCATAAGGACATGACGATGGTAAGAAGGAAAGTTCCTACCTTCCATTCGTGGCTTAATCAGGCTATGGAAGATATATTTTTAGGCCGTTAATTGTTGTTTGTATCTGTTATTCCGCTGAGCAAATTGTGAAGCCTGGAACGAGTTCACGAACCCACGGGAAAATGGGCTAAACAAAATGGCAGAGGGAAAAGAGCACAAATTTCGAGGCTTCCCGGAGGCTTCCCCGAACGCGTCTTTCGTATATTTTATGGCCACAGCGAAGGAAATAGCAATGTGTAGTGATTTAAATTGCACCCGAGCCTGAACCCAGGTCTGTTACATTTGTACAATGTAACGTTCGGAATTTCGCCGTCACGAGTAATCTATTAGACAACCCGTAAATGAAATATTTCATTTATTAATTTTATTATATTTTGTGGGGTAGTCCGTAGGGTAGTGCGCGGACCCGGTCCGTAGTGGGGGTCCGCGGACCGGGGGCCAGTGTTTTCGGGTTACCCCTTAAGAATAATATATTACTAGAATTACTATCACCTACTTTAGTTTATATTTTAATCATAGACAAATTCAGTTTCAATTATTGAAGGGGAGAGTGAAAACATAAACTTCTAATAAGTCAGTAATGGCCCCTACCCTCAGGTGTAAGCCCAGCCCATAGAGGTTAACACTACAGACATTGCACTCTTTGATCTGAGTGTGTTTGGGCATTTTATTATGTAGAAAATTATGACTATTTCTGTTAATTTAAGCCTACAAGAAGTATGCTTTCATTCTATTCAAGAAGGCAAATATCGCTGATTATTTTTAGTAACATGTGATCAATGGTTAGAAGATAGGAGAATTTTGTTATGTAAAAGTTACATAAACATGGTATTTGACATAGTATTATTTATCACATTTGGAATTTAATCATCAGATCATATGCTGTGAATAAAGGACACCTGAAAAGGAAAAAACTGTTATTGCGTACATACATGGGTGGTATTTCAGTAAAGAACTGGGTTGGTGTTTTATAAAAACAATTGTAATCATGAAAACAACTGAGCTGATTACAACAAATTATTATCCAATAGTATCATTACTATTAACTGGCAAATTCTGAGCCAGAATTTCCATAAACATGACAACGAAGAACAGACTGAATTGAGGAAATTCTGTGTACATCAATTAAGCAGCACTTAAAAATGAGTTTCAGACAAGTTTAATTGCCATCATTAATAGAACATTAAAACGGTAGGTTTAAGTGTCTTAAACATCAACTTAAACCGACTAAACTTGAGTTTAAGACATGATTAATCCATGTTTAAGAAGACTTAAATAATTTTTTGTCCTTGTGTACGGCTTCGATGCACGCAGCGGTTACTGGAATATCAAGCTTACCCAGGAGAGCTCGCTGTTGACTACCTTTAATTCGCCGTTTGGAAGATACAGATTTTTACGTCTGCCTTTCGGCCTAGTTTGTGCCCAAGACATTTTCCAAAGGAAAGTGGACGAAACCTTTGGTGACCTACCATGTGTCACTGGAGTTGCGCCTGACATTGTTGTGTATGGCTACAGCAGTGATTTTAGCGATCATGATGAAAACCTTCGTGCTGTTCTTCGGTGTGCTCGTGAGACTGTTCTTCGCTTGAACCTGGACAAATGTAAATTCAGGTGCAATCCAATTCTCTTTTTTGACCATGTCATAGGTGCTGAAGGTCTCAGCCTGATCTACGGAAGATCGACTCCATACTGTCTATGGACCCCTCGACCAGCCTTGCAGATCTACAAACATTCCTTGGGATGGTCCAGTTCCTGAGTCGTTTCATTCCTAACTTGCCATCCGTAGCAGCTAGTCTCTGGGCACTCACCAAGAAAACAAGTGAATTTGTCTGGAGTCCTGAGCATCAGTCTGCCTCAGACCGCATCAAGAAGGCAATCGTGACCCCTACCTCGTTGCAGTACTTTGACAGTACCTAACCTGTAACCATTCAGGTGGATGCCTCAGAGAGGGGTTTAGGTGCTGTTCTCCTACAAGCTTATGGTTCAGTGGAGTTCGCTAGCAAGTTGTTGACCTCAACGGAGAGTCGTTACTCCAACATTGGGATGGAAATGTTAGCTGTCCTGTTTGGCTTGGAGAAGTTCCATTATTATGCCTATGGCCGGCCCGTTGTTTTGGAATCCGACCACAAGTCGCTAGAAGCTATCTTCAGAAAGCATCTGTCAAGTGCACCAGCCCGCATCGCTAGGATGATCCTGCGCATACAGAAGTACGACGCACAAATCAAATATGTCCCCGGAAAGGACATACCTGTCGCTGACGCTCTTTCAAGAATCAGCTCTTGTTATGGTGAAGCTGTAGAAGGGCTTGATGTTTCTGTACACGAGGTCCATCTTAATCTTAATGCAAGCCCAACGAGATTGTCCCAGATGAGAGAAGAAACTGATAAGGATACAACCTTATAAGTCCTGCGTGAAATCATTATCCATGGATGGCCTGAAAAGAGATCTAACTGCCCCGCCTATCTTCATGCTCACTGGAAGTATTGTGATGAGCTTACCGTAGCTGATGACCTGATCCTGAAGGACACGCGTATTGTCATCCCTGAGTCTCTTCAACCTGATGTCCTGAAAAAGCTACATTATGCCCATCAGGGTGCTGAGAAATGCAAGCTCAGGGCAAAGGGATCAGTATCTTGGGCAAAAATCAACCAGGATATTGAAGAGCTGGTTAAGAGCTGCCCCCCCCCCCTCCCCCCAGCGTCACCAGAAGTTGAATGTCAAGGAACCTTTGCTGCCTCATGATGCACCGCAGAAGCCATGGTATATGATATATTCTAATGGAGCAATGCCAACTACCTGTTAGTCGTTGACTACTATAGTAAGTTTCCTGTGGTAAAAAAAAGCTCACTAGCATCCAGTCATCTGCAGTCATTGCACACCTGTCTTCGAGGAACATGGGATTCGGAGTAAACTAGTAACAAACAATGGCTCACAGTATACACCTGCCGCCTTCCAGGAGTTCAGTCGTAGCTATGGATTTACTCATGTCACATCCAGTTCCCTGTATCCTCAGTCCAATGGTTTTAGTGAGAGGACAGTGCAGACTGCGAAGGATCTTTTGCACAAGTGCAAGGAATCTGGCCAGGATCCTCATTTGGCTATGCTTTGTCTCCGTAGTACCCCCCTCAGTCGTGATCTACCTTCACCTGCAGAGCTTCTGAATGGCCGAGTATATCAGAAAAATCTACCAGCTGTGTTAAAGCCCTCGTTCTCTGCAGGTGGAGACATCAACATTAAACGTCAACTCAGACAAGAGAAGCAGAAGGTGCGATATGATAAAACAGGCCGACAGTCACTTCGTTCGCTGTTCACAGGAGATTGCATTCGAGTCTTAAATCCAGCTAGCGGTACCTGGACGCCAGGCATTGTCCAATATGTGGCAGATACCCCACGTTCATACCTGGTAGCCACTGAGAAACGTGGAACACTTCAGAAAAACCGTCGTCATCTTCGTGCTACTGGAGCGTCTTTTCAGTTCCGAAGCGATGAAGTCCCTGACGATGTTCCAGTTGCCGACTCCATCTCGTGTGCAGCGGATCGCGAAGAACGTAGTACCAGTAGTGCCCCCGTATCCCCTGTAAGCGCTGCCTGCTCCTCTGCGGAGCCACCCGAGTCTGTATCGCCAAGCTCAACTGCGGATCCTTCTCCTGTACAGCCACTTTGTAGATCCAGTGGAAGAATCAAGGCTCCAGATAACCTGAACTTATAAGCATGCAGTGTGTACGTGCATCTTCGCATTTGCTTTCATTTCTAAGCGTAGAGTTGTTGTGATCAGTTTTTTTTCCCTTAAGAAAAGGGGGATGTCGTAGTATCGCTTAGAAACCTGCCTCGGCTTCCGGTCTGCGGTCGCTTGTTAGTTCCCAGGCCCCCAATATATATAAGCACTATTCATAATGCAACTTGTGACTTTTTGCTACATCGTGCTCGTGTAATTAAAGTGTGTGTTTTTCCTTCGCCCTACGTCTCCTAGTTTCCTCGAGAACTACAAGAGTGGAGACGGGTCAATAAATCGTGCAGAATATTATTTCCATTGGCATATCAAAACCATAAGTAAAAATAAACATGTTACAAAAGAATTCATCATTCAGTATTCACACCATTTCTTGGAGTTAAATTATTGTAGGCTGCAAAAAATTTAAATTCAGCGTACAAGCTCCGATAAGATGAACAACGGGGATATTCATTTACTGCGGCACTGCTTTTTGGTGTCTGTTTGTATTCTACTTCACTAAGCACATACGGAAACATTGCTGGTCCACAACACCATACGCCCGCGAAAAGTAAAGCTTCCTAATGTGTGTGGTTTTCCACATGAGGAACTACCCCCAGAAAGCGTATAACGGTATATTACTCCGATTACTCACCGTGGTGGGTCGAGGGATCACCAACATACTTATGAGATGAAAGAGAGACATACCAGGCGTAAGCAGATCACATGCTCCGCACTGAAGCATTTGTGAAACCATCTTTCATCATTGATGAGCTCAATAGCCTCGCGATCAAAGGCAATCCAAGCCAAAAGGCCTTGAACTAGTAAAAACAAGCAAATGAAACGCTCATTTTCCATTCGAAACTTCCGTTTGGGAATTTTGGTCTACCTTCCAAAAAATCCCGTTTTCCCGAGAAAATTTCCCTGCGGAGAGACAAAATTAAGCTTTCCATTTACATTCAATCCGAAATTTCCGGAATTTTTGGGTAAATGGTAAACAACCTATGAGTTTGTGCGGTTATCTCGTCTTCTCTTCCTGGTAAGTTTTTTTTTTTTCATTTCATTTAAACGCCCCGCAGGACTTCACTTCCACAACTTTGGGGCGTTGGCTACGAACTTTTGTAAGTGCAGCAGGAATAGACAATCAAATTTTTAAAGCTCACTCTTTGCGTGGTACATCTACAACAGCAGCTGGCAATGCTTTTATCCCGACTGGTCGTCTGCTTCAACTTTCAGAGCATTTTACTATAAACCCTTTTTTAATTCAGTCTGGGGTCGGGGTCTTATCCCCAAAGTAGCTCTATGCTCCTCTACTCTTCGGTTGAATTTTATTATTTATAGTTAAACTATTAAGATATTTTATTATGCTCATAATAAAATGCTCATTGCTTATAATAGCGGTGTAACATTTGTTCCCTTATATATTTCGAACGGAGTCTGTGAAATACAATCGAGTGCGCGTTGGATATGAGTCGGCTATAATCGTCTCATATCCAACAACAAGCGCGAGTGGAATAATAGACTTCATTGCGGATAAGGTGAAGCAAGTAGCTCTTTGAAAAGATTACGAAATTGCCTCTGTCCTACTCCCCAGAGGTCTTTTGGTTCTTATTGTGTTTGTTCATTCACATATTTTAGGGAGTCCGCGAAAGCAAATTTCCTTAGTCGCAGCATCCAAAACAAACATGGCATCGTAGATCGTGTCTTAGCACCTAACTGACACCTTTAAAGAGTTCGAGTTGGTTAAGAATCGACGACAAGACTCGACCGATGAAAAAGAGGATAACAATGGTTCAGAAGCAATGATATCGTCTTTCGGGTTCACGACACAGTTTTCCAGTCACAAGAAATTCTGAGATAAAAAAGGTTTTCCTCAACATGCTAAACAAAACAAAATCCCACTACGGATCACTACAGACAAGTTTTAAATATACTTTTAACGTCTGCGGTGTGAAAATTTCTCTATTTCAACCGAATTCATCTATATTTATTTAGCTATATTCTCTTCTATATACCATCATGAGTTTGGATGGCGCAAACATATCTGTAGGGAAGGTTTATGGAATATATATTCATGTTCCCGATCTTTACATGGTTCACCTGTTTATCATAGCGCCCGACGAAGGAGCCCGTTTCCTTATCCAGTCGATGACATTTTTGCAGTCATAAGGAATCGAGATTTTGGGAATATTCAGCTCGTCCCTTCCTCTTAAGGGCAGGCGCTGTCAAACCATAACGCCCCTTCGTCACATGAATTTGGAGAGGAAAATCGAAGTGATTACAGCGCACAGAAGCGGTGTCCGGAATCCCTCCGAACACGACCCGCTGAAGCCAATCCAGTCGAACCTCCCCGTAAGCAGACACGGCCTCTGGACCAGAAAAACTATCCGCTTAAGACAGGTGTCTGCTCGTGGAAGGTTCAAAATAGAGTGTTTCTATGTGGTTGGGACCATTTCTAACTGTCCACTTTTTAAAGAGAGCTGTCAGATGGCGGAAGTCCATCTGTACACCGATAAAGTTCATCTTTACAAACTGGCGGCAAGTTAAAGGATAACAATTATGGAGGACCAATGATTTTCATCTCGGTTAATGTCTCAAAAAGTCTTGTTTGCTTTTTTACCGTGGAGCGTTCCATTGTCAAAGAGGACGAAAACCAAGAGCTTGACACTTTCACAATATAGCTGGTCAGTTTACTGTCGTGCCATTGGAAAGAAAAAACGGTGACCATTCAATATGTTCAATCAGGAATCCAAGATTTGATAGATGTCTGATATTTCAACCACCACCGTTTTTCATACCTGCGTTATTCAGAGACATTGTTCACCCACATTTATAGAGGTTTGTGTGGACACGCAATGTTGGTCTCCTTCGGAAGGGTACCAATATGGCACACCCTAACCGTAAACCCAGTCATCACGCGACAGCTCTCTCGGACCGCCAGTTTACTGCCATTCAGCGCAAGAGCTTGGAATTGAAAACGTAATCTATTACAAAAAATCGAGCCCTGCCTGACTTTTTCTACGCGTTAAGGATACTCAACGGATCTGCTCTTTGAGTTATGTTTCCCAGCCGTTTCCTCGCTGTCTGGGAAACTCCTGGGCACTCACCGTCATTAACCTTACTCTAAGCTGGAATGCGGGTATTTCACGCAGATTGCTTGTACTCGCTAGCTTGTTGAATTTTGTTTACCCGTGTGAATTCCTCCCTCTCCTCACTGAAGGTTTAGATACGACCATGGATCCACAGCTAATTGCTATCACCTAAGCCCTCTGGAGCCACACCCTTTCCTCTCCCTACTAAACGGGTGTAGACTCGTCCCCACTGTCACATGACGCAAGTCTGGGTCACGTGTCTGCCAGTTGACTAGCGTTAACAAGACGAGTTGCTAGATCATGGTGCAGTTGAGACATTCCTGCTGAAAAAAAAAAACACACACACACACAAAAAAAAAAAAACGAGTAGATTGATAGAAATTTCCCAGCAACTAAAAAGAATCTGTTAGGCATTTGGTGGCCATGGAGGTCCCACATGAATTCTTAAAAACTACCTCGTTAAGTGTCTCTGGAGAGGAGTGAGGGTCCAAGGTCGAAATCTGGTGTTATTTGATGGCAAACCATGAGAAAACGAGTATAACTCTATCATATCATAGCTTATTCTCATGTGAAGAGCGTTTAAAGGTGAGCCCATTCTGATTACCCGAAATTTGACCGCTCGTTCGTCTTGTGTGAATTTACAATAACTAATTAATTTATTCGATACAACTTAATGGCACACGGACCAAAAACGAAAAAAAAGAAAGAAAGAAAGAAAGAAAAGCAATAATGATAATGAAAATCATACAGGGAAAGCCATAAAGATGATTTATTGATCTAACAATTGTTGGATAGGAACGTACTACGACCGATCAATGACTGTCGACAAACTTTATACCAGTCTTATAAGCCTTACTCAACATGCACATTCCATACCCTATGAAAATTGTAGGAACAATATTACTAAATTACTAAGGCCTTATCGCTACTACAATATCATGTTTAATGCTATTTTCTTCTAAAACCACGTTCTAAACACAAAACATGTCAAGTATTCAAACAATCAAAATGAAAATGTACATATATATCTGAAAACGTTTAAGCCCCTTCGGGGTTTAATTTACCAAGTTCTGTTTCTTTTTCTGTTACCGCTCCTATAATACATATTAATTTTAAAAAAAATACAAACAAACAAATAAACAAAACAAAACTTGTCAATTGTTCAAACAATCAAACTCAAACTGCACATATATCTGAAAACGTTTAAATCCCTTCGGGCATTAATTGAATAAATTCTGTTTTCTGTTTCCTGTTTTTAATAAATACAATGGCGCTATTTTTTCTTTTCCTGGCCTTTAGTGACGTTCCTGTCTCTTTATATTAAGGATGTTCGCGCTGATTGTTGGTGCGCATGATTACTGCGCACGCAAATAACGCACAATCCCGCACACTTCATGTAATGAGCATGCTCGTCAAGCAATAAAATTGAACAATAGTGTTATTAGTTACCGCAGTTTGCGTGGATTTAACGATCTTTGACACTCGGTGGCCCCTAATTTTCTACCGTGTTTTGAGCTCTCTCTATGCCACGGCTTTAAATGCTTCTTCAATGGTTAAGTTTTATGAAAAAGGATCGCAAAATTTGGATGACGCAACAGAACTAACATGCTGAGAGATCATGACGAGTTTCTTGCGTCATTTTTTTAATATCAGGGTATTTTTCCACACGATATAGACCTGGAATGAAATAGCTGACCTACTCATTACCTAACGGCAGTTAAAGTTTGAAAAAAAAATACATTAGCAGATTTTCAAGCCAGCGTCCTTAAATAACGCTCTAAACCATATATCCTTTACTAGTATCCGGCGAATATACAGATGAGCCATGGCGGACAGGTCTGGGATATTTAGCAAGGTCGTCGCATTTCTCTTTCTGTTGCTTTTCTTGCTGCTCTGTTTGCGTCTGGTTTATCCCACTGTGGATTGTCTTCCGGTCACCATGGCAGCATCGGCACAGCTCAGAGAGACACGAGAGCACACGGTCCAGCAGGCGAGATAACACACCAAGACACAGCACACAGCACACAGGAACACACTCAGGACACAGACGATTAGAAAGATAAAGACAAATCCCAGCTAGGACAAGAACGCCAACACTAATAAGGATAATCAGGATTACCTTCTTGGGACCTATGGAAAAACAGATTGAAATTTCATGAAAAAATGTTGAAGAACCTCATGTCAATGAAATTGTTACTCTTGAAAGGTCACGCGGGCAGCACTAAGCAATGAGTATAGTTGTTCCACATTTGCAAGTTTATAAAGAAGAGGAATTAAAGAAACTTGCAGTCAGAATTCCGTCCGATACTTTTCAGCACGCACGCGTATGTCGTCGATGCAAATACATGTAAAATTACCGTACGCGTGTTTGCTTAGTAGCATTTTATCTCACTGATAAAGATACCGTTTTCTCAAAACGACTGCAAGAATCAAAAAGCCTTGCCCTTCAAGCACACAAAAAGAGTATAAAAACATCAACAGTGTTTTTCTGTGGTGCCGATTGTGATGCCGTACAAAATGGTTGTAACCTTTGAGCAAGTGGACAAACTCCTGACCACTATCCTTTGACGGTATTTCAGGAAACTTATTCTGATTTATAAAAACAGATCAAAATGTCCCGAAAAGCTACAAGCTTAGTCACAAGGGTGAGTAAACGTCATCCTATACGCATTTTGCCCCTCCCCACCACTGTGTAATGTTGGCATAACACTTTCATCTAACACAAGTTTACATTTTACCATTTTCAAACATTGAAAAGGGGAATAGGGGTGCTCTTATTCTGTAGGTACTGTAGTTATGATTTCACGTTTTTGCGCATTTTCCAGAAGAATTAGTCCATAGTTGTAGTTTAACTAATTTTTCGTAATTAAGGAAAGTAAACATCGCTGAGCTTCTAATTAACAGCTGCATTAATTGTCCACTGTGTGTGAATTAGTGGATGGTCTGTGCAATATCGGTTGGCTGTCTGTGGTGCTTACTTTATATTATTAGAATGAATAGTCTTGTATGAAACTTTTTTTGCCGGTCTTTAACAGCATTCTCCGTAAACATAAAATCAATTTTTAAATAGTGTCCCTAATTATCTCGTGTTTGGCGACAAAAACAAAAGACGAACCGACAAGTTTCGCCTACCAGGTTTAGAAGTTGGTCGCGGCGAGATTGTAGCAGGTTCTTTTGTAGGATATGATGTTGTTGCATATGTTGGAAATGTGAAGCTTCCGGAATTATTTGGGGCATGACGGTTCCTTGAAAGGGGATCCTCAGAGGTTCCATACAAAATTAACGACCAGCTATAAAGTGTACCTAGAATGAAGAAACACAGCGCAAGCATTAGTTTTAAGTCCTCTTCCATAAGGCACTATGTGATTCAGAAGGCTGCAATCAGTTTAACTAATGAATCAAACGACCAATGTACATGAATGAAGATTTAACCCGCATTTTTATGATCAGGTAACTTGAGGTTTCTGAGGTGGAACATAAAAGGAAGACAATCAGGCGTGGTCCAAAATGCTTTCGTTACAAGTAGAAAGCACTGTGCACTAAGAACAAAAAAATAAACAAAACAAAACAAAAACATTTTCACACTATTCAGTTACTGTACAATTTAACACGAACGGAATATTTCGAGATGAAAGTCGCCGATCTGTACTTACCCTTAGTTTGGTACCTCCTATCCAAATTTCCAATTTTCACCTTCCATTGTCCCTCAGGATTCTCTCCCCAATGAAAAAGGGTAGCGATAACCCAGTTTGTAAGATTTTTAAATCCGGTGAAGTTGTCAAGATGCCGTCGATTAGTCAGTGGTGATTTTGTACCACTAGGAGCCTCCAGCTCCAGCTCCAGATCTCCTCGGCGCGTGAAATCAAGATTTACCTTGACCTGAACATGTTCCAGGAATTTTATCTCGCAGCTAGCGAATGTTACCGACACCTCAGAAGGGATTGGTCTGTAATTGAAAGAAGAGAAGCATCGTAATTAATATTTTATACATATAGTAGCAGGCTTTATGTCACAACTGCTTCATTTTTTTTTTTATCACCGGAAATCTGCAATCACATCAACAAACTTTTAACACAAACCACAAACTGAGCCAAACCTGTTTTCATCTTGACCTTTAAACTCGCATCTTCGTTGCTGCGGAACTGTTCTCCAGTGTTTGGCCAAGTGCACCATCTTGCCAGCATCCATCAGTCCAAAGCCATAACTCTTGCTGAAGGTTAAGCCAGCTTTGTTCCTTACCCATTCTCCATTTTCTAGTGGGACTCCCCCAGGCGCTGGTCTCGCGCTTCTGGCTATCACGTGTTGCACGTCTCGCCATGTTAAGTCGGGACTGTAAGACAAAAACTAGTGGTGAGACGATCACCACACAAAATAGATTAATAATTCTGCTTTAACATAATTTCACACTAGAAGATATCAACTTACCAAAAAGTAGTAAACGTAGTAAACATCAGTGACGGTCAATGATATTCTAGAGGAGTCTTCCCTTGTTTGCGATTCAGAGAGAA
The DNA here is from genome assembly GCF_042242905.1 of Orbicella faveolata. NCBI lineage: Eukaryota > Metazoa > Cnidaria > Anthozoa > Scleractinia > Merulinidae > Orbicella > Orbicella faveolata. The sequence continues at coordinate 809,224 of NW_028301578.1, read as the reverse complement.
ATGTGCTTCAATTTAATTCTACTATTAAGTCAGTTGTATCAAACACGTTCTCCAAGTGCATGATGTTGTCAGAGCTAAAACTAAGGACGGTTTGGAACTGATCACTCTTAAAGGCATAGAATGTTAGGGTCGCTTACAGCGAGGGCTAACACAAAATTTGATTTATTTTCTTACGGCACAATAATGGCCATTTAACCGCGAGGGGAGGGAGACAAGTGGGGTCGATAGGAAAGGGGACGCGAAGCAGAAAGTTACGTTCTACCATCATGTCACCCTCCACACAGCAATGGTCACACTGAAACTCAGAAATAAAGTCTTCAATTACTTTGCTTCAAGTGTCAGTGCAATGAGACCAGAAGCCATCGCTGCCGCTGCGGACGTTCCTCCAAAATTGTCAACACATCCAGACTGTTTATCAGCGGTTATCTGCATGAAAGGAAAAATAGGCAAACGAGGGGAAAGACATTAATTCAACGCAGTTATTCTTCATTTACAACCACTTTAATTAACTGATAACTGGTTTCACAACGGCACCACAATTGCATGGCGTCCAGACTAAAATATCCCTTCAATGTTTTTAAATTCAATTTCAAGCTTAGAATTCGCAGCTCTCATTGTACACAGCTTAACACTTTACAGTTTAAGTTCGTAAAAAGAGACCTTGTTGGTCATTATTGAGTTTCATAAAAGGGCCAAATATCCAGACCAAACAACCAATACCGATATATACAGTGGAATGAAGAGAGTGCGGTACTCAGAGTGTACTCTTAATTAAAAAGTTTACTAGTTTTCACAGCCCCCAAAGAGAAGGTTACTGGCCCTTTCTTCTTGGGAAAAAGCAAAGAAGCGTTGGGGGATAAGGGGAGAACTGTAAAACCTTTCATAAACTGACAGCTGTTTCACTCACAACTTTTCCGTATCCTTTCCATGTGTCTCTGCTGTAAGTTGTGGCCATGATTCCAGGGCAGTCTTCAGCATAGGTTGGATTCGAACCATTTTTGTTTAAACCAGTGATTGCAATAGTGTAAATACTATTAACATAACCGTTATAGGCACAACTGTCTTGAAAAACGCCGCCATTTCCAGCTGCAAAGACATAAATCGCACCCAAGCCCCTTCTACCCTGAAAGAAAAAAAAAAAAAGTTCTGTTTCCTTTGTTGTTAGTGGTTATGTCTCCTTTTCCTTTTGTTGTTGTTGCTTAATTCTCTGAGAGACTGGTAGAACGTTCTTGCTTATGGCGCTTCCAATAAAGTAAGATTAAGTCTGAATACAAGCTAAGTGGCCCATCAGGCTGGTGCTAATCCCGGTTTCTGTAGCATAAGTGACTAGGAGTATTTCTACTCCCCCCTGGATGGGATGCTATTCCATCGCAGGGTTACCCCCAGCATTAAATTCACCGGCACTCATTTACATGTATGCACCTGGTTGGAGAGAGGCACTGTGAGGGTAAAGTGTCTTACCAAGGAACAGAATACGACGTTCTCGGCCAAACCTCAAACTCGGACCGCATGATCAGGTGGTGAGCAAACTAATAATGAGACCATGATGACGCCTCCCTAGCCCCCCTCCCTATATGGAAAAGGTTCTTCTTTTCTCTCTCTCTCTCTCTCTTTTTTTTTCCTGACAGAAGTAAAACCTATGAGCACCAGTCCTCTTTGTTCCATCTAGGCAACATCTATCATCCTCCATTAATCTCTGTTCAGTGTTATTTGCCAGCAGGCCGGTGGCTTCTCTCAGCTAAATGGCTTTGTATTAATTTTTATAATATCAATAATTATTACATTACTCTTTGTAGAAAAGCATGTTAAACCACATAACTTATACTCAAAATGTACCTTTTTAGCCCCATTTTTTAAAGCTTGATTGGCCAGCACTCCAGGACCTGCAACCTGCCAGCCCCCATCCCCTGGTCCCCAGCTGTTTGAGTAAATATGAACAATTTCGATTTTGTGAAGCAGGGCAGCTGACTCTGTGGCATCTGTTGACCTGACACCAATATCGTCATCGAAAAGTCGAACTCCTGAGGTATGGGAGATTGAAAGTTTGCAGTTACTTTAGCTCTTTGCCTCTTCATCAAAGGCATGTCTCACATCTATTCTCTCTTTTTTTTTCCATTTAATCTCTACTTATGTACACTTGATACATATATTTAATAACATCCATTTAGTCCAAATTAGTTAATTAACGGAGAGTATTTAATGGAGAACGAGATTTTCTTACTACTTTCAAGGCTTTTTTTGCAGCAGCTTTATGGTCCACGAAAATTGGTTCCCTCCTCAGGGCCATCAAAACCAGCCCACTGCCAGCACAAATCGTCAATTACTTCATGTTCTTGGCCAGTTACTTTGATCTATTAGGGTATATGACTGTCTCAGTCTTTACAAGGAAAGGCAAAATCAACTACCTACTTCAACAATAAAGTTGCCAACTACAAAACTTTGTGACCACCCTAAACTGCTATCAAGTTTCATGGGACAAACAACTACTGCTTCAAATGTCTTTTAAAACAGATCCGCCTGGTAGTAAATTCTCTTTTGATTCATGTAGGAACCAAATAGAATCCAGTGATATACTAAACTGCAAAATTCAAATTCCAATAAAACTAATACAATTCTACCTGCTCTCTACCTTAGAAGAACGTATTTACAAGCAGATGTATTTCGAATACTAGCTGTCTTTTTAGATACAATGCAAACAAAAAACAGTCACTCAAAACTGTAAGAATAGATTGTAAATACCACTATTTCAATTCTATTTTCCTCTTCGTCCAATAAAGAATTCTTTTAGTGTAATCTTTTTCAGAAAGCGGACAGAGCAGGCTGATTGAATCCTCCAAACTATATTTTGACTAAACCTAAGTTCTAATCTATTTTATTATTTTAAACAGAATTGTAATTAAATGTATTGAAAAAGAGTTTTAAAAAATAGAATTAAATAGACTACAGTGTATAACCTGCAATGAGTTCTGGCCAAATAGCTTTTTTATAAAATAGACTTAAAATTAGTTTAATATTAGTAAATAGTTAAATTAGATCTTACATGTATATCATTATACATGTATGCTTTGAACAGAGTGTAAATTTATATGCTTGGGAACTATCTTGGAAGATGGCTTTCATGGGGCCAAAAACCTGAAAAAACCTCTAAATCCCACATCATTTATCAATGTACCAGTATCAAGATAAGGGCAGTTATTCAGCTTTTTGTAAGCTATTAATCTTGACCAGCTGACTTACCTGCAATTTTGGCATTGTATGCCAATCCCACACCACACAAGTTGTTATTAGCTGCTCCAGCTATAACCCCAGCACACATGTTACCATGTCTAGGATCATCAACAACTTAGAATCATTATCATGAAGAGCTACATTTTATTATTCTGTGAATAAATAACCCGTACGAAACGAGCAGATCTGCAGCAGATCTGCAGCAGATCTGTTTTGACAAAAACAGATCAACTGCAGACTAATTTATCGTCTGCAGAGTCTGTTTTCTGTCTGCTGCAGACGTTGAGCTTGAAAACTCTTCCCGATTTTAAGACTGCAGACGAAAACAGACGAACAACAGATCTGCAGAATATCTGCAGCGTCTGCAGATGATCTGCAACACGTTGAAGTCCAAAAACCGGATCGATAGACCATTCATTGTATCGTCACTTCGGTATAAACCTTAGTTGGATCAGTCATGACTGGTTCGTTTTGAGATGAATAAAATAGTTCGATTCTACGAATAAAAAGATAGTCGAACATTGAAAATGCGTAAATAAGAGGCATAAATGGTCAGTCACTTACGTACAACGTGCTAGTAAATCAAATGTTATACGTCAATTGAACACTTAAATTAAATGATAAATACACTTTCGACCTTAATTTATTTTTATTATATAGGGATTAGACACATATGCCGAACACATTCTTTCAATAAAATTTAAGAGCACTGCAGGGCACATTGGTGTTAAATTCCCAGTTCCAAATGCTCAGGGAAAAGCATTTCATCGATCGACATATCAGTGTTGATAGAACAACGATACGAAAGTTGAAGTCAACACGTGAATGAATCATGAAAAGTGGAATACGATGGTTAAATTTCTGTACTATGATTATTTTTATACCTACGACAGCTTCAAAACATAAGGAGACGTTCTTAAAATCTTGATGTCTTCTACGCCCCGGAAATGGCAGAGGTGAAATACATCACGTTTCAAACCATCATTATCTTACAAGAATGAGTCAGTAACGCAGACCCTGATTTGCATAACCGGGTGACCTAAGTGGCATGTTTGTTAGTGACAAGAAATGTGATGCCTCAATTTGGGGGTATAAACATGTAAGTATATCGCAGCCATGAAGAAAATGAAATAAATGTACAAATTATCTTTACCTTTATTTGCTGTTCTCGACAAAGAGAGAAAACCACAAGTGAAATCTCATCGGCCGCTGCGAATATGACAGATTCTCCTGGCTGATACCCGACACCTGTCACACTTGAACCGTCCAATAAGAGTAGGAGATGTTGCTGACACTGATATTCCTTTCAGTTGAAGTGTCACATTCAAAGTTTGCGCGCAAACAAGACAGTCTGTAAGAAACTGCTTTTTGACATAAAAAGATGGCTTTTGCTATAGTTCTTTTGACGGAAGAAGATTTATATAGCGTCGCAAGTGCTTCGCAGGTACATTATGCCGGAGAAATCTTCGAGGGCTTAGACGCCATGGTTGACTGGGAGGAGGGAAAGAAAGGAAGGAGGACCAGTAAAAATACTCCCTACCCAGGGAAAATGATTAAGACTGGAGGTTGGTGGTTTTTCAACTGTTTTAAGACCTCTTTTAATGTAACATTCCAGCTTAACTAAACTCTGATGATCGTTCAAAAAACAGGGTAATTATCAGAGGTGAACGGCAAATGGAGAAACAATTTTATTCACAGCATTCTTCCCGAAATCATATTAACTAAGTTTGGAGTAACGGTGACGCGATTTACAGATTTTTACTGTTTGAGCAGATTTGCGTGCACATTGCACATACGTAGCTGTAGTTAATAGTAACATTTAAAGACCAGTTCAGGACGCTTGGAACATTTAAATGGGTAGTTTTTGAAATGAACAGGCAATCCAGCCATGCAATTTCTTAAGTAGAATAAATTAATTTTGGAGCGCAAAATAGAGGTAAATGTGACTTTATGAAGCCTGTGAGCTTTTATCTGTTGCTTCCTATAGATATTTATGTACAAAATATAAAATTTCTGGAAACAAACTGGAGTAGGACTGAGTGGCACTTTAGTTATGTAGTCAACTTACACAAGAAGGTTGGCAATTTTTGGGTTTTATTCTGACTTTCTGTACCTAAAACTATTCAACTCTTTTGTAGACTCTTCACAAGGCAGCGGAAACTAACTCCAACTCGGTAGGTTCAACAATCGATTTAATAACCAATTTAGTATTACAATCAAACCGTCCAGTAGTATTAGTATTACAATCAAACCGTCTAGTAGTATTAGTAGTACAATCAAACTCGTGATATACGCACAGGCTAGTATTAAGTAGTTCTGTTAGATTTTAATTTAATGATTAGGTTCGAGAACTTGCCGTCTGGTAATCAACATGAGAGTAAAAAATACTACGTTGCAGGCCCTGGGAAACAAGAACTTGTGCCAGGATCTGAAATCTACATATCCTCAGCTAAACTTAACTCCATTCACATACAGTCAATGCGATAAAGACCCCAAGAAATTATACTTGCTGTTAATTGAAGCCTTCTTCAGTGAGGAGACTCTGGCAACAAGTCTTGCCCATGGCTCCCGAACACAGACAAGCAAAGCGGGTGTGCTTCATTAGTAAGGCTCTGAATCAAGATGTGGTGAAGACTTTAAAGGGCAAGGGCATCAGGCAGTAACCTGTAGAAACATACGTACACAAACACACATGATCAGAGATGATGTGTCGCATTTTTGTAATCATATTGCTATAATTGCGATAATAATAAACTGACTACTTTTAAAAGTAATACATACATGTAGTTTACTAATATATTTTTATTTGTTATAGCGTATGTTGGAAGGTTTGTCACTCTCAACGAACTGGAGTTTTCCGTATCCCCGATGAACCGCATTTTAACAAACAAAGTTGGAACAGCCAAAAGAAAAAAACTCAGGGAAGTATAGATAAGCTGTAACTAAATAAGAATGGAAAGTTCTACCAAAGTACATGTATTTTTGTGACCGTGACCGTTTCTACGAAATGAAAACAGCTCACAGTTTTTCTCTCAGTATCAGTATAATGTAACAATATGTATCCAAGTTATTTATTTCTTCCTTTGGCGTGAAAAGTGAAAATTGATATTACACTGATGTGAGGCTAAATGCTTAAATCATCGATAAAATTCCCTCAGTATTTTTTTTCATTTTGGTGCGAACAAAAAACAGATATCAAGATAATTCTTCACTCAGTAACTTGCAGTGCTCGAATTGCCGCGTGACACACTTATTGTATTTTGGACTTAAAAAATGAAGAAAACATTTTGCGAGAAAATGGGCTTATTGAAGCAATAGAAGAAGTTGTTGAACGGAAAAAAAAATGTAGTTTTTAGTGCAGAGTGCACTATTGGGATGGTTATGGGGGTTGCCTGCCGCTAAGGAACTAAGGCACTATGACGCTATGGCACTATGGCGCTATGGCGCTAAGGTGTAAACTTTAATGTTTGTTTAATTAATTAATTTCAATTAATTAATTAGTCTAGAGGCAAGGAAATAATGGGAGTAGGGTGGGAAAGGTACATGTGTACTCTACGTAAAACACATTCCATCGCCGTCGCTTAACTTTGAACATCGCAAAGCTATATATTTGTTTCAGGTAACCCCTTGCTCTCCTTGTGGTACCATTCTCCTTAGAACAAAACTAATTTGCCCTAAACGCATGCGTAGATTAGTTAGGGTTCGTGGCTTCTATATTAGGTGAAGGATACATTGCATACGGAATCACGCACAAATGTTGAGTGGTTTTCCTTATGGTAGAGCTCAACATGTAAGACGCATGCGTTCTAGCATTGTTAGTGTTATACACTATCTTTACACGCAGTATTTTATATATCGTGTCATGTGACCAAGGACGGCAGTTACTTTTCAGGTAGCGCCAGTTGTCCCTTTTATTGCAAAAGCGAAACGTTACTGTGGCTGCGTAGCTTTTAGAATTACAAACAGGTCGGTTCAACAAATATCATCTGCTGTTTTCAATCTACAATAGTGTGCTTGTCAGAGTTCAAATATATTGCTTCTCCTTAGCGACTTGTTTATTTCTTGCCTTAATTGTGTCTGTAAGAGAGACCAAAAAGTTCTCAAGTTAGTGGCGTTAATACTCCGCAAATTGTGAATTTGTAACAAAAGAAACCAGGAAAATGCTCAAATATTGCTGCAGACGCCGTGGGACCTAATGAAAGCGCAAATTAATTTAATCAGTCTTTGAGGAGACTCATTCATATCGGCCTAGTAGCGCTGTTTATCTTCAATACTTTTCGTTGAAAAGCTTCTCAGCCATCAATATCGTTGTGTGTTAATTTTGAATTGTTTTATTGTTAACAACAAAGGTGGCAACAGAAAAAGAAAGTGGTATTTCGTGACTATCTGATAATTAAATTAGTTCTTGTTCATCGGTAAAAATTGGCATTTTTAGTAAAACATCGTCTCTGTTCCGTTTCTTCATCACTACATCAGATATTTAACTTTCTTTCATTTATCTCCAAAAAACAAGGACATCTTCCGTATGTTTTGGAGAAAACAGGGGTTTCATATTACATGGCTTTGCGAGGAAAACAAAAGTATCAAGTTACAAAGTTGGCGTGAAGAGCTAAATTGTCACGTTTGCTGCTTCAGCGTATTGTTGAATTTAAAATGAACGAAAATCAACTTAAAGCACCAGTAGTAATTAATTTGTGCGTAATGTTTGGACCTTGAATGAAAATACAACCTTGAAACATACACACTGCAAAGGGGAAAAGCCGTAGCAGACTACCAAGGTAGACACAAACCGGAAGTGAACCGAGTAGGGGTGAGTACTTATGGGACTACTGTACCAGAGCTATCAATTGCGCTCTGCACTATCTGAGATTGTCTCACTAGTTTCATAATGCGATCGAACAATGTAAACAAACGAGTATTAGCTGAGCGAAGAGAATGAAACATTTTGTCGAATCACTAAAAATATTTACAAAGAGTTAGTAATTTCTCACAGCATGGATTAAACTCATGTTTAGTTTTTGTTTAGAGCAGTGTGTGAATCAAGTGCGGGTGTATTATGTTTATTCCGAGTATTTGGATGTGTGCTGTTGAACACACGAAATCTACAACGCTTGACAGTAAACTCATTTATTGAGAATACTGTATGTCTTGAAAAATCTGGATTTACTCACTGCAGTGACTTAGAAACCGACCTTATGAAAAGGTCACACTAAAAGTAACATTTAATCATTGGTCGCATATCGTGAATAATCTTTTGACTGATCTGTAAAAACGGAATATGCCAAGTTGGCTTTAGGTTTTACTTTTATTGCTACCTACTAGAATACAATACACTATCTAAACTTGTTACAAATGTGTAAGCGTACTTTCTCAGTATGCGTTAACAGTGCGGGTCAAGATTCCGTCAGTGTTCTGTAAACTCTTGGTAGCGACCTCTCTTAATTACGGTCTTCGCTCGGCCCTGGTGTGCTGGAATATTAGTGACACATGTTCAAAACAAGCCGTTCAGGGATCGAAGGTTAGTGCACCATAGACTTTAGGCCACAGTAGAATGCTGCAACGTGAACCGAGTACCTAATAAACAAATATTTTTGATATCTGTTGATATATGTAAGTAAGCTACGAAGCGAATGAAAAAATTGATACATAAGGCGAACAAAAACTCGATAAGCGGTCGCTGTTGTGCATTATTTATGTACTCTATGACTTACCTCTTTCGTTCCTTTAAACTGGCTTCATGTCAAGCAGGTGCCGAGCACAGACGAGAAGGAAATGAATCTCACTTAGTATCCAGTTTACTCGAACTCGTTTCTGTAAATAACCTGCCAAGCGAACCAAAAAAAGCACGCGAAGCCTAGCCTGCGAGCAAGCTCCCTTGTTGCTCGCAGGCTACGTGAAGCCTAGATTTTTTGACAGGAGTGCTTGCTACCCGAGGTTTTTTTTATTCATTTGGAATATGTGGAAAATGTCACGCTAAGAAAATACTTTAAATTCCTGCTAGTGATATTATTTGCTTTATCTGTCAACATTAATTGTTTACTTTTGATGAATAACAAACCGACCTCCTCTGTCTATCTTTTAAATAAACGTTGTTTGATTGGTGCATTTTGTGGGCTTTTTGTTTAACATGATAGGCTGATTTCGTCTGCAGAGTGTCTGCAAATTTGCAGACTTGTTCCAGATCATCGCTGCAGACGCTCTGCAGACATTCTGCAGATATTCTGCAGACATTCTGCAGATGATCTGCAGATAATCTGTAGATCATCTGTAGATTATCTGCAGATCTGCTACAGATGTGCCAGCAGATCTGTCACAGACTATAAACAGATCTGCTCGTTTCGTAAAGGAAGACACAACTAACAAATTTAACCTTGTATTTTCTAAACCAAGACTCACAGTAAACTAAGGCTAATTGCTTTTTCTGATGTACATGTATTTCTTTCTTTATTTTTTTTACATCATCCACAATTTATTGGTGTGGACAGGGGGCTGGGGCAGGAGCTCAGGAGAAGAGGGGGCAGAGTGGTATGAAAGAAAAAGGGCAGGAAGTGGGACTCTTAAGAGGGCAGGAAGTGAGAAGGAAATGAAAAATGCTAACTGTCTTCAGTTATTTGTTCATGAATTAGAATAGATCAGTATACAATTGGGTGTCGAAAGTAATAAGGCAAATATTTTGGTTTTGACTTTGGTTTTACTATTAATTATGGTTTAAGATTGGGTGAGTAGTCTAATTGGTAAGTAACTGACTTGGTTTTGGTTTTGCGACACTCAATTGAAAAACACTCTTTAACTATATACCACAACCAGGAATCCAACAATGTTATGTGACGTGCACGTGCACCCATTTGTAGTGTTTTTTATCTCAGAACTTATGAACATTCATCCACAGGCTAGAAAACACAGCCTTACTTCTGGTGAAATTGTATGCAATTTCTGTCCAGAGCAAATTTAGTAACAGGACTGGGTGTCATCCAATTTGTTCTGAACTGCCCCTGAAGGGTTGTCCAACTTTGCTAATCATGCATTTGACTTACAGATCAAATTGGATTCCACTCAGTCCTAATTGTGATTTCTTTTAGCAACACCCCTATTCTACTAACAAAAGCTTGCTACTGATACATGCAAGTGCACTTAACAATATGCTAGCTCCTATCTTTCAATATATATGTGTATCAAGGTTAGTTTGATGTTGAGTTAGGAAAAACTTGTCTTGTTCATTTAAGAGTAAATTCAATCCCTATATTGAGAAGATTTAACCATGTTACAGTTTACAGTTTGGGTACATAAACACTTCAAAAGAGATGGCAAAAAAGTGCATCTGTTCTCAAATAAGCCTCCCCCTGGAAGGGGGGTACTCCCTGTATAGGTATGTGTGGCCCCAGAAGGGTATGGTTTTTCAGCTGTTTTGCTCATAAAATAGGGTATTGATTTTTGCCATTCTGGTCATAAATAGGGTACTGTGGTTTTTGCACTCTGGGACAGTATGTTTTTAAGACTAGAAGTTTGCAGCAATAATTGCTGTCAACTTCTAATTAATTTAACATTGGTCTGAACTAGGAAACTAATTATATTAAGCGGGCCTGAAACAGGGTATTGATTTAAGGGTTGCGTCATAAATAGGGTACCAATTTTGGGTCAGGTCATAAATAGGTGAGGAAAATCACAGATTTTGGTCATAAATAGGGTAAGGGTTTTGGGAAGCGGGCAACCCACCCCCACCCAATTTTTTTGGGAAGTAGCACCCCCTCTTCCATCCTTAGGCCTGTCTCTAATTGTACATTAATTGAGCAGTACTCAAATTTTGATCCAATTATTCTGAAGGTAGATCTTAAACAAAAACCAAACCAAAATAAGGAAATAAAATACCCTGACACTGTTCCTCCACTCGGAACTGGTACTGGATTATTTTCTACATAATCATAACTTGCAGATGCAACCTGGAAGAGAAGAAATATTTTTCAAACAAAAATGTTCCTCAGATTCGCTGCTCTGTTTCCTATTTTCCTTTGACTTACTACAGGGTTCGCACCCTTTTTCAGAAACAAATTCCGAGGACTTTTCCAGGACTTTTCCACGACTCAGATTGATTTTTCCAGGACTCTAAAATTCACATTCACCCTTTCACTCCAAAGATCTTAATGTTAATTCTCCTTACTATCTGCCATACATTTCATATTTTTTTACTTGAGTTTAACAGATTTCCAGAACTTTTCAGGACCAGTAGCCCTTTTCCAGGACTTTCCAGTCCTGGAAAATGCCACAATAAAATTTCAGGACTTTCCAGGTTTTCCAGGACCCGTACGAACCCTGTTACTAGAAGACAGCTAAGATTCTCAGGGATTTGATTTTGACTTTGAACACTATAAACAGAAGCATCATTATTTTATGTACATGTACATGTATCGTATTGGCATAAGACACAGCCATCTTTGCTTGAAAGAAAGCTATCTAGACCCAGGCAGATTTTCTTCCAAAAAATGTGTAAATGAGTGAAAAAAGTCCAGGTGAGTGTTTAAAATATAATTTGTAGCCCAGTTGCTGAGATTGAGGCAGATCAGAGCCACAATGGGCGACAAAGTAATGGGACACTCAGCAGTAAAATTTGATTTCTGAGCATCTTGAAAACATTTCTCTCCCTGACCCTCAATCTTCCCCCCTTCTCCCTGAAACAATGTTGATTTTGCTATTTCAGATCAGAGACAAGAAAAAAGAAAAAACGGCCTAAAATTCAACATAAGGCTGATTGATATGAACACAGCTCTTCAATTGCTAGAACTCACGATCACCTGTACTGTTCACGACTGTCATTCTAACTGGTTCAAAAGAATCTAGGTTAATAAATACCAAGTTACCACTTAATGACCAAGTTTGCCACAATTGTTAGTCAATTAGCTAACAAGTCTCCCATTTGCTATTCTCTGTAAAGCATATTCCTAGGCCCAGATTTTAAAAACTTGTTGAAAGTCTCAGTCTCATGCAGATGTTAAGAAGGGTTTTCCATAAGCCTTGGATTTTGCCATTCACCACCCCCAGTGTTAATGCAAAGAATAAGAGGAAACTGAACAATTCAAAATCAGTACATAATTAGATGATAGTTCAGGATGATTCCCATTAACTCCATCATCAAGTACTGCCACCAGAATTCCTCTCCCTGTGTACGTCGGCCAAACTGAAGTGATGTTGTATGTTGGATATTTAGGTCTCTCCTAAAAAGAGATTCAAGGAAAGATTCAACATAAATAGGAGAGATTTATAAATCATTTAATATGTCTATATACAAGATGTAATTGGGTAAATTAAAACAGTTGACCAAATAAAGTATTGCATACTCCTACAGCAGCTGTAGTCCTATAGTCCTCTCCTTTTGTTATTGCTTTTAGTCACTAGGACAAAAACAAATTATTTTTCAAAGCTTCTCGGTTCAGTTGCTTTGTCTGCACCCAGGGTTTAAAGTTTTTAATACAGGGTGTAAAATTATTTTTAAAACTCTATATTTTAATTACTGCTAGCAGCTAAAATTAGCCAGACCTTTTTGTTTAAGACTCAGCCTGCATGTGATTGGCTGGTCACAGTTAGTTGTTGCACTACTGAATTTTCTTGTTAGGAACTTTAAGTGGCTATGAACCACTCAACTTGGAAAATGGATGATCAGTAAGTATGGCAGCTTTAATGCCACTGAACTGGGTTTTTAATGCATAAGGTCATACAGTAATCCAGGCAAAAATGAAATTCAGGTTAAAATGATTTTAACCTAGTTTGATTCTCAATTTCCTATTTGTCTTCTAACCCTAATTAATCATGATCCCTGAATAATTAGGGTAATGAGACAAAGAAAGGAATTTCATTTTAACCTGAATTTCATTTTGACCTACAACATCTTATAAAATTTATACAATTATCATATAAATGTATATTGAGCCAGAGAGGTGAAGAATGAAGCTAAAGTGCACTGGCCTGGCAAGAAATAGTACAAAATGTAACAGTAACAGAAAACGTAAGGAGAATTGTGGCACTGTAGATTAACATTCATGAAGTCATCCTTCTTGAAGATGCTATCACAAGGAAAGTACAGCTTCTTATATAATAACTACAGCTATTAGGGTAAGCATAGTACTGGCCAGATGCGCAACCAAGTAATAAAATCCCTGTATTTTGGGTTTTCCTTTTCTAAGTTATATAATTATTTATTATATGGCTAGTTCCGTGAGCAAGCAAGATGAATAAAATCCTGCGCTGTGATTGGCTACCCGAGCGGGCAAGATGGAGCTATCTTGCCCGCTCGGGACTACCTGCCGTGTCCCGCAAGAAAAATTTCCCCGAAAGCCACATAAAAAATCCTTTATTGACCAAGCTTGTTCAGTCAAGATGGCTTGATATTGGCCTCGTTCTTTTTTTGCGAGTTTATGGACCTCAACTACGTCTCGGTCCATGACCACGCAAAAAAGAGCTTGGCCAATATCCAGCCATCTTGACCTCACACTTGGTCAATAACCCATACATATTTTTTGTTCTTCAATAATATTGCCCTGCCAAATCTTGTTATTACTGACAGCTGCATTCTCTTTAGCTTAGCCCAGTTCCATTGTTTCACTCAACAAATATAAGGTTAAAAAATGAAAATAAAATGGTTTGAAAACAAAACAAAATGTATGTATGTATGTGTGTGTACCTATGGGTGTATGTATGCGTGTATATTAATGTATGCATGTATGTATGTATGTATGTATGTAAGGTTACAAATTAGCATATTAATATCTTTGATGAGTTCTAAAACTGATCTTCAGTTATGAAGGCATTGATAACAACATTATAGGCTCTAGGGTTAAGTAAGTGTGGGCTTTGAAATTTGTTTTGCCTTTCTATGTTCAGCATGGAATCAATATTAATACCACAAGAACAGCAGCGTGTCTCGTCAGATCAACAAAGTTAAGACCTGTTTGGCAGAGTCAGTACTTGGTTGCGTGACCAAGTAAAATGCCTATGTGTTGTACTGTGAATGATTTCTTGTTTACCTTGTAAATAATTTATAAATATTAATTTTTTCTTCTCTTTCCAAGGCAATATCAGTGACTGCAAAACTTGCAACCATGTGCAATGTCTTTTCTTCTCTTCATCAACCATTTGTTCAACCAAAGAAAGGCATATCATTTTACCATGGCCATACTTGTACATGTATCAATTTACAGCAACCGTATAAGCTTACTGTATCTAGCAAAATGCAATGTTCAAGTTCTCTCAATTCTCCTCGCCATTTTTCATCCAAAGTTTAATCAAGGTTAAATTGTGTCATCTCCACTTGTACAAGCTCGGCAACGACTCACTTACAGGATCAGAGCCAGTCATCAACTCACTCGAACTTCAGCTCAACTGTACGTACTCAGAACTCACTTGAACATGCTGTGTAAATTACCCAGCATTTCAGTACACATTAATTAATATGAATATTCTTCCCATCATGAATGGTGTTGTAGATGTGGCACAGTTGGTTAGTCAATTGCCTCACATGCAGGAGGTTTCAGGTTCGCATTCTGTGGATAGCAATAATCTTTCTTTTTCACTGTTGTTATTTTTATCACATTCATTTATTGTCATGAAACCATTTACCTGAAGAAATGTATTTGCCTTTCCGTTTCTTGCAAGTTTAAAAAATCACCTAGAGCTTTTCATCACTTGATATATGACTTTTTTTTTTTTATCATTTTTGAACTCAAAATATGCTAGCTGCCTTTGTTGCGCCCTAAATTACCACTAGTGTCACATGGGTTTGCGAAGAAAAAACAAAAAAGACTTTCCTTCACAATCAAATTATGTAAGAAGAACCATGAGGTCTATTCCCTCTACAACTGAAAAATCGCTTTGAACACCTAGCTTGTGCCTCTCTAATAAAGTTCTTTACAATGGTCAGTGGATATTTGAAATGTCTTCAGAACAGGAAGCAAAGAGGTGATGGTCAGGAGTGAGTGTCCATTGATATCCATACCAATTGAAGTGTTATTTTCCAAGATAAAAACATATCACAGTTATGGGTGTCACCATCAATATTGTGTTTAGAGTAAGCGGAAATTTATAAAGCAACTAGAAGTATAATGTTACAATGTACATATGTACATCCATTAGCAAGTTAACGTTAGGCAATGGTCATCAGGAACTACTGTGTGTCAAACTACTCTTTAAAAGTAGATAAAATGGGCAACTCACAATATACCACTGTTCCTTAAGTAAAGGGTCTCTGATAACTGTAGACAGTAGTTGATATTCTTTTTCCTTCTGCTGCATAAACCATTCAACCTATTAAAAAAGAAACTATTAGGACATAAACTGTAAATTAGAATTTACAATAAAGGAAATTTATAATTTTTGGATGGTATCTACATACAAAATCAAACAAAACTTTTTGAAATTCTAACCTTTTGATCCAAATCTAGCTTACTGTCAATCTCAAGTGACTCAGATTTCTTTTCTGCTCGATGCTGTATCTCGTGACTTTTAAAGTGTAATAGTCCTCAAAGAGCTAAGAAGTAAATAAATCAAATTTAGTTTTGTACTTTATATATTCATTAGGCTTCCTAGTAAACACTCATAAATATAATTGCATCTAAGTTGTTTAATTTCAGAAGATGTAAGTGGACCTTTCAATCCAAAACCTACATCTCCAAATGATAATTCAAACATTTTTAGTATTGCTTCCTGTCATTTTTTTTCCCCCTTGAAGTTATAACGTGGCCTATTAAATCAAAATATGGGTTTGAAATGGGCATCAAAATGATCAAATTATGTCAAATTATGTATATTTGTATATTCAGAATTCTATTCCGTAACCGCATTGAGGTCTTACACGAGATAGCATTGTGCCTGCGCAAACTCAGTGTGTTGCCACCTTTTCAAGCGAACAGAAGTCTTTTATGTCTAGTGAACATTTGCAGCAATAATTTGCTCTAAAGTACGTTAGAATTCCTGACAAAGACACAGATACCAGTCAGAGGAAGGAAACATCTGGATAGAAAAAGGAAAGCAGCAATAGCTCTCAAGGTAAAAGTGTCCAAGGACATTGGGTGATTCCAGAAAATATCCATTCCTTACCACTGGCGGCATGAACATTTTGATCCCCCCCCCCCCCCCTTGCCTTAGGAAATTCCAAAATGCTGTACCCCCCATGCCCTCGAAATTCCAAAATCGTTAACCCCTCTTCCCCTTCAGAATTTCTGATTTTTTTTTCATACCCTTTGGAATTCCTGTTTAACTGTCTAAAACTTCTACCAAACGGGAAACTTGCGCTTTTTTCCCCCTCCAAGAAAATTCTACTCACAATTTTTGTTCACGCAAACAAGCAACTCAAGTTTGTTAACGTTTAATAAAGTACACTGTAGCTTTCCCTTCTAAGTGTTATCTATAAGTTGCTTACCACCAAATAAAACTGTTTGTTTACAATTCATTACCCTCATATTTTCAGGAAAGTAGATCATATTCATACCAGTGGAAGACAAAAGTAAAGTTCATGATGTGCCGTCACCTGCCATATTGAAAATTGTGTTCATTGAGTAATTGTGACCTCTCACGCGAAAATGTCACTAACCAATAACCGTTAAACGGTCAAAACGAACGGCTGGCGAACGGTTAACGAACAGATGAGAAACGGATGTTCCAGCCATTCAAAACGGTTCCAAATACTGTTTGAATGGCCACGGGAAAACTTCAAACGGTTGCTGTAAACGTTCAAACAGCACTGGAAAAATTTCGAACAGATGATGCCTGCTGTTCGAACGGCACAGGAAAATTTTCGAAAGGATGACGCCAGCCGTTCGAACGGCGTATGAAAAATTTCAAACGGGTGATGCCAGCCATTCGAACGGCGAATAAAAAATTTCGCACGGGTGATGCTAGCCGTTTGAACAGCTAACGAAAAATTTTGAACGGATGATGCCAGCCATTCGAATGGCTAACGAAAAATTTCGAACGGGTGACGTCAGGCATTCAAACTGCTAAAGAAACATTTGGAACATATGATTCCAGACGTTCAAATGGCGGAGGAAAACAGTTTGTGTTGAACGAATGGCTATAAACGGCTTAGCGGCTAGATGCAGGAGATCTTGACGTTTTGATAAAGGATGTGTTTTTGCTTCCCTTCCGTAGGTCTATTGCTGCAATTTTTATTACACACTTCTTCAATTCTGCTTTCAAAACTTGACAAAACTTAGAAATGGACACCAAAAGCTTATAACAGAATAGAACCGGCAAGCAATCGTAACACGGCATAACATGAGCTGTTATGACATCTGTTCAAAGTATTGATTTCTTGAACCATGATTTTAAATACGGTTTCTCTTTCAGAATGGACAAATATGACTGTTTAAATCGGAAAAGTTGAATGTTTGTTTTAAACGAACACAGCCATTTGGGCGGCTGTATAAAGTTCCTTCTGAGCAGACAATCCCAGCCGTTCGAAAACCTGAATCCAATCGGATGCCGTTGGCCGATCGAACGGCTGAATGGTTTTGTGAATGGATAGCAGCAGCCATTCAAACGGATGACGATTTTTTTTCGAACGGATAACCTCAGCCTTTCGAACGGATGAAGATTTTTTTTGAACGGATAACTTCAGCCATTCGAACAGATTAAGATTTTATTCGAACAGGAGACCTCAGCCATTCGAACGGATGAAGACTTTTTTAGAACGGATAGCAGCAGCTAGAAATTTTTCTGAACAGATGATCCAATCTGTTCGAACGGCATCCCATCGATCACGAACGGATGACAAACGAATGGCAAACGGCAAGCGAACGCTTTTTGGGCATTTGAACGGATAGCCGTAGTGTACGTTTTCGCATGAGAGGTCACAATTGCTGACCACTAGTGATGCAGCCTACAAATCTGTCAGGTGTTCCATTTGGAAACGAGAGACTGGTGCGAGTTTTTCTCACGCAACAAGATCGTTGATCGACAATTTTAGATTGGAAAGAAACACAAGCTTGTTTTGTATTTTATTCATCCATTAACTGTAAGGCCTTTTTGATATGGAGCTTGCCACAACATCCATACGCTCACTTTTCTGCGTGATTGCTAACACCTGCCTGATCAATGTTTACCCTTCTTCCACAGTTGGTTCGTGCTTGATGATATATAAACTGGAAAAGTTATCAGATCAGCGATTTCAAGTGAAGCTTTCGTCATCTTCCCCCTGTGAAAATTCAGGGCTGAAACCCCCAAATGCGTTTGGAATTCCAAACTGCGTTACCCTCCCATGCCTTCAGAATTCCAGTCCAAGAAACCCCCCTCTCCCTCGGAAATCCAAGATGCCGCTCGTACTATGGTATGGATATTTTCTGGAATCACCTATTGAAGTCCAATTTGTTGTGGAAAATGGCACCAAGATTGGCGTTTCTCCTTTGTGAAGGACCCTCGACAGCTCCCTTAGCTGCCATGCAAGAAGGATTTGTAGCATTGCCCGGAATATGGCTAATGCCATTTTTAAGGCTTTTAAGTCGGCTAAGGTCAATCTAGAGACATCCTAGCCGAGGAAACTCAAGAGGAAGACAGATTGCAACACTGTCCAGAAATATGGCTAATACCATTTCTGAGGGTTTTAAGTTGGCTAACGCCGACCTACAATCTTGGACAGAATAAAATGGAACAATTATCCCCCAACCCCCCCAAAGCAATGATGAAGGCGCGAAGGAGCAAAAACGTGCCATTTTGGCATCATTGAAATGGGGGGAGGGGTGGTCCAGATGTTCCATTTATTTTGTCCAAGATTGTAGAGACATCCTAGACAAGGAAATTCGACGGGGAGATAGATTGGAACACTTTCCAGAAATATGGCTGATGCCATTTCCGAGGCTTTGCAAACCTGTGGAAATTTCCTATGACAGAATTTCAAGAGGAAGATATCCTTAGCTGCCATGCAAGAAGGATTTGCAACAGTGTCAGGAATTATGGCTAAGGCCATTTCCGAGGCTTTTAAGTTGGTTAAAGCCGACCTAGATCGAACTTCCAGATTAAGACCATTATGTCATCATAGATTTCACAAAGGGTGCAATAATACAGTTTGTGTTGATCAAGTGATGTGCTGTCTACAGCTTTTAGCTCAATATTCTGGGGAACATCAGATAAAATACTACGCTCTAATTTAACGGGTCTCCTGCGAAATTGGAGGTGTATTTAAACAATCTTTGGCTGGAAGATCAGGGCGTTTTTAGGAAAAAACAATGTAAGCTTTAAAGCTTACATAACTCGATGGACTAAAATGGAACGTTCATAATTAGTAAGGCGGAATTTGTAGTTTTAAACCATATACACAAGCGATTTGTGAGAATCCAGTCGTACGATGTTGCATTAGTGAGATGCCGAGAAGGTCCCGTTCTTTACTTCCTCAATGGATCCGAGAGTCACAGACAAAAAACTAAAGTGTGCTGAGTTAATTTACGTGTCTTTCATAGGACAAGCCATGGTTGACGGCTAACTTCTTGGCGTCTTGCACACCACCATAAACTTTCACGGCCCAAATATTAGTGTAAATGTCCGTGGCAAAAATTTGATTTCCACTGAGGAACAGTAGGAGAATAGAGCACAAAAGTACTGCCTTGCCCGCGTTCTCCATCTTAGCAAGTGTTGAATTAACGCTTCCTGTTGAGCTGTTTTGGCTATAGTTGTGCTGAGTGACCTGGCATGCATTTTCTTCACGACTAAGGGTAGGTGGAGAGACCCTTGTTTGTTACCTCTGTTTGGCATGTTTTTTTTTTTTTTTTTCCATTAGTGTCTGACCTAGCTTCAAAAGATCGCATCGCACTGCAGATCTACAGTATTTTTTCGAACTTTATGATTGCTCTTTATTAAATAAATTTAATTTTCTGAGTGGTATGAAAGATCTCCCCACCCCTCCCCATTTCGTTTGAATAAAATATGCGGAAACTGAATGAGCTTACCAATGTTTTGTTTTTTCGAACACGTATTTCAGTTTGTTGACTGAAGAACGTGACCAGAATACTTATTGCTGGGTATTACATTTAGAAAGTAAAAATGGCTGTACGTTGTAATAATTAAAATTCTTGAAAATAACCAGAATTCACCGTGAATTAACCTCGAAACTTTGCTTATCCAACAACTTAAGCCGGCTCTTAATGTAAACGTCAGCAGTGAGAAGCTGATACTTTATTAATAAGCTTAGGCTTTTATTGTTTTACTGTTAAGAAACAGATGTTTCTTAATCTCGCTTCCAGACCCCTTATTTACATTTCTTATATAGTTTTCAAAAATTGTAATGGTCTTTATTCCACTTTTGAAAATGTATGTTGCGTAGCATACGAAACGTCAAGTTATTAAAATGCGTAAGTTTAATATGTTTATCACCGCTATTTGTGTTTTATTCCTCGTTAAAATACGATGGCCCAACAACAAAAGCCTTTAAGATGATTCGTTCACAAGTGATAAGGGACCGTTCATTTTTTATGAGGGAGGGGGGGCTGGTGGGATTTGGGAAGCACTATTTAAAGATCGCATGACCCCCCTCAGCTTACCAATTTTTTCACACACCCCCCCTTATGGCGGTCATATTTTGGGATGACCCCCCCAAAAAAAAATTTGAACAAACAATATTTAGATTTCAACTTTTTTAATATTTCTCTATTATCCCCCTACTTCACGTTATTGTGCTCACCATGAAGACAATATTTACAATTCCTATACTACAGAGAGCTGTTGTTTAAAAAACAAATCAAAAGAAAGAGAAGTCAATTTCGGATCTCCTGGTTTAGGATATCTTTCTATGGGTGGTCCAGTCCACGCCACGTCGTTATTTAGAAGAGATGGGCCATACATCGCACAGCTCTTGGAAGGGAATTATTTCACTAATGCTGCAAGAAGCAGAATCACCACCAACCTTGAGCAGGAAGTCAGAGATTATGTTTACACCTTCATGTACCCTGAAGAGTACACTCTGACGGAAAGCATTGCTGCCTCTTGCAGCATTGGTGAAAGAGACTCCCATAGCAGCACAAGCGGCGACGAAGAACTCGACGACAGCGAAGATGAAGATGAGTGCCAGTGAAAGTTGCATTCGAAAATAACAGTGTTAAATACTTCTTTTCAGTAGCTACAAATGCTTTTTGTCGCCAAACGTTTTTTTAAAGCAGAGGGGAAATTTGTAATAAATTTGTATCCTGCCTTCTATGTTTATTCTATAGCAATTTTTTTGATATTCAAACATTTTGCCATTTTAAAGTTTTACTAAAATATTTCACGTGACCCCCCCTTTTTCCCTTATTTTTTTGGAATGGCTCCCCCTCGAAAGCCATTTTTTTTCGCATGGACCCCCCAAATCCCACCAACCCCCCCCCCCCCCCCACCTTATAAAAAATGAACGGTCCCTAAAATCCAAGGACAATTTCAACAAAACCTTCTGGATCAAAACAAAGAGATTCCTTTAATATTGCTCGGCCTATTTGACTGTTTTTTGACAGTTACAATACCGTGTTAAAAATACAATCATGACTAGAGGCCGAATCTCCGTAAACTCCATAACTGCCCTGAAAACACGGGGTCTGCGTGGAAAACACGAGGTCTGCGTGGAAAACACGGGGACTGCACGTGAAAAACACGGGGTCTGCGTGGAAAACCCGGGGTCTGTGTGAAGAACAAGAAAATTCCTCATTTAAGTGCACAGTACAAATTTGGTTAGTTTTGATTCCAATGAAAATCAATTCACTATCTTCAAAATAACGCGTACCTTGGTCGAAAAAGCAAATGGAACATTTAACAATGATAATGATAATGATAATGACAATGACCATGACCATGACCATGACCATGACCATGACAATGACAATGACAATGACAATGACAATGACAATGACAATGACAATGACAATGACAATGACAATGACAATGACAATGACAATGACAATGACAATGACAATGATAATGATAATGATAATGATAATGATAATGATAATGATAATGATAATGATAATGATAATAATGATAATAATGATAACAATGATAATAATAAACATTCAAGAGCGGGCCTGTTACGCATTTGATATATAAAGGTATCATGGTTGGTGGATTTTTACGAAAAATGCGAAAAACCGAACGCCGAACGACATCTTTAGCTGTTAGAACCTCTGAGCGACCGTGGGTCGCACTGTAACCAAGAAGAATGGTTGAAGGAACTCGAGGACACTAGTCCCGCCAATGAAGCTGAAGGACAAAAATACAACAAGTGCTAGTCGCAGGAAATTCCTAGAGAACGGACGGGATTCCGAAACTTCCACAACGAGAGAGTCAAGCGCAGATGTAGATGTAGACGATGTAGACCTCGAGGTTTCCTCTTTTCGCCTCACGAGGCATGGTCTCAAAAAATGTCTGAAGAACGAAGAAGCCTTAACTCTAGCAACAAAATACCAATGCCGTCGACGAAATCTTCTAAGTAAAAGAAATCATGGCAGTTTAAAAACAAACCTGTATAAACCAAGCTCTTGGTAGTTTGTCGCTTCTCGGCGGACGATTTCACTGCGACGGGTTTCCGACGTCTGTTTATTTCAAGTTGTCATAAGCCATTGTTGTGGTAAATTAACTCATGCCGACGTCTGTCAGTGCGGAGGGGATTTTTAACACCTAATCATACCAATCTCATAAAAGATTTTTCGTCTTTTTCTCAATAAAATAAAACTGCACATTTTTAGTTGGTTTACGTGCGTCGTCCGACGTAATTGGCTGAATTCCCTTCGAAAAAGGGTGTCGGCCTTTGTTTAATTTTGCTTCCGTTTCAAAGTGATGGTCTCTTTAGTGGAAGGAAACGTCCGAATTGAAAATATCAAAGTTTAGGAGGGCGTAGAAAAAAAACCAAACCACATCTGGAAAATCGCCGACACTCTTTTTGAGGGTGATGTGTGCGAAAACATTTCCGATGTTAATCACGCCGCTCCGATGATTCACGCGCGGAAGCGAACCAGTTTAAGCAAAGCAGTATTTCTGGGTATTTCTTTTAATATCTCTGCAACAATAACTTTTTAGAAAATTTCAAAGATGTAGTTGTATTCTATAACTATTAAGCTTTCAGAAAATGAATAGGTTGATGGGGTTTTCCGTCAAAGCGCCAGCATAAGAGCGCGATTTCCAAACACTATCAATTAACTAACCTACTAACCAATGATCGGCATAAGTAAGCGTTACTTATTTTGTTATGTGACACAATTGGGACTTTGCGTAGTTTTTATGTGCTGCGTAAAGTAAAACCTAAAACCTAAAACCTAAAACCTAAAACCTGAAACCCCGCTCCTGTTTTAAAAATAGCGAAAGAACTCCGAAAGTATTACGATGGGTAATCGTACGGATCCGAGTGTAATTGAGGATTTACACTACAAGTCAAAGTTCTTGTTTTCTTCCTCGTGAAAACTGGAAAGTGATTTGTTAACTAATAGATTTGTAACTTTTATTATCCCTCTTCAGAATCCCTTGAATCGTTATTCGATTAAATATTTACTTCTTACTTCTTTACTTCTTACTTCTTACGCACGCTTGTCAGGGATTTTACTGTTAAGACGGGGTTGTAAATAGAAGTGACCCCCCCCCCCCCGCTACCCCACCCCCGCGCCAAAGAAAAAAAAGCGCTTCGCTTTAACTATTAGTGACGTGATAATTCTTTCACGGAAATCCGTGGCGACATCCAATAATTCACTTACGGCGTCGTTTCAACTGAGACACGTGATGCCCTTCCAGCCTGATGACCTTTTCACGGAGGCATATTCAACAAACAAAAATCTAGTAAACAGTTAGTAGTTTCAGCGTTAGACGAACTAATGATGGCACGTATCGAATAAGGAAATTGAAGTTCGTTGAACTGATATTTCCTCTGTTTGTCACTGAAACAGATTATCTTCCTCTCATAATTATCTCGTTGTACTTCCTTATTTCGCTTTCTCATCCTTGTGAGACAAAGAAGACAAAAGTAAGCAAAGTCTGTTGTATGTGAAGGAGAGAGAAGCTAAGACAGTTTTTCGTTTAACTGACGTTCAAAATTGGACGTGCTAAGTTGTATCTTTCCAAATTGCTCTTTCTCTAACTTAATAACTGCTTCGTAAATCTGCGCCAAAAACTAGTGAAACAATTTGTAGGTTTAGCGTTTAACGAAATGAATGGTTTTGGGCAATCACTATTTCCTCAGGTGTTAAACAGATTATTTACGCCTCGCAGGTATTATCATTATTATTGTTATAATTTTTGAGTTTCTTGTTTCATTTCCTTTTCAGAACAAGATAAAAGCGAGAAAATGTTCCTTTGAAAACAGTTTGTCGAGCTGGGAGAAGCTGAGAAAGTGCCTTGAATTCATTGCCAAGGTGACCGTAAGTTGATCATGCTTCATTCAATTTATCCTTTCGCACATTTATAGCCATGCACGTCTGCAGTACACAGTTGGTTTTATCAAAGCTCCATTTATTTACTTACAGAATTGCTATAATTTAATATGACAGACCGTATAGTTCATATTGCTCGTATCTGGCGTAGTTAAGATCAAGTACTTGTATTGTCGCATCTTTCACGATCTAGTTCTCAGTGTTTTCGTTTTCTTTTAGAGTTTTTCAACTGCTGTGATCGTTTCTATTCTGTTTTTCTGCATTTCTGACGCAAGTGCTTCAGTGGTAAGTTACTGTCTCATTCGTAATATCGTAATCTACAGAGGAGTTAGTAACTTTCGCCCGGAAGGTCGGGCACGTTTGGGAGGCTCTTATGTAACTATTTTTGTTCTATACTATGAAAGAAATTTGGAGTTTAACAGATCGTAAACTTTGATCCAGCCAAGAGTGAAAGTGTACTTATCCGGATCTCCTACTTATCCTCAAATCACTCAATAGAACCGATGTTTTGGATTTCTCGTTTAACAGATTCCCTCTGAAAATGCAGTGGAATTTGAGAATTCGGATGAGATCAAAGTTCATATTGTGGAGAGAGGAACAAAGTATGTTGAGAAAATCTCAATTGACGAGAAAAATGATCTTGAGTTCTTCCATGTCCCAGCTCACAATGGACTCACTGAAGCCGACTACCTTTATGACTTCAAAAGTGTAAGTGTGTGTAGCTGTTTTGTGCGAATCGATCTGCGAAGCCGTGAAAATGACGTTTAGCAGCTAACCTTAAGCCTCGGCCAAACGATTGCAACATTTCATCTCAGCATATCACAACATTGTTGGCTCAGCATTTGCAAGCTCCGACCAAACGATCGCAACTCTTCAACGCAACATATCGCAACATTGTTGGGCGCAACATGTTGCGCGCGTTTGGCCACCCTGTTGGGACGTGTTGCGAAATGTTGGGTGTTGAAAATCGAACTAGTGCGCATGCCCGGCCGCAACATTGTTGCACGAACCTGGCCAAACGAGTACAAATACAATGTATGCAAATGTTGCATGAAAAATTTGACCATTTTCAAATTTGAGCCAACAACACCAGTAGTGGTATGGGCTAGTCCAGTACGAATTTGACAGGTAGTGTGATGCAAATGAAAAAGTATTGTTATGGAAAGGAGTTCTATTGTTTTCTCGAGTTTGACGTATCCATGGTAACCAGAAGCCCCGCCCCCTTTGACGTCATTAATTTCGTTTCCGTGTTGACCGAGTAAAAAGCCTGGTTTCTAAAATAGAGCACACATATTGTAATCAGGATTTTAATACTAAACTTTGCTTTAAAACGAACACAGAGTCTGATATTTCATTTGTCAACTTTTATTGAATAATAATAACATGAACTCCAAAGGGAGAATCGATTACAATTTTAACTTTTTCTTCGCCTGCATGATTCTTTTCACAATCTTTTCAGTCACCGTTTTGTTGCCGGGTAACCTCGTTATGGCCTTGATCATCTTTGTATCTGCTTTCCACTTGTCTTGCAAATTCTTAGCGCGACTGTAATCGATGTCGTGTTGTTTGGCAATCTTGTCCAGTCGGTTGATGCCTGGGTCTCCTCGTTTCAGTCTCTTTGCCAACTTGGTCCAGGGCCCCATGTACTGGTACCCAGGCCAGTTAAATTCAATTCCCGTCTTGCCCAGCCATTTCTGAATGTCAAAACCACGTCCACGTTGGCGATACTTGCGCGTACGGGTCTTAGTCCGAGTCATAATCGTGTTTTAGATTTCTTCTCAGTTTCTTTCCTTTGGCCCAGTCTTCCCAACCACTCGTAGGTTTTAAACGTTCGGCCTCGTTTTTACGTTTGCCCTTGCCTTTGCGCTTGTCTTTACCCAGGAGAATGTCAGCCTTTCTTAGGAGCGTTCCCAGATCCGAGTCAGGTGGTGGAATGGGTGTTTTAGCAGCGGGTTGCTTCTTTTTAACACCTGACGTAGACGATGTAGCTTCTTCCTTGATCTTTGGTGTTTTTGTACCTCGAGAAGCGTTCTTAACCAATTGTTTGAACATGGTTTCCAACGGACCCTTCACCAAATCTCCTTCCTCTCCATCTTCCTCTTCACCGACATCAACACTATTGCTCGACAAAGGACCAATTTGTCTGATACGTTTGGTTAAACGACCTCTCTGACGAGCTAGAGGTTTAATTTTCTTGATGGCAATCGAATCTGGAATCGATTTATCACGGAGTATCACGTGACTTTCGGCGGCCAATCGACCCGCTTTGTTCAACAAGGCATTGTCGGTGATTTCTCCTTTGTAATACTGAACCAATTGGTCATACTCTTTTGTGGGTACCATCATGACCTCTTCTGTCATCCTCGAAATGTTGTTGGAGTAACGTTTCGTAGCAGTCTTGCCAGTAACGAACCTCTTGATGAACCTTTTCTAGTTTCAGCTCCAGGCTATGTTTTGTTTCTTCTACTGTAGAACACTCCTTACACAACAGGATGGTCTCACCTGCTTCGGTCTCGTCGCGGTGTCGTTTGCAAGCTGAACACAGATCCTCGTACTTAAATGCCATATGCTCTTGAAGGAGGGCGTTGTAAGCTCCATGCCAATGTTCCACATCACGTTTCAGGGCGTCTTCTCTTTCGTTGGCTTGTTGTAATAACCTGACCAATTCGCTCAAGGTGTCTTTGGGTTTGGTGTTTAACATCGACATGCTTGGAACACGTCGTTCAAACCTTGCCAGAATCCGCTACCTTTTGTTTTTGGAGATGTTCTCTTCGCCTCTTGACCGAGTTTCTGCGTTTCCCCACCTCGCGTAGCGTTGTCTTATAGCGATGCAGTTTCGCCATGGTGATTGGGTGAACGGGAATTCTCTTTCGTAATAGATTGAGAACCATTTCGCTTACGGCGTTGATTTGATCTGCATTAGCATGTTCTAACATCTCCTGTCTCCTGTTCCGATTGGCCTCTTGGAGAATAGTTTCCAAGAAAGGGCGTTGTCTGCGCAATCGAATCATACTTCCCAAGGTGCAGGGCGTCTGTTGTAACTGCCTGTGACACCCTTTACACCCATTCTCTTATACCGTTTGTCCTTTCCGAGCTGGTACCCGATCTTGGCTGCATTCTTGAGAACAGTAAACAGTGCACCTCCACGTTGTCTCTTGTTATAGTGATTCACATTGTCTCTGATTCCTTTTGCTGCCTGACCCGCTAATTTCAAAGCCAGCGTAGCAAAGGTAGGTGAGGGTCCCGATAAGAACATACTAGCTCCTTCGGCGATCTTGTCAACCAATCTATGTTTACGTCGTGCCAGTGCTCCACCTCGCTGTTTACTTCTTTTCTTGGTTTTTGGTTTATTTTTCATCGTCGACGTTTACGCGAAGCAACTTCCAAACCTTTTTTCACACCGTAACCAGCTGCACCAGAGATTCCTCCTAGAGCCGCCGCCTTGCCTGCTGCTACTAAAGCTGGAATGAGAGCTGCCAATGGTAACAATCCCCCTTTTTGTGTCCTCCTACGTCTCCTTGGTTTTTTACGAACTGTTCGTTTGCTCTTCATGACACATACTACCACTCACACGTAAGTGCTCCAGCTTTTATCGACGTGGTCGTAGCGAAATCGTTGTTCGTATTCTTGCACGCACTTGTCAGATACTGGGGGTGTGAAATCAGTGATTGTGTCATCCAAGGTTTGCATCTTGATTAAAAATCCCTCAAACTCCTCCATCGGAAGTCCTCGAACGTAGGTTCTCAATTCGATCAATGTTTTGTCGTAAGTGGTGTAGGCAAAGCGACACATGTCGATTTTGAACGAAAACTTTTTGAAATCGTTCCACCCCTTAATCACAGTTCCAGCGGCAGTTAAACAGGCAATCAGGAGACTGTTTTCTAAGACGGATCCTACGACAATGCCTGCTGCCACGATGATCAATGCCAAAGCGTTCAAACAACCGTGGCACCACTTAAAGTGGTAAAACATCTGGCGATGACACCACCACTGACGGTGGTAAAAGGCAAACAACCCATCCAATCGGTACAACAAATCTTTGTTTACCAACTGGGCGCTTTTCTTGGATCCGTTCATTAGAGATACGGTAGTGATTGAATCTTGGGAAGAACTGATCACGATGTCTTGATGAATTTGTGACATCTCATACATCCTTCGTCCTTTAAAAGGTGGCTGAGAATCCTTTGATCGTCCGAACTGCCTGGATGTAAATCCAAGACCATGTATCCGAACGGACGTTCTGTCAAACGTTGAAACGTGTCTTGTAAAACTTGCCATTGGGTGGGAAATGCCTGTAACAGTAAATTTCTCATGCCTAATTGATCTCGTGGATTCTTGAAGGCTACGACATAGTGGGCGTTTCTGGAAATACTCTTGGCATATTTCCCCGGCGGAAACATGTCTTGGCACAAGTAGAGCACGGTGACGTTCTGATGGTGAGAATGTTTGGTGAACAGATCCAACACTCGTTTATCGTTCCCTCCTTCAGCCATTAGATCGTCCAACACGAGTAATCCACCTTTAGGAAACCACGTTTTCAGTTGATCTGTGTCGGGAACGCCTTCGTGAAACTTGACCCCCTGTTCTTTCATGGTCTGAAACCCGTTTTGCCACACTCCGTAACAATAATGTATTTGGGAGGGTGGGGTATGAAACAAATCGAGGTTGTTCAGTAAAAGTTTGGTGGTAAACACAGTCTTGCCACACCCTGAAGGACCCACCACCAACAGACTGGAAGGGGTGTGAAATCGAAAAGACTTGCGTCGTTCCATGAGTCCAAATGACCAAACGCGCATGGGCATACTACTTTTGATACCGCATGGAAAGGAAAAATTCCACCCAACGGGGAATGGAGCCCTGATCTCTCGAGTGACAGTCCAGAATACTAACCATTGTACTACAAGATCATCACACGGAAAATGAAGGTTTTCAATCGTATTTTAATGTCAAACCAACAATCATTACACTAAATATCTCACACCGCAACGAGAGGTGTCTTGGTGATGTTTCACTTTACACACTTTATCCCATTCTAACTCTTTCTCGATCAACTTCTTTAACATCTGGCCTATTTTGTGATCGTTGTCTACATAATCATGTTTCGAGAAACGCCTCAAGAACTCGTTCATGCTTTGACCTCTCGCTCTGTCTTTTAAATAGAACAAGGCGTAATCACCACAGCTTTTACTGTAAATCGATCGCAGCGACTGTCCATTGTAATTGACATGTTTCCATTGACTTTTTAACCAGTCTTGCAAAGGCTGTGTTGACTTGTGAGTCTCTAAAGGTAGGGCGTAGCTGTCCATCACCTCGCACACATTCCCACCATGGGTCCAAAGCGCCAGGCAGTGTCGGCCCGGTCTATCATGTGGATCTGTGTTTACAATGTACCCACGAGGTTCTTTCTTGATCGGTCGACGTGGTAATCGATCACAAGCCACCGTCCCGTAAAAGTAAGGTTTCAAAATGGCATCCGCTTTCGCCAAATGATCCAGTTGCACCTTATTCAGAGGTACTTTTTCCATTAGCGTTGATAAATGTCGTACAACCCGGCTTTGTTCTTGTCTATTTCCAAGAGGTTTTCAAACTCTCCGTACAAGATGACTGTGATGTTGTTACCTGGTGGTACACCGAAGTTCAGCACGATCTGTAACTCTCCTGACTGCTTGGGGTTCAACACCGGACTGTCCAAACATCCGTTGGCTGCATTGTCAAATACAAACAGTGTGCAATTCTTGCCTTGACCCCAGTCTTCGCTTCTGACCATGTTACCTTGATGTTTGCACAAACATCCTGTAGCTTGTAAGAATCGATAGTAACCTCTCAGATCTTGGGTACCGTCGTTGTGCACTAGCTCCAGGGTCTGGTAAGGGTACTCTTCTCCTCTGACCAGTTGCCTGATGTTACTCACACCAAACTTTTGAAAACAGAATGGGTCATGTGCCACAGTACCATTGAAGGCTTCTGAAAGCACAAGCCCAACGATGACTCTGTTATGAATTCTGCCTTGTTATATATTTTTGCACTCGTATCTTTGTTGGTTCCCATGCATGTTGAAGGTCCTGATTTCGCTTCTCACGGTCGGGTAAGCCACTATGGTTCTGTTGACGTTCATTTTCGTCATCAACTCTCGGTAGACACTGGGGTTGAGCCTTACTTGACACAGGTACATTCTCACTTTGACCTCTTCGTGTGTCAATCTTCCAGCTACGTTCACACCATTCAAAAACAAATTGGGAGAATTGAAGTACATCTGGATTCCAATCTGCACACCAGGTACCAGCAATTTGTTTAAGTGGAACACCTCAATGTGGGGTGTGAACCTTAGCACGTGTCGTTTCCCATCCGTGTAATTGCTTTCTTCTGCTTTCATGAGTTGCACTGAAGCTTGTTGGTTGGAGGACAATGCTTGGAAAGCCTCATGCCCATCTCCTTCCGTGTTTGTGTTGTTTACAGTCAATGGCGTTGGAAAGTCCAGGGCATTGTACCAACCTTGAGGCTTTAACACGGTTTCTCCATCATCTCTGTTGTAGTTGAGCAATGTTTCCAGGTATGCTTTGTAGTGATAAGTGTCGGTCTGAGGACTGATCAAGGTACCATTGAGTCTCACACTGATCTGTTTGAACAAAGTGTGGGCCAAATTGTTCGTGGGCCAGAGTCTCGTGGCTTGGACTACATTATCACCATTCGCCAGTTTGAGTGCCAACTCAATCTCAAAGAAACTTCGACTGAGATCCACATAATCTTCTTGAGGATCCACTTGGAATTCCACGGGGTTGATGCCTGTCGTGTAGGTCTGAGTGGGTGCAATGCGATAACTGGACATGCTGAGATCAGTGGGTGGAACGGTGAACAGGTTCAATTGAGGATTCAGGACTGATTTGGAACCCGGATGTAACAAGCCACCGTCCATCAAGGTATCCGTCATATTTTTCTTCTTCTTCTCCGTTGTCTTCTCGCTAAGATGTGATCCCAATCGTAGCCAACAGGTTTACTGACCTCAGGACCAATCCATCCGCCTTTTTGTACCTTCCGTCGACGTTTCGAGGTTTTTGGGAACTCTTCACAACATGACGTTGACAACCCCTTTCTAGATTTGACGAGTCTCGAGCCTCTGGAGTAGATGGGATTCATTATTCGCCGAAGATGTCGTTGAATTTTCGCTTGATGTTTCTATCTAGGACTTCGTAAGCTTTACGTTTCACTGCTTGTTTAACACTCCGTTTCGCACCCTCTTTCGCCTTTCGAATGCGATCTCGAACGCCGTGACCGCTTTTTAACCCTTTCAGACCTCCTCTAACACTCGCTTTCAGCAGTTCATGAACGAAGCCACCTCCACCTTGTGGGTCAGGTTTGAATCGTGTTAAACTTCCACCTTTCATGCTCGTTTGAAGTGAAGGGTGAGAATCGTGTTTCCTTCACCAAATTCGGTCAATTCACCTGTGGTCTCCGACACTTGCGTCTCAATAATGTCCAACTGGGCCTTGCGCAACGGAATATATTGAACGTGGAGCGGTTCAAAGTAATGACTTCCATCCCCTGTGCGTCGATAATTGACCTCTCGCAATAGATCCGTGACTTGATTTCCCACCACAGAACTTCCTCCCACGTCAGAATAGATAAACAAGGAACGTGACGTCGAGCCCACCACGTTTTGAAAGGCTTTGTTGAGATTCGTGAAGCGCCAATTGCAAGTAACACTCAGATGAAAAAGGTCTTCTGCTATCAGCCAAAACACAGGCTCACCCCTGTTGTTTTTCAGATCGTGTGTCATCGTTTCTAAATTGGGTACCGTGTCGGTAAAAAACTCTTGCCGTAAATTGGGTCCCAAGTCATAATTTTCAGGGCTTCTCTCCTTCAACCATCCCATCTTTAAGGCCAACATTTTATTGATCTTCAATGCTGGTGAGTAATTGGAGCGTACGTGTGTGGATTTGTTATCCGTTAGCAGATCATCTCCATCCCAACGAAATTTCACGTACATTCTCTTTCCATCGGATGCTGTATAGCTGCTACCGAGATGGGGTCCTTGGTAATTTAAGATGCGCCTCTGTTCGAAAAAAGTCACCATACTTTTCATGAAACCAACACCATCAATGTACTGTACCACGGCTCCGAGATCTTTTGGATCATAGTGGGCTCTACCAAACTTTAACACACCAGAAGGGTATTTCAGGATCCAATCCATGGTAAATAGGATGTCGTTACCATGGACCAAGTTGGGGAGACGAACTTTCACATCTGGTAGCGAGATGCTAATTAATCCCACTTTCCAACTCGATCCTTGCAACCTGATGGGGTGGGGTAATCGAATCTTGAAATGATTGCTTTGGTTCTGCGGAAACTCTGCGCGATTGCTGTGACTAGGTAAGGTGATGTAAAACTCCTCACTCAACCTCAAAGCTTTTTCACGTCCTTCTTGTCAATCCAACTGTCGTATTTATCTGACCAACCTTTCCAACGTACCAAGACTTTATTTCCTTTTCGCTTCACGACCTTGTCCACTCGGAATAAATCATCCTTTGACACGTTCACTTTTTGTAAATCTTGTTCGTAAAAGGTACCCTTGGGCAAAGTTCCATCCAACTCCTCAATCTTGTAAGTGGGAACCACACCAGGTATGACACGTTGCACGACAAATACTTCTTCGGTCCATCCTGGTAAATACCCTTTCTTAAACGGTCGGAATTTCTTATTCAGTCTCACACTATCCTTTACTTTCAATGACCCTTTCTGCGGTTTTCTGGACAGACGTTTACCGTACATGCGATCCCACACTTCTTTTTCATTCTTGAAATTCACTTGGTTAGGTGCCATGCCGATGGTGTGATGGTAGGATGCATTGTATCCTTTGACCAAATCTGGCAACACCGGTAAATAGCCGAGGGTGTTCTTGACCGTGAAATATCGATACAACCTTTCCTTGAAAGTACGATTAAAACGTTCCACGATACTAGCTTTGGTATCACCACTGGTCGAGAAATGGTGAATGTTTTTTTTGTTTCATCAAGGCTGCAAACGTACTATTGTAGAATTCCTTACCATCATCGGTTTGTACGTTGATGGGTTTTCTACCCTTGGCACGTTTCAAAATCTTCTCAAAGGCTTCGGTTACTGCTTTTCCTGTTTTAGTTTTGATGGGTTCCACCCAAGCGCACTTGGAAAATGCATCGATCACCATCAGTAAATAACGCATGCCTTTGTTGTATTTGGATATGTTTTGTATTTCCACCAGATCGGCCACCCATTGTTCATCTATGTTGAACACCAACACAGGTAAGGTAGGGAAACGTCTCCTTCGGGGTTTGTGAAGCGTGTAGCAGAAATCCTTTTCCAACACCTCTCGCACTTTTTGGACGGGGAGTTTTAGGGTTCGGGCAAAACTGGTTACCCCACCCAAACTACCCGGTTGGCGAGGGTCGTGATAAGATGCTAGTAATTTGGTGGCTTTTGATTTCTTCATAGCGTCGCTAACTTCAAAATGCAAGCCTCGACGAGGTCTGGGTGGTGTTCTCGGATGGTCAGGAACCACTCGTATGCTTGGGGTTGATGTTTCAGCCACATAATAAAGATGAGAAAACGAAAGACGTTTTGCTTTACGTCTGTGGCTTCGAATTCTTTGAGAGGGTCAGCACTGGATGCAAGAGGAATGACTACCCCTTGTGCATGTTTGAGATACGCTCTTTCACACACTCGACACAACCAACACCAATACAAGTGACTCAACATTGTGTCTGCAGCAAAATGAACTTTATTGATACACTTTCAATCCTTTATACAATTTAGTTTACAGTATCAAATGGGTCTTCTTCTTTCTTATACAGATCACAAGTGTCCCAAGCCGTACTGGAATATCGGCAGCCTCCCAGATTACATTCTTTCCCTGGATTCCAGTCTCTGGCTGATTGGTAATCGTCTGACTGATACAACCTATCTTTCTCCACAATACAATCTTCACACAAATTTGTGTCCAGCAAGAGGTCGAACCTTTCTTGCCACAAGTCGACTTCTTTGGCCATCTTACAAACTAGTTTGTACAGTTCGTGACAAACTCCTTGGTGCGTCGCTTTAACTGTCATTTCAAACGGAATTCTCACTTTTTGTTCCAAGTCTTCTGTGATTTGCTGCATTGTTCTAATGGGTCTTAACAGAGAAACAAGGGCAACGCGCATCGGATACGTCAAACCTACGGTGGCTGCAAACATGTTGGTATCTTCAGACAACTCAGGGGATCTGTCGCACACGACAAAATCAAAGGCTTTCGTACATCTATCGTACATTACCTCATACCACTCTGAAGTAAAGAGAAACACCAAACCACTACTTTTCATCCGTGGTAGGATGCAGTCTTTCCACTCGGGTCTTTTTTCTTCCAAATCTGTCTCCGACATACTTTCACCGTTCTGATTATAAAACAAAAAGTCAAAGACGAACAGGGTGTCAATCAACGTGTTGGTATCTTCTGGCCATTCTTCCCAACGGACCTTGACTTGACCGTCGATGATCTGCTTGATATGACTATCGTTGTTCTTGTTCATGCAAAACTTCATGATGTTTCCAAGATGATTCAAACACTTTGATTGCTGACGGCTAAGTACTGATTTGACTTTTATACGATATGGATGTGACGTCATCTGGTTCGCGACTGGTGTATCACATGTTCATACATACATTAACGTCATACTTTTCCTTATTTGGTCACAAAATCCTATGATTGGTCAGTATAGTAAAGGTGGGAAAACACAAGACGCTGTCAAACCAGTTTGACGGCGTCCTTCACAAAGGTTGATTTCCTTATTTGGTCACAAAATCCTATGGTTGGTCAGAATAGTAAAGGCGGGAAAACACAGGACGCTTTCAAACCAGTTTGACGGCGTCCTTGACAAAGGTTGATTTCCTAACTTGGTTACAAAATGCTGTGATTGGTCAAATATGATGCCATGCTATGGAAAAGTACTGAGCGGTGATTGGCTGATAAATCCCATATAATGTGTGGACCTATTCATTTCTTTACTCGCAAACATCGTTTGGTCTGAGCGCATCCAGAAGAAGAGAGAAGAAAGAATAAACAATATGACAGGAGAACCAGAAATGATACAACTTGAAAGTGATCATGGTGGAGTAGAAGTGCAAGATACATCATGTACCTCTTTCCAACCTGGAAATGTATCTCCTTGCCGTTATCCTATCACAAAATCAAAAAGAAAACGAAAAATGGCGGACAAAGATAAGAAGGAGAAGCAGGTGAAGAAGATCAAAAAGGAACCTGAGGAAGGTACAGAAACGTTACTTGATAAATGGTTACATTCGTACAAACCATCAACCATTGAGTTCAACGAGAAAGTAGTGGTCAAGACCATAGAACCTCAACGAGAGACATTCACTACAATACCTTTAAAGGGTATTTTAAAACAAACAAAGTTTAATTCCA
The DNA here is from genome assembly GCF_042242905.1 of Orbicella faveolata. Taxonomy (NCBI): domain Eukaryota; kingdom Metazoa; phylum Cnidaria; class Anthozoa; order Scleractinia; family Merulinidae; genus Orbicella; species Orbicella faveolata. The sequence continues at coordinate 773,218 of NW_028301578.1, read as the reverse complement.
AGTGCAAGGTTGACTTTAACTATTTTGTAAAAATCAAGACCATTTTAAAAAATGGTAGACTAAGTACGCGACAAAAGATTCGTTGTCTAGTAGAGGAAGAAGACGTGGAAAAGAGAGACAGTTTCTTCAAGACAAAGAGAAAGCAACAAAAAGAACACATGAGGCGAAGACATTTACTTAGAAGACAAGAAGTTACACCAAGGCGTGTTAGATTAGTAACACAAATTTTAGAAACTTTAAAAAAAGTCAATGTTTGAATAATTTTTTTTTTCAATAGTGTCTGAGCATATTCATGTGGTGATGAGTGGCGAAGACTTTAATGCTGATGAATTCTTAGACGGTATTACTAAAGAGTGGAACGATTTACCGAGAGTCGCATCGTCTGCCAACACCTTCGAGAATTCGCCACCAGCAGCACCACTACCAAGACCAATTACAAGAGTAGATACTGAGATCTTGTACCGTTGCCCACTACACGAGTCTGAGGCTTTACAGAAGAAAAAGACTGTCACAAAGTACGGAGAGTGGGAGTATTACAAGTGTCCTGTTGTCAAGTGTTTCGTGTCCTGTGGTGCGGATCGTGTAGAGTGTTACATAAACTCGGCAAAACGTCAATTGCACCAGTTCTACCTCGAGAATGAGTTGGACAAAATGCAGTGCTACTGTGAACTTCCCTTGAGAATGTCCCAGTCTCAATCTGAAAAAAACCCCGGACGTCTCTGCTTCATTTGTCCCAAACGTAACTGTAAGTTCTTCCAGTGGGTCGATCAAACCCCGAGTAAGAGAGTGAAAGCCTGGTTATTAGAGAGCCAACACCCCTCCAATCACGCAGGTTACCCACGACCGCATGAATTATTCAAACCCGACAGGCAGAATTATGTGTCCAATTGGCTAGGACAATTGCCCTACAAGAAGCAATCTAACCGATTCTGCGATGAGCAGATAGTGAGAGATCACGTGATCTCCGAACCTGGCACCCCCTTTGACCAAGAGTTGTGGGACGAATGTCAAAAGGTCAACATCTTCTGCGTAGCAGACCATCCCGATATCATTGAATTTCCGCGGGAATTGAAAGGGCGTCTTTTCGATCCGAAAAAAGAAAGGAAATTTCGTGAAGACTTGTATACGTTACGCGTCATGGCCAAGGTCAGGGAACAAAATAGAAAAGGTCGTTGGAGCTGCGATTGTTTCGCTGGAAACAGAAGACCGCGCGATCATTAGTCTCCAGTGTAAACTAGAGCAATCAAGATAATTCACGTCAAGAACGTTGATTGGTTCTAAAAAATACCATAAACTTAACTCTAGAGACATTAAATTTTCAGTCTCGAACAACATGGCTTCTGTTAAGGACAGCTTATGTCTCGTCATAGACTTAGAGGGATTCTTTGTGCAAAAGAAATTTCAAGTGCGTGAAATGGGTTATTACTCTTGGAATGAACACTTTGGACGCCATGCTTTCTTCCAGCCAGCAACACTCAAAGACTTGTCTCACAAGGATAAAAAGACAGTGAGCTTTGCAAAGCATAAAATACACGGACTCACTTATCAACCCCGTTACCAAGAGAGAGCTTATGAGCAAGATCAAGCAGATATTGTCTTACTGCGTTTGTACAACCAATACAAGACGGGGAAAAGAACTGTGGTAGCCTACAAAGGAGGTCATGTTGAAAAAGACTTGTTAAACAAACTGAGCATTCCTTGTCTCGATTTAGAACCTTGGGGTTGTCCCAAATACGAACAGTTAAAACAAACGATTGTAAAACCGTTAGCGAGTTGCGGTTTTCACTTAAATGATAATATTCACCATTGTTCCATGACCGAGTGTCACGCGTTTTAGTTATGGTTTCAAACTTATGTCATGTAAATAATCAGTTTCCACGTCCTGTAATTTCAGGGAAAAAATTGATATTAAAGTTGGTTAACTTTAAAGTTGCGTGATTTATTTGTTTATGTTAGAAACCAGGCTTTTTACTCGGTCAACACGGAAACGAGATTAATGACGTCATTACAACAGGCTTTTTACTCGGTCAACACGGAAACGAGATTAATGACGTCATTCCTCACCCGTCAAAGGGAGCGGGGCTTCTATTACCATGGATACGTCCAACTCAAGAAAACATTAGAACTCTTTCCCATAACAATACCTGTTGATAAACATCACTCACTGGAGGCTCGTGTTATTATTATTCAATAAAAGTTGACAAAGTAAATATCAGACTCTGTGTTCATTTTAAAGCAAAGTTTATTATCAAAATCCTAGTTACAATGTGTGAGCTCTAGTAGCAATGCGCCCGAATTATGTTAGAATCGATGCGTCCAACTTAAGAAACATCCATTGAATGAATTACATACTCGTTATTTAAATGCATGTCGGTTGAAACAGAATACAATTCTATGATTTGATTCACTTCCCATGGAAATAAATAGTAAACAAACTCTCGAAAACGAATGTTATCCCAAAGGTTATTTACATGGCAAGTCGCAACATAAAAAATTACATGATAAACATTCCTATCAATGTTTTGGATGACACTTTCTAAAACATTAAAAACCGTCACAATGTTATCCGTACTGATATGGTAGGGAAAATGAAACTGAAACAAAGCAAGAAAAAACTACATTAATATAATGCTTTCTAACCTGTAATCATAAATGTCGCGCTGGTGATACACTATAAAAATACTGCAATAATTTTGAATTTCCTCGGGTAAAACATAGTCCAGAAATATGCGAAAATAGACTCGATTAAGTTCTGTATCAGCGTCACAAATTGCTAATGTTATCATAACATTAATTTGAGCGAATGCTGAATGGATCAGACCATATAAGATTCTCTCCATCAGAAATCGAACATGTTCTGCAGGAAGCGGGTAGCCAAATTCGAACTGAAGAGAAAAAAAAAAAAATCGTACGATTAATGTTTGGCATTCGTAAGCACGTAGCAACAATGTGTATGTGGAATCCTTTTGACTTCGTGCCACGCGCACAAAACTAGCGTCGGTTTATCACTCACTCACTGGGCGCACGCGGTGGTCAAGTCAACCTTAAAACTGACATGTATATATATATATAAAAAGTCAAACTCACCGCGTTAATTCGTCGTTCGAGTCCTTCCCTATCTTGTATCGCTTCTTGAAGAGCGTTTATTGCTCGCTGTCGCGGTGAAACCTCTCTGTTACGAGGTTCATTAAGTTCCACAGGTGGGAGTTCGTCACCTAGTTTTCTTCGGCAGTGGGGACACAGAGGCGAGTTTCTTTCCCATTCTCTTTGACAACTGCGGTGGGCGAACTTCTTGCAGCACGGAAAGCGTAGGACATTTCCTCCGATAGTATTGAAACCATGGTTCTCATCGGTCAAACAGAATACACAGTGTTTGTCGCGGGCAGTTTCCGGCACTATTTCTGCATCCAAACCACGTAGCCTTCGGGATTGACGTTGCGCCATGTTTTTGCAATGAAAACTGTAAAATACTCTGGACTTGATTTCACTCGATTTGCGTGAAGTAATATTAGCTAGCGCGACGCTTATTTCAAAGTGACGGTTTTTTTCTTTTCAAAAGGACGGGTATTTCAAAGACTACCCCACCGTTCATGCCGCCATAATGCACTAATCTGATTGGTTCGACAGAGCGTCGCACTATTCTGATTGGCTCGCTAAACATAGATGGTACATGTCACTCAACTTGGGTGTGTTCATAAAAGATCAGGCATAGTAGAGAAAAAATATTCTCATTCTCACTCGTGGAAAAATGGCGGTCAGTTTTGAAAACGATTATGTTATCCTATCTCACGACCATGCTGAGCACATAAATGAAAGGCACGTGGATTTGGATAAGGAACTCAATGCATCCAAATTCCTGCGGACGTTTAATTTAACGTCAACTGTGGCCTTTCTGGCAAGAAAAACTTTCGTCGACAGTGACGATTATGAAATCGTCGAAGAAGGTTTCAAGACGGGACATGGCCACTATTACATGTACGTATTCAAAATGAGGAAAGTAATCGGATTCTGTCCGTGGGGTTTTCCCACGGACGAGATTTGCGTTTATTTTTCATGGAAGGAATCGTACGGCGACAAATTCCGCGTCATTACGGCCTATCCGTTCTCTAGACCTTATCACGTCTTCTTGAAACAGAGGAAGCAAGGTATGGCCATCTATTAAAATCCTACAGACTTTATGTAGGTAAGAACCAAACGGCTCTTTTAGGAGCCACCACATTAATAAAAGTCAATGGTCCAACATGCTTTCCCCAGTTCTTTTAATTTTGTGCTCGAGCACGTGAGACGCGCACTTATTATTCACAAAATCGATTATCGATTATCAAAACTGCAGCGTCATAAAATTCAGTTTGACAGCGTCCTCAAAACCAGCAATGAATTTGATTGATGAACCACTCTTGGCGGCTGTCCGTTCTATTGAGAACGCGGACCAAGACAACGATTCTCACGAGGTAATAAATATAACTTGAAATTGGAGTACATGTCGGGCAAATACAAATCCGTACCGTTATTTTGAAATGGGTCGTTGAAATTGAATGGAAAAGATAACTTCATACTTTAACTTACATGATTTAATCAGACCTAAAATTTGAAGACGGCTAAGGACTTTGAAAAGAAATTATTTTGATTTTGAATTAGGTCACTGAAATCGAATGGAAAGGATAAGCCTTTGTGCTTTTTAATACCACTACATGTTTTAATCACAACCTGGAATTTCAAGGAGGGTATGAGCATTCAATAGAAGTTCTTTTGATTTTGAATAGTCACTGATAGTGAATGGAAACGATAATGAACCTTTGTGTTTTTTATATCAATACGTGATTCAATCAGACCTGGAGGTTGTAGGCGGTTACGGTTTTTGAAAAGATGTTCTTTTGATTTTGAATAGCTCGCTGTAATCCTTTATATCAGGTCTGAAATTTGAAGACGGTTACGGTTTTTGAAAAGATGTTCTTTTGATTTTGAATAGCTCGCTGACGGACTTGGAAACGTTCTACCAGTATAACACAAGTAACACTGGACGGATTTAGGATAAGCAAAGCTATAGCGTTCGTCCGATCGTATTTTATAAACCTTAAAGTTACAATGGAACCGTTACTCCTAAATTTAAGTTTAGCGCGCGATGCAAATAATTTGTCCCATTGGTCGCGGGGATAACGAAATTTGCATACGAGTTGAAAACTTAACGCAAGAATGTGACAATGGACTATTATCTTAAACGTTGAATGATTAGACTCTGTTAGCTTAACTGAATAGGCTATTATCTTTTAAGGCGAATTGAACGGACGCTAAAAGACTAACAAAGGCATTTGTTTTCATGCGAGTTGTGGAATTGTTATTCATTTACAGGAAAATTAAATTAACAAACTAAGTACACTTTTCGGGTGGTCTGCGTGTGTGAATGTAATTATGATAGATCAATAACGTCATATGTTACTTTATTGGTGGTTGAAAATATGATGTCGTTTTTGTGCAATATGATTGGATGTTGGAAATGTGCCGACATTTCCTGTAATATGATTAGTTAACGACACCAATAAAGTTGGGACTCGCAAGATAGAAATCATTTGCAGATGGTGGACTGTTGACTAAACTTTTGTTTCTCTGGATAAGATTTTCGTCCCATGTCAAGCCACTTTGAGGATATAAGCGATGAAGAATTGTTGGAGGCCATTATTGCTATTGAGAATGGACCAGAAATCAGTTATTTCCAACAGGTAAATTAAATATGTTGTAACAAAAGTACATTTCGTGTACTTAATGTGTGATGAACCGGGTTATTTATTTTATTTTATGTTTTCTCCAAGATTCTTGACGACTCTATCGATGATACGATTTTGTCAAATGTCGCCGAGGCTACAGAACGTCAACTCACTAATCAAGAACAAATGGGGGGAAGTCTTGCTACCACAGAACCTGGACGCTTCGAATTTGTACTCAACCCGTACGTAGATAGTCACAGCAAAAAAATGGGCGTTAGAGAGCGTCACTACACCTCCAACATTCGTCAGGTGGGACAATTTGTACCTCAACAAAACTTGGCAGCAGCAATTGCTGATGGATTACATAGAACAATCCAAAATTTGATTCTCCAAGACAGGATACCAGCCGCTGATCGTGTCTACTTCAATTTAGCCAGCAATCGCTTAGTCAACAGCTATGCTTATCGAGGGTTACCGGCGGGGGAATGGTTAAATGGTAGCGATCGTGTCGACAGTCTGCTGCAGCAAATGTCACAGGTGTTAAACTCAAACGAGAACTTTGAAATGAATGATTCGTTTCAATTATCTTTCACACACGTTCGTACATCTCCTCGCGGTAGCGGTCAGAAACGAAAATTGAAACCTGGACATTCTAATCCAGAAACTTTCAAACGTTTGAAAGGTTCTGTCATCAGTATCGATAACAAAGATAAACTATGCTGCGCCCGCGCCATTGTGACAGCTAAAGCTAGAGTGGATGATCACCCTAAATGGAACAGCTTCAGAAGAGGCTACTCTATCCAGAGAGATGAAGCAATCAAGCTGCATATAGAAGCTAATGTAGAAATGGGAAAATGCGGTTACGAGGAACTCACTAGATTTGCATTGACGCCGTCCTTGAACAATTATCAGCTCTTACTTGTGGACGCTACCCGAGGTTATAGCGTGACTTCTTTTGGAAAGCCTCAGGAAAAACAATTGGTACTGTTGTATGATAATGAACACTACAATGTGATCACGCGTTACCTGGGTTCTTTGGTAACAGTTATTTCTGCGCAAGGTGTCTCAAACCCTACAATAACGAAGGTCAACACGCCTGTGAAAACAACCCTGATCATTGTTCTTCCTGCTTACAAACGGGATGTGAGGACTTTACAGAGGCCAGGTGTCGTAATCAACCACCAGCTACACCCTGCGGATCCTGTAAGCGGATGTTTTATGGTGATGTTTGTTTTCAAAATCATCTGACGAAATCCTTCAAGGGAAAAACCGCTGACTCCAAAAACATCAGTGTTTGCAGTCAACGCCGCAAATGTCGTAGCTGTAAAAAGTTGTTGGTGGGTCTCAAGAAGCAACAAGAACATGAATGCGGTTACATAGACTGTTCCTCTTGCCACGAGTACATAGAGGCCGCAAGCCACCGATGCTTTATTGAGATACCTAAAACACCGGAAGAGCTAACCGAAGAGAAAAAAGAAAAAAAGAAGAAGAGAAAGAAAAAGAAAAAACGCAAGCGACGAACCGAAGCCGAAGCAGAGGATAATAGTAATGATGATGATGATGATGATGATGATGAAGATGAAAAGCCTCCCATTCTCGTTTTCTTCGATATTGAGGCGATGCAAGATACTGGCAAACACATCCCTAATCTTTTAATGGCGGAAACTGAGGATGATAATTGTCCACTCCACTTCAAAGGTGAAGATTGCATTCGCGATTTCCTGGAATGGCTGGATACGTTAACTGAAGAAGACACGCGCAATGTAACTGTTTTGGCCCATAACTTTTCTGGTTACGACTCCTATTTCGTCGTGGAGGAATATCATCGCCAACACAGGGTCCTCAATCAAATCAGAAATGGAGCTAAACTTCTCCAATTAACCTTTGACAATATTAACTTTATTGACTCTCTGTCATTTTTTCAAATGCCGCTTTCTGCATTTCCAAAGACATTCGGATTGACAGAGTTAAAGAAGGGCTATTTTCCTCACCTGTTTAACACGCCTGAAAATCAAGACTACGTGGGACCAATTCCCGAGAAAGAATTTTACATGCCTGAATCAATGTCTGTCAACGGCCGTAAAGACTTCGAGAAATGGCATGATAAAGAAAGAGCTGAGAATGTAGTGTTCGATTTCCAGAAAGAATTGCTGGAATATTGCGAACCGGACGTGAAATTACTGAAGGAGGGATGCCTTACTTTCAAACGGCTTTTTGAAAAAGAGACAAAGTTTGACCCCTTCAGTCATATTACTATAGCTTCGGCATGCAATCGGGACCTGCGACAAAACCGAATGGAAGCCAACACAATTGCTTCCGAGCCTCTCCACGGTTGGCGACTAAAAACAAATCAGTCGAAAGTTGCCATGGAATATCTACTGTGGCAACAAAGTCAGATCAGTGGGAGAATTCAACATGTTGGAAATGATGGGGAATACCGTATCCCCAACAGTCGCTACACCGTGGACGGCTACGATGCAACTACGAACACCGTCTACGAATTTCAAGGTTGCTTTTGGCATGGCTGTCGTAAATGCTATCCCAACAGATCCGAAACACACCTTAGATTAGAGCACCGCTGCACTGCCGACGTGTATCTCTGCACCCAGCAAAAACTACAATTCTTGCGTGACAAAGGTTACAACGTCATCGAAATGTGGGAGTGTGATTGGCGGAAAATGAAAGAAGAAAGGTAGGATGTCAGGAACTTTGTAGCCAGCCTCGATTTGGTGGAGCCACTAAATCCCCGTGATGCCTTCTGCGGCGGACGAACAAACGCTGTCAAACTCTATCATCTGGCTGACATCGCCTCAGGAGAGAAGATTCATTACTATGATTTTACATCTCTCTATCCGTTCATTAATAAGAATACTGAGTATCCTGTCGGCCACCCTGAAATTATATTTCAGCCGGAAGACACAGACATCCAAAATTACTTCGGGATTGCCAAGGTCACAATCTTACCTCCAGAAAAACTGTTTCATCCAGTACTTCCGCTGCGTGAAAATGGTAAACTAACATTCCCGCTATGTAGAGCCTGTGTACAAGAAGAGATGGAAAAAACCAATGCTACAACGGTCCTGGGTTTGCAGTCACAGCGACAGTGAAAGACAAATTACAGGTACATGGTGTACCCCCGAACTGAACAAAGCCGTTGAGAAGGGCTACAAAATAACTTACATTCACGAAGTGTGGCATTTTTCTGAAACGAGGAAAGGTCTCTTTAAAGACTATGTAAATACATGGTTAAAGATTAAAGAGGAGGCAAGCGGTTGGCCAGCTCATGTAGGCGATGATCCCGTCAAACAACAAGAACATCTGAGATCCTACAAAGCGAAAGAGGGCATCGAACTCAACCGCAACAACATTGAAAAGAATCCCGGCAAATGTAGCCTTGCAAAAATGATGTTAAATTCCATGTGGGGGAAGTTTGGCCAGCGCACCAACAAAACTCAAATCAAAGAGTTCGGAGATCCTATGAGGTTCAGTGCATTCCATGAAAGTGATGCAAATGACATTTGCTACGTGAGTGTATTGTCTGAAGACATCGTTGAAATTCACTATAAACTGAAATTGAATGACGAACCTGTCTCACCAAACCTCAACATTTTCATCGCTTGTTTCACGACATGTTGGGCTCGACTTCGTTTGTATGCAGCTCTGGACATGCTACAAGAACGAGTACAGTACACAGACACCGACAGCGTTATTTTTTCCAGTTTACCTCATGAAAACAATCCTCCCCTTGACGACTTTCTCGGTGATTTCAAGGACGAGTTGGGAGAAGACGACTTCATCACTGAATTTGCGTCCGCGGGACCGAAAAATTATGGTTACCTCACGAAGAAAGAAAAAGAAGAATGCAAAGTGAGGGGAATCTCTTTAAACAGTGAAGGTAGCAAGCAGTTAAATTATCAAGTGTTGCGGCAAAATGTTTTAGACGAAATTCAACGCCCTCTCGAGAAAACGCGACAAACTGATATTTACAAGCCTTATCACATCGTCCGAAACTCCAAAGAGTACTCACTGACCACAGTCTCTCAGACGAAAAAGTACCAGCTTGTGTACGAAAAACGAGTGATAGATCCCTACACCTTCAAAACATATCCCTATGGCTATGAAAGAATAACAAATGAGGACCTGGACATGATTGAACTGTTGTGCCATTTGTAAACACTTTTGTAAATAGTTTCATTCATAAGTTGAGCGCAATCCACTAGGGAATTGCACACGGCTCTGTCCTGTAATTTTAGGGAAACATTTGATATTAAAGTTAATGGTTAACTTTAAAATTGCGTAATTACTTTGTTTATCTTAGAAACCAGGCTTTTTACTCGGTCAACACGGAAACGAGATTAATGACGTCAAAGGGGGCGGGGCTTCTGGTTACCATGGATACGTCAAACTCGAGAAAACAATAGAACTCCTTTCCATAACAATACTTTTTCATTTGCATCACACTACCTGTCAAATTCGTACTGGACTAGCCCATACCACTACTAACACCCAGCATGTTGCAACACGTCGCAACCGGGTGGCCAAACGCACGCAACTTGTTGCGGCAACAATGTTGCGATATGTTGCGTTGAAATGTTGCAGTGGTTACTCGTAGGCTAGCTTATTTAACAATATTGGCGGAGCTCCATTTCAGGTTTCGTTAAAACGGGTAAAGAGACCAAAATTTGCTTGTGTTTCTTTGTTTGCTAGTTGACCCCTTAGTTTGTTGGTTTTGCTAAAGGAATTAATCTTTAACTGGGCATTTTTTAAGCTTTTTTTTTTTTTGGCGGTTTCTCTTTTCTAGTGTCTATTGTTTTCGTTTTCGTTCTTTTTCTTTCCCTCACACTTTTTTTTGTTTAAAAGAAATCAATTAAATCTTTATTCACACTTTTTTGGTCATATAACAAGAAAAACTACTGTAAAATAGTAGAAAACAAATGTAAGTTATATAACTAAGAAATATTTGAGTTTTAAACACGTGTGCATCAGCCAATGTCTTTTCAAAGGTTTCTTATAAACAAGCGAAGATTGCTAATCAAAGTTTAGTCATGAATGGCTCTCGGCCAACTTTTAATATGTAAAATTGATCAAATGCAAAATTAATTCTGCTCCTTATTCAGTGTGTTTATGTCTCTCTCGGTATCATTCAAGAGCTTGTCTAGAAGCGAGCACTAAATATACACGTTGTGAAAGGCAAACTTGTCTGGACTTTATGCCATTACGTCATTGCCCCGAAGTGGTGATCTTGCATTAACAATAATATAATGATTCATTCCCGCACAGGTCACGTGCAAAAACAGCCCATGCTTATTTTGAAATTGGCAATCTGATTAGCTCCTCAGTCTCACAGTCATGAAAAAATCAAATCAGGTATACATAGAAAGTAGCAAAGTCCTTTCGTTTCTTTGTTTGTCGGAGCTTCAAAGTAACAGATGTCTAAGACAACACAGACGCAATGCCAATTGACGAACTTTTAAAATTAATATCTGTAACGTTAAGTGCGTGACGAGTAACGCGCTATTAAACAAACAATGTTTTTTGTTTTTTTGTTTTTTTTTTTTCATCTTTGAAACGAACAAACAGTTTAACCCAGATAAGCTAAAGATTATTAGATTGCAAGTAAACTGACCGCTCGGTCCAGGTATCCCAGCAGAGCTAAAACGGGAGCTTATAATCCACGCCTGAAGTCAGTCTATTCCGTGTAGCTTTATAGAATGGAATTATGGCCGTCGTTCAGGTGGTTACCTTTGTGAAACCATCGAAAAATATCATTTCATAGCACGATTTAATTTGACCGCCACGAGCTTACAATCAGATGTTATCATGTTCGCCAATTTCCAGTCCTGCGCGCCGTCTTTCCCGCCTAAGAGCGAAAAGTCACAGGCAAACCATAGTCAGAAACAACACTCAAAATAGTTTATCTCTATGGAGATGGTTTTGATAAATTTCTTGGGTGTTAAGCACTTTGGATTTCGGTGTATAAGACTGCTATATAAAAGTTTTGTATCTATCTTAGACTGTTCACGGCCCTCTATTTTCACGTATGTTTATTCGATCGTCGAACTCGTGCATAAAATCGACTTGAACAAAGGGATCTCGCTTTTCATTTCGCGCTCGCGTTTTCTTTCGCGTGCGTAAATAGAGAGGCTGTTGAACAGTCTACTTTATCTGATTTGCTTCTATGTAATATCGGACTGATAAATTGATGCGCCTCTCCAAGTATGCGTCTCCGAGTATGCATTCCCGGTAACGAGCGCGTGAAAGGTAAACATTTATTTACGTTTCTCGCGTCGCTTTTGTGGTATGAAGGTAATAAGATTTCTTCTTAAAAAAAGCTCTTATTTTGCGGAATGAATTGAAAACGCAATTTGCCGTAATTAGTTTGTGGGCGGTCCTTCTCAGCGGTCCATATTACAAAATATGGACTGCAGATCGACTGCTCACGAAGTTTTTGTTTTTCGTTGCGGACTAGTTCATGTTCATCCATATAATAAAGAACTTTATTAAATGTCCGTTGAGTGAAGTATTTAATAATTAATGCCGTGTACCACTTTGTAGTGTATTTCAAACTTATCTCCTGCAAATCGGCGACAGAATTGAAGAAACTATTGGTGGTTAGAAGAAAAAAAATATTCACAGCAGGCTGTGGTCTACCCCAGAGGCTGCGAAAGTAATTCAAGCCTTGTATAATGTTTAATTATTATACCTTTGCCTTCAAGTTCGTTGGAGATTTATTTTTCAAAACATGGATTTGGTTTAATTTAGGGAAGTAATATTTTCCAGAATATTTGCGATGAAAATAGGGGACGTGTTCGCATGAGTTAAATAAGTGGGCGTGTTCTCTGACGGCTGATTCCAGACTGCTCTATTTCGCAATTTTTGACAGCCAGTCGACGTGTCAGGCCAATAAACAAACTGGACAATGCTCGTACATTCGTTCGGTCACGCCAGGCCATAGAATAAAAACGCCGACTTTTTACGTTTCAGAAAGCTCGCCAAAACTGCGTTCACAATATGACGACTTCCAACAATCCCTCGATTCTAACAGGCGCTCTCCGTGGCGATGGAAAAGACCTAAACAACCTTGTATACAAATTCGATTCCACAAGGCCGTGGCAGTATTTTGTCCATGGTGATCCAATCGCGAGTTCAGTCGAAAAGGGAAGGAGGAAATTGGTTACCAGCCACAAGCTCCAGAAGACTTACGTGGCAAAGGATAGGCGAACGATATTGAGACGAAAAAATGCTGCTTTCAGAGATATAAATCGGCTACTTTTGACCTGCTGTCACAGTGGTTGCCTTTTGAGGAGAGGTGCATTCCAAACAAGAATTATTATACGAGGTCAAAGAAACACGGTTTATCAAAAGTCATACAATGAACAGAATTACCTCTTTTCCAAGCTCATGGAAATAAGAGTAACCGTAAGAGGAAAACGGAGGGTAAATTATACCATACCACCACTGGGAAAGGTATGTCGGACCGCATTTAGAAAATGTTATGGATTGTCATCAAGCAAGATACAAGTGTTGCTGAAAAAAATTCATCAGGATAATCCTTCCGTAGAACCCGACCAGAGGGGCCAGAGAACGCCAAGAAAATTTTTGCCCCTTGTGAAAAACATTGTGATAAACTTTATTTGCTCATACGAGGCAAGCGAATCCCATTACCGGAAGTCACGAACTAATGCTAAGAAGTATTTTGACTCAAAAGTGTCCATGCGTTAAATGTAGTCCGAGTTCCTTAAGGAAAACCCAGATTTAAAGACAACCAGTTTAAGACGAAACAATAAAGGTCCAGTTTTAAGTTTTTCGTCATTTAGAAACATATTTAGCAGTGAATTGAAGGAAATGCTTAGTTTTAGAAAAGCGAGACAAGATACCTGTCAAACTTAAGACAATAATTCCAATAAATTGAAGGAACAATTGAGGAAAACTGGGCGGCACAGGTCCGAAGATGAAATTTGTCGGCTGAGAACTCAACGTCAGTCTCACTTAAGAGAAAGCGAGGCTAGATTCGCTTCCTTAAAATACGATGTAACTATTCTCGCTACAAAAGTTCAACAGGCCATTTAATAAATAAAAATTATAATGAAATGGACTTCTTGTTCCTGTTTTTGATTTATTGTAGCTTGATCATTACAGACTGATGCATTCAACTTCAAACCCAAATCCCAAAATGTGTTAAATATAGATACAATCTTTCTGAAGTTGAGAAATTTAACAGGACACTCATTCGACTGACATCACTAAGTCGGTACCTTTGCCGGGTTTTAATATCTTCAACCTCGCGGAATATTTACACAGACAAATTATCTATACGTATGTACTTCGCTTTTGTACAAGTACCCTCGCTGTTATACACTTACTAGGCTAAGTGTGTAGACACGTTTATTTGCTGACGGAGTTCGAATTATGATGAAGCCTGATAAGATTAATTTAGCTGAAAAATCCTGACGGGCCGTCAACGAAATACGAGGCGATGGCAACTGATTGGCCTTGTCACGAAATATACCTCCAGTTTACAGGAATCAAAGTTAAGAATTGTAACTAACATTCCAATAATAAAATGCTCTCCTTTTTATATTTATAGAGACTCTCCGTGTGCAACTTCACAGCAATTTAGAAACAGCTGCGTTAGTAATTTGTTTATTTCATCGGTACTTGGATATTTCAAGATTAAAAAGTAAACAAAACGACTTGAAAACGTCGGTGGTTCCATCGAAGCTGAACAATAAAGTCAAGAAATTCAAAATTAGAAATGATCCAACTGAGTTGCTTTTAGAAGGTGACAATAGCGGAGAGCGCTCTCACGGGTTTTGCTAGATATGTCTCCTGACGCGTCGCCTTTAAATTCTTTTTTGCACGAGTTCCGATGTTACTTTGTATGGTAAACACCGAACAGGAAAATACATAAAAAAAAAAAAAGAAAGCTTACAGGTCAATGTTTTCAATGAATGTTTCATAGGTCCATAAAGTTGCTACTATCCTAAATAAACGCCTCAGACAATCAATAAGTACATTTTGATTGCTTCGTCCACTTTGGCCAAGGGTTGCGCAAACAAACCCCCCCCCCCCTCCACCACCCCCACCCCGGCCTCATCCCATACAGAAATCTTCTACCGTCCTCGAAGCATTAAATCGTTTTCCTCGAGTAGCTTTCCAGCAATTTGATTTGTTGTTTGGTTTTCTAAATAGCAATTATTGTTTTCTGGGCTAAAAAAGTCGTTAAGAATGATAGTAATCAAGAAAAAATGTATGTAAACTGAGCGAACCATTATCAGCATTTAAACATTGTATGTTTTTTACCTTGTGTTTATCAGCAATTTAAGAAAGCGGTTCTTGTATATGGCCAACAGAGGCTATGGCCAATAGCATCAACTACCCAAACTGGTGGAAACATTCGAGGGTATACGGGGATAGCCCTACAGCGCCCAAAGAGAGAGCCAGCCGTTGAATTTGGGGGGCGTATAATGGCTGAAAGAGTTCAGCATTATATGTCCCTCAACCCCAAACCTGCTCCACCAATTGAGGTAAGCAGTTATGCATATTATCAGCTATCTCATGTTATCTTTCTGGAAATTTAACCTGTCGCCAGAATGCTGATCATTATGTTTATTTCTAAAGCTCCACGGTGTGCCGAGTGACCCGGTAAGAAAAGCGGGAAAATGCGCCTTCGTCTCGCGGGACATTAAAAAGTGCGAGGTCATATGTGAATATGAAGGAGAAGTGCTGACTTTGGATGAAGCTAAGAGGCGTGAGGAGATCTACCGAGAGGAAGGGAAAGTTTGCGGCCTCGTGGTTTTCGAGAGTGCGGGTCGCCAGATTGCGTGAGTGCTATTATAAGTGTGTACATAAGAGTGTTTTGAGATTTGTTTTATAATTTACTATGTATACTATATTGAAAATTCAGGGGCAAATTGAAAAATTAACGCAGTTTGGTTTAGAAATGAAATGAAATGAAATTTGAACATATCAATTTATTCAGTGGCGATTCCGTGGGATAAACAGGGACGCTTTTTTTATAATCAAGATAATAAGATATATAGTAGGTTAGCTCTTAAATAGACCACTTTGAACAGAAAACTACAAGATTGGTGACAGAGCTTAAGATATAAAAGCAATTTCGAAGTCTACGTACAGCATTTACATGACACACTGTAAATGAGGACTCAAGATGCAAGCTAATAAGGAGTTGTTTTTCCGTTTTTACTCACCAATCACGCCCTCGTTTCTAGGTGTTCTTATTGTTGTCCAGCTGTACTCATTAGAAGCAGTTCTACGAGTAACGCGTAAAAGAAGTTCAGACATCTCACATTGTTCAATTTGTATCGTGGGAGAACAATTAAACGGATTTTTGTAGCCCTTAACCGTGCGCGTAAAACGGTGCGAAGTCATCGTTTAAGGAAAGAAAACGTTGCACAAATCTTTTACGAAGCATTGTAGTAGTTAGTATGATACCGTAAACTTCCGAAAGTAACGTCGATCGTTACTTTCGGAATTAGCAGTCTTTGGAGCTTCTTACTTTCGGGCTGTGGTTACTTTCGAGGGATCGTTACTTTCGGGGAGAAAAAAACGTTATAAGAAGTTGGTAGGAATGAGATCTTTTTACGAAATAAAAGATGGAAATTCGTTAAAAAAGTACTCAAAATATGAGACACAATTCCTCGTTCTAGCTTAAATCTATGTTGCTGCCATGTGGCTGGGCTCTTCATGCGTAGACCGTGTTGCAGTGATTCGTCAGGAAAGCTAGTCAGATACCGTAAACTGTTTCTACTTCATCACGCACTGCTATGTTAGTTCGCAGTATCATATCTCAGTGCGATGGTCGAATTTTCAATATAAAATTGAAGAATTAAACTTTCTTTCTTATACGCTCCTGCTTAAAATGAAATTCATTTGAATCAAAGTTTGCGATAGTACGTTCCTGTTACTTGATGAAATTCTGCGGATTTTGTTTTAACATGACGCAACATTAACTGATGAAGCACGAGTGACATTTCACAGCGCTTCCCGACATAAGCGATACATTTCCTTGTTCTAGAGTGCCATAAATCAAGTGGCACTTGAAAACGCTGGCACTTGGTACGTTTAACTCGTAATTTGCATCTTTGCTTGCCCTTCGTGCTAAGTGTTCGCCAAAAGAGCCACAAGTCTCGTAAACATAAATTTATAAAGCGATACTACACTCTAAAAAGGGCTCACTGAATAAGATACATATCTGTTGGGAGGCTTGTTAGGTACGGATATACGTATGTACATGTACTTCAGTGCTACGTTGTTGAAACCTGCATCAAACAATGAAATGTTTTTCTGTTCCTCGTTTTATAAAGAGTAGTGCGAAACACTGTGTAATGTTCTCTTTTTTGTATTTATATTTAGGATTGATCCATATAGAGGCAATGCGAGGGGCGAATTACCGTGGGGTGCAACATTGAATCACTCGAGGAACAACGCTAATGTAAGGCCCTTCATCGCCAACAAAAACTCAAGAAATCCAAGGGTTTTTCTTGTCGCCCTGCATGACATCCCAGAAACAGTAGAGTTACTATGGGACTACAATGACAAAGAGTGGGCGTTGTATTCCAATAGCCAGACCCTTCCCCATGGCCAGTAACTTCAGTTCTAGTGGCACAAATACATGTATAAAAAAGTATTGTGTATTTATTCAAGTTTGTGGATAAAGTGAACATCCTCGGTAGAAAAAGTATAATAAAAGTCATTAACTTTCATCATCTGAGGAGTCTTCTTCACAAGCTAGTGAGGCATAAAAAGCTTGTGCGCGTTCAGATAAATATTTTCGCGCTAACTTTAAACAGTCTTTTTTCACTTGATTATTTACAGGTCTCTGTTCATGTCTTGCAGGTACGAGTAAGTCGGAATTCAATTCCGTCATTTGCTTTTTTTTGTAGAACGAAACCATTCTTGGCTTCTCTTTAATGTCAATATTAAACTGTATAAGCACAGTCTCAGGATGGTGTACAAGTTCCAATTTCCCCTCGAAATCTGCGACTTATCCATAACCAAAATTTGGCCACGCTAACCTTCTGACTTCAAATTTCTCCTTATCTAGATCCTCACACCTGGATATATACTGCATCCTAAGCCAGGATTTATAGTCCTTGATCATGTTTAAAGTTGCCCAGTGTACCTCGATATTTTTTAAAGGACTGTTCTTCAGCAAAGTTGCCCATTCTTGTGGTAACTCAACCCTCTCTACTGTGTCAAAAAACTTTTGAATACATCCAAATCGCCTGTCGCATATCGAGTACGAATGTCCCTCTAAAAAAAACTTGAGATCTATTCTCAGGAACTGTCCCTTTTTCACCAGGTAATCGAGGTAAAAAAAAACAAGAAGCATTCTTTAAATTGGCCCGGAGAGTTATCACACCAGATTGTTAGTTGATCAAATCTGCCATATTTTGTTTCAATTTTTTCGAGTAGATTGTTCAACAAAGATATTACCTCGTTCGGTCCTGCTCCACCAACACTGTCATCGTAGAGGAAGCAGTGAATAGTTTCTTCATTTGCACAGTATATTCCGAGAAGGTTGGTTCTTATTTTCCTCGAATAGTGGCTATCTTGTGCTGAGATCTTTGGACAGGGCAAAGTCTTGTGATAATCAAGTTGCAAGACGAGTGCTTTTGGGAACATATTTTTAAGTTTGTGGATTGTCATTACTTTTAGAGTGCGTTTATGTATTTATTTATTCGTTCGACTACGTGATTTGCATTTTCAACGAAGAAAGTTTACGATTCTTCGCGGTAAAACGTTTTACTTAATCTACGTTGGAAGTTGTTGGGAGTTGCTTCACTAAGACACGTACTGATTCTGGGTGACGTCTATAAGGACCTATCAGAGTGTTGACACTTGGAAGGTCAATGGGTCACGTTTACGCAATTGAAAGATCTCTTTCCGGAGACGTCGATTCTTTCCTACAATTTATATAGTAAGGAGTGGATACTTAGCTTGGCTGGTGAGATAAACAAAACAAGTGAGCTCATGATATAAAGAAACAATTGACTAATGTAAAACTCTTTCAATTTTAAATACAGCGAAACCCCGTATCGAGGGATTCACACGTCCACAAAAACAAATAAAGATTGCTCGACCTGTGCAAACACGCATACTGATTTTGTAAGCCATTCTTGAACTTCACAGTTGCAAGAAATGTTAAGATGGAAATAAACAAGCAAACCTTTCGGAGGAAAATGAAGGCTTGAAGGTTGGCCGAGATATAGATAAAACGGACATTAAACACGGGACATTACACTCCTTTTTTATAAGGATATTGCTTTTTTTTCCTGGCTGAATGTTCTTGTCTTTCTGCCGATTGTAGGCTGAAAATATTATTGTGAATATTCTTAGAATATAGACATTATAGTGTATGACAGAACAGAGCCATGTTTCAAAATCGCAGCCTCGGGTTTATGCTTAAAATATTCTTAAAATTTCGCAAAGTTCAGCCTCGATATTCTAAAGAGAAAGAGTGTAACCGGCAGGCACCTTGCCATTTCGTTGTTAATACTACAAGCACAAATACGTTCCCTGGGGGTTAAAGATACTATCCCGAAATATACTATCTTCTTATTTCAGTACTGATAATTTTTAAATGGAATAGAATATCAACTTAATGCTGAATTCTCTTGGAAGAGGGGAAAAGATTAGATCAGCTAAAATCTGGCGTTTTATCGGCAAAGTCGACTTTGTGTTCCTTTATTTAATCTAGGAATATTCACAAGAATTTTTTCAGCCTAGAATAAGCAGAAAACTGATAAGAATACTCAGCCTGGGCCTGAAAAACAATATTCTTTTAAAAAAGAGTGTACGTGCTAAGGATGAAAAGAACATACTGTCGCGGAACGTTTTGAAGGCGTGCTAGCGAAAACAACGCTATTGGCCGGGTACAAGTTAACGCATTACATAAAAGTTAACTCGCGGCACCAGGTAAAAGGCCGAAAAACGAAATTTAGATGGGACATATGAAGGAATGATTTTATCGGAAAATGTTAGCTTATAATATAAATGCACATGGTGGTACCTTTTGAAATTCTAAGTTTTTACTGCCCCACCTAAAAAAGTAAAACCACTTACAAGCCCTTTGTTATATGAAAAAGATAAACTCCCTGCCTTTCCTAAAGGTGACTAAAAGATACCGATAATCGCCAATTCAAAACTTTGCCAAAAACACCGCTTTATCGTAAGAAAATATACGAGCAGCAGGAAAACCCCCACCCCGTTAGATGCTGCAGAGCTGCATTGGAATATGACCAATCCAAACGACTTTAGCGGAATTGAACTATTTCTTCGCGAAGAAGTCGCGAAAGGCGAAAAAAAAACATCGTGACATTCCATTCTCAAATGCGTCTCTCAGTGAAGTATCAAGGCAGATTGCACCTGGAACTTCTGATCAACGCGGGTAGTGTAAGTTGCAAATTTAACTTAATCCCTACTAGGCTAACTCGAAGAAAGAAACTTCTCTCCGTTATTTCGAACTCTGATCAATTTTGTTGGGTTTGCCTATTATTTTTTAGGCATTTAGCACCGGTTAATTTGAACACGGTTTTTTCCAACTTTTCGCTCTTTGGAAATATTTCTATCTCCTTTGACCTGAAACGTACTTATCCCTTTTATTTCGAGCTCTAAGGGTAGAATTAAATTTATAAAGCGATGCTACACAATAAAAGGGCACACTAAATAAGATGTACATATGTTAGGAGGCTGGTTATGTACGGATCGGCGAATGCACATGTGCTTCAGTGCAAAGTTGTGGAAAAATGCTTCAAAGTATTAAATATTTTTCTATTCCGCGGTGTTATAAAGAGTAGTACAAGACACCGTGTAATGCTAATTTTTTTAGTATATACTTAGGATTGATCCATAAAGAGGCAATATCCAGCGCGAATTTAATCTTTAATCTTTAATCTTTAAGACAAATTCCAAATTACATTCTATTGAACAAGTCAATCCAATGAATTTGAGGAAAGCTTAACACAGAATACAAGATTCCTTAATATAAGCCGCCTTAGTTGATCATTGTATGATTGTATACCGAGTTAATTACGCAGGATCCAACATTAAATCATTCGCGGAAAAATGCTAAGGTCAAAATCTTCCTCTCTATCTAAAACTAAAGACATCTAAGAGTAAGCAATAAATAAGCAATACACTTGCTATAGAAGTAAAGAGAAAAAGAAAGGGCATTGTATTCTAAAACCTAGATCCAACACCTATAACATCAGTTGCTGCAGGAAAAAGTGCCTTGCCACACAAAAACATGTCTTTAGTGATAAGTATTTTTTTTAAAATAGAAATAGAACTTCAACGTCTAAGATAACAGTCCACTTGTTTGTGTCAGCCTGGCTGGCTGCCAGCCCCTAAGACTACAGGGCATTGCTGGCCAAGGCTGTCCTGCAAAGAAAATGAGCAGTTTTAACTGAGGAATGTGCCTCTCTCTGTGATCCACCCCACCCCCCACCCTCCTTGACGGAAGCCCCCCTGGCTTTTCAAGCACCGCAAAGGCCTCCCTGCCGGCTATCGCCGGCAGGCAGGCGCGAAAGTTTTGCCCCAAATTTGACACGGTTTTCATAAATTCAGACATATATATTATATGTCTCGATTTCTGTTCCCATCATACACTACTGTATATATATATATATATATATATATATATATATATATATATATATATATATATATATATATATATATATAACATCCTCAAAGACAATAACATCGAACACTTTATTTCCTGGCACATTCTCTCATCACACTCGCCGTATAACAGCTCAAGCAAAAGATGTAACCTTTGCCTTAAAGAAAAATTCCTTATCATCTGCCAACCCAAGCTATCAACACTTAACAAACGTAATGAACCCGTATCATCTTGCCGCCACAGAAACAAAGCCCTCCTACGAAACAACTAACCCGTTAAATTTCGCGCTGCATATATTATGTAAATTATATTGTATATAAACGGTGGTAAAGATTATTCTTATTAAATCCCCTGATGAGTGGGCAACCACGAAACAGGCTTGTAGGGATGAACTTGTAGTTTATTTGTGTTTTTCCTCCCACATTGTATACTTCGCTCTACTCTGATGTATTGAGCACTGTTCTACGAAAATCAAATTTTACACTTTATATATATATATATATATATATATATATATATATATATATATATATATATATATATATAGTAGTGTATGATGGGAACAGAAATCGAGACAACAAAGAAATGAGTGAAAATGTGTTCAGCCGGGAATTGAACCCGGGTCTCCTGGTTACCGGTCAGATGCCTTACCACTAGGCCACTGAACCAACCCCGCCATTCAGCGGAATTGGAAGGACCTTTAAGTAGCAGGCTCTGGGGAGAATCACACATTTTCTGCAGTTAGCATCGCGTCACTCCGCTCAAGTTGATCAGCGATTCACAGTAAGTTTCCCCCCGAATATGGAATAATTTAATAGGATGAGCAGGGAAAGAATTACAACTAACTGCCTCATTTTTATCTTTGGATCACCAACCTATTCCCTTCGGAAGGCGATTCACAGTGATTTCTGACAAATATTTAATGGTAGTGTATGATGGGAACAGAAATCGATTAAAGTTGACGGCTGACCAGGTACTGGCTTTTTGATCGCAGGCTCAAGTCCGGTTATTACTCTCGGAAAGAAAGAGGGAGTAGGTGCAAAGGCATAATTTTGGTGCAAGTTAACCTCTGGCACGTTGTGGACTTTCCTTCTGATATATTCCATGTACAATTATTGCCCCTTGGAATGTCCTTGATGTACTGCATGCAAAATTTTTACAATCTTTAAAGTTACGCTTAAAGTGGGTATAGTTTGTTAAAATTTAACTGGAAAGAGTAGCAAACCCACACGCTGAACAATTATATGTTCCTAATTGATCATATTTTGAGTTTCTGATCCAAGAAAAACAAATCCTTTTTTTTCTGTATGGTTAATTTTTTGGAATCAGGAGCTACGCTTTTAGGCTTGGCTAAATCTATATATTACCTACACAAAGCAGCAAACAAAAATATGCTCTCCACTATCGAAATCTTCCATTGTATCTCTCCTTGGGATTAAAACTAACCAAAATCCATCGTGTGGTTGAAGAGCTATATTGATTTCAACACACAGAAAAGAACTAATGCTAAGAATTCATTCGAAAAAGATTTCTTCAAACTCATGAATAATGCAGTCTTGGGGAAAACTATGGAGAATGTTCGTAAGCGAGTTGATGTCAGACTTGTCACTGTTGAAAAACAGCACGTCAAATTAGCAAGTAAGCCTACAATATGTTTCATCCAAAATTTTCAGCAAAAATCTAGTTGCAGTGCATAAGATCAAAGAAGCACTAACCTTAAATAGACCTGCGTATGTTGGCATGTGTATTTTTCATCTCAGTAAGACTTTGATGTACGACTCTCATTATAATTACATCAAACAAACAGCTGGACTACAGAAGAGAATTTTTAAGCTGTCAGATCGTTGTTAACCTAAGTAAACATTTCAAACTCGCTAAATCCTTACCATTGCCCGGGCTAAATTTTCCCGCGAAAATTCTATTTTTAACGTCACGCTGCATGGAAAAGCAAAGTGGATCCTCAGTTCGATGGTCTTTTTTGCTGTTGTGTAGAACAAACTGCAAGTTAATGGTGAGCGAACCTTTACCCTAAATTTAATTTTGGGACTTCTGCAAACCTCTTGTTTACATCTATTTCTCGTTTTCGAAAGGCGTGACGCGTTACAGATTCAAAGGTAAGACGACTGAACTTCGAAATGGCCATCTTACTTAAAGGTTTCTCCTTGCTTTTGAAAACATTAACTGTTCTTTCGGATCAGAAAAATCGCCTGGCATTGCGGGTGGCGGGTCAGTTTTTCTTCAATTATCAGCGTGCAAACAAGAGGGTCGAGGAAAGACGTCAGAGGTGGTGTCTATAAGCGAATCTTTGCTGACGTCATTGTTTACATTTTTCCTCATTAACTTACGACTTTGCGCATAGAAAGCATCATGCTAGACACGATTTTACCAGAAAAACTTAAAGAGCTTGTGAAACTTAGTACGTGGTGAAAGTTTTGGCTCTTTAGGTGTAATATTCGAGGAGAAATTGGCTTTCAAAAACATCAAAATTTCTGTGTGGCAAAAACGCTGATGAGCTCATACATTCTTTGTAAACGTTTGAGCTTTGAAACCCTCGTCGCACAAAGAGTATTCAATACATCGAGCTCAAATTCCTTGGGACAGTTAATCGTGCTGTGCCCTTTCAATATTCAGTATTAATCTCTTTGTAGCTCCATCAGAAACTGTTCGCTTATGGTAATGAGGCAAATATTGTAAACAAAGATTCTCCTATTTAGCGCAGCCAAATGTAAACAATGAGGAAATACAGGTTACGACAAAATCTCGCTGCTATCCGGCCTACGAAATAATCATAAAGGACAGACGACTGGAATTAACATCTCAATACGTGTAATCGTTGCTAGGTCAGGATTCCCAGCAGAAATCTTTCTTGCCTTCATTGTTGTCGTTTGTATTGTCGAAAGTTTGTACGCCGTCTTGTTCTCCGCTTCATTTCCTTCCCCTATTACCTCGTGCACACAATTGGCGCCGCAGGTTACTAGTACACCGTGTTGTTTTCCGCTCTGAAACGTTTACTTTCAACAAAAGTAATTTAATGTTGCTCTTGTCAATATCACCACAAAACCTCCTCAATGCAACGAAATTACATCCAAATTAGTATTGATAATTTCTTGTTAATTTTACTGCTGTTAAAGACAACTATTTAAAGTTCGTAGAGAACGAGATTGCATGTTTGTGATCCGTGAACGTAAATTGAATTACATTTTGCACGCAACTGAGTTGCTCTGAAGATCAATTGAGATAGTTTTGTGGTGGTTTATGGGAAAAAAAAATCTTGCGGAGGCAAATTAATTTTCATTAACCCGGCCAAAATGTAGTTGTATCCGTGTTAAGAGAAATGGGATGGTAACGAAAGAATATCTACAAAAACAAAATGGTTCAAATAATCTGAATGTCAAAAATAAAACGAAATAATGAAATGGATTGCTGAAAAAGAAACGATATTTGTCCAGACAGTAATGTGTATATCCTTCCTACCCCATTCAAGGAGGGTGCATAGGTGGAACTATGAGGCCGTGAAGAAGTACCATTGCATAGTGGCAACGGAGAATGGACTCACCCCCCCAACCCCTCCCCCCCCCCCCCACCCCACATTTCACCACCACTCACACGCTGTTTCCAAGAAGGTGCAAGAAAAATCTGCTGTTCTAGACGACATTTCAATTTGATTTAATTTTTTAAGAACTCATTAAATAAAGTTGTTTTTATTTTTGACATTTACATATAAACCAGCTGACTGGGTTACGATTTCGTAAAACTGTGACCCTCGAAAACGAAAACTCAGACCCGAAAAAGTCAGACTCTCTGTGCGTCTCGAAAACTCAGACTCGAAAAATATAACAACTTTTTTTCGCAGCGTGTTTACTGCGGATTGCTTCAAGGCATCTTATCTGATCTTATTTGGCGTTCGTCCATATAATGTCATAGGCACAATCTGCAGAGAGAGGGGAAAAAAAAGCCCACGGTTGTAGATTCCTCTGCTCGGATCACGAAAACAATACCCAGCATTCGTATGTTGTTTTGGTTGCTTTATAAGTATAAACCAAATTGATGAAATTTATTTTATACTAAAAAGCCACTTAAATTCCAAGGTTAGTGACAATGGCTTGAGGTGCATTGCGTGACAGTTTCGGGTATTACATACTACGGATCCTTATGTTTCGATTAACTCTGCTAAATTAAGAAGAGTTTTCCGGGTCTGGGTTTTCGAGACACGTTAAGACACCTTTGAATCAGCAAAAAATTATCTCAAGCTTCATAGCAAGTGGTCGTAAGTCAATTCCATGCTCGAGGTAATAAAGGAAGGAAATGAAATGGAAAACAAGACGGTGTACAAACCTGCGACGATACAAACGACAATGATAGCAAGA